>NC_041382.1:184315416-184359888 GCF_002162155.2 Triticum dicoccoides | reverse complement strand
CACCCCTGCCGTGCACCTCTCCCTCCCCGGTGAGCCATCCCACCCCCGCCGCGCACCTCTTCCTCCCCCGGTGAGCCATCCCACCCCGCCGCGTGCACCTCCCTCCCCGGTTAAGCACCATCTTCCCCCGGTGAGGCTTCCCCTGGTTCCCCTCCGGCGGCGAGGACAGAGCAGGACACGGCGGCGGTGCTGGGCGCGGACCCGGCGCCGCTGACGGCGCTACTGGGGGACCTGGGTCGCCGGCCAACAAGGCGTGGTCGCGGGTGGAGCGGACGTTCCACGCCCTCCGCGCCTCCCACACGTACGCTCTCGCGCTGCACCTCACGCACCTACTGCTCTCCCTGGTGCACCCCGCGGCGCCCATGGCCACCGTGCTCCTCCTCCGCCTCATCTTCCCGGGCTCCCAGGCCTTCGTCTACCTGGTGCTCGCCCCGGCCACACAGTCCTCGCTCCGCGCGCTCCTCCTCTCCGCCGCCTCCGCACCCGGCCTCTCCAGGTTGTATTATTCTCCTCTCGTTGGCGAGGAGATTGAATGAAATTTTGACTTGCTGAGTGGAGAATTACGGGAAGTACAAGGTACCAGTAATGAGAAGTACATACAATATTTAGGTAGAAGTACAGAGCAGTACAACATGCGAGCGAGGAAGAACCTGCTGAGAATTATTCCTGCTAGGGAGGCAGTACCATAGTTACACTAAGAGAAGTACCGAGTAGTTTGAAGTAGTAGTACAAGGTGTCCTTTATGCTAATTTGGTACTCATCTTTTGCAGCTGCTACTTGGAGCTGTGGAATTAGCAAAGCTTAGGGAAGTGCAAAAAGGTTCTCTGTAGTGAAGAGTAGCAGCAAAGAATATCTTGAAGCAGCAGTGCAGATAAAAATGCAAAACTAGCCTTAATAAAAATTGTGTAATTGAGAAGTACAAACCCTATAAGATCAAGAAGTACGAAAACTGATATTCCCAAGAATTACAAGATATATGTCGAAGGAAACTGACGTATGTAAAATAATTTACGATCAATACAAATTAATCATTTTGAGTAATACAAAAAATATATTATTGCAGAGCAGTACGAAACTCGTATTCTACGGGTGCGGGGTTATTACGGGTTCCAACGTCGAGCACAAGCACGAGATCCTTCTCCGACGAGAGGTGTGAGGGTACAATGCACTTCTCTTCATCGTGGTATTCTGTGGCATTCTTTTTACTCCGGCGGGCGGCGAGGAGATTGAATGAAATTTTGACCCGTTGAGTGGAGAATTACGGGAAGTACAAAGGTAGCAGTAATGGGAAGTACATACAATATTTAGGTAGAAGTTCAGAGTAGTACAACATGCGAGCGAGGAAGTACTTGCTGAGAATTATTCCGGCTAGGGAGGAAGTACCATAGTTACACTGAGAGAAGTACCAAGTAGTTTCAAATAGCAGTACAGGGTGTCCTTTAAGCTAATTTGGTACTCATCTTTTGCAGCTGCTACTTGGAGCCGTGGAATTAGCAAGCTTAGGGAAGTGCAAAAAGGTTCTCTGTAGTGAAGAGTAGCGGTACAGAATATCTTGAAGAAGCAGTGCAGATAAAAATGCAAAACTAGCCTTAATAAAAATTGTGTAATTGAGAAGTACAAACCCTATAAGATCAAGAAGTACGAAACTGATATTCCCAAGAAGTACAAGATACATGTCGAAGGAAACTGACTTATGTAAAATAATTTACGAGCAATACAATTTAATCATTTTGAGTAATACTAAAAATTATTGCAGAGCAGTACAAAACTTGTATTCCACAGAAGTACAAGGCAAAGTTGTGTTCTTTTTTAAAAAATCCAAACAGTACAATTTATTTATTTTGAGTAGTACAATTATTATTATATTAACGGGCAGTACGAAACTCATATTCCACATAAGTACAAGGTACATGTGGAGGGACTTTGAGTTCTCTGGAAAAACAATTATTGGCATTACAATTTAATCACTTTGAGAAGTATAGAAACTTCTTTATTGTCGGGCAGTACGAAACTCATATTCCACAGAAGTACAATACTATGTTTCCTTGTAACATGAAAAATCTTGGTATTTTGAATATTGTTCAAAAACCGTGAAGAATTAGAAAATGTTAAAACACAAAAATTTGCTAAATTTCAATACCTTTCCAATGCCATATCATTTGCATCATTCGGAGGTCCAAATAACATCAATGGTCATATTTTAATAGATCTAAAATTTAGTGTTTTCAAAATTGTTTCAAAACTATGTATAATTTGAAAAAACTTAAAAAACGTTTGTAAATTTCAGTAGCTTTCCAACGGTATATCATTCATGCTATTCCGAGAAGTGGTTAAAATATTAATATATAATTATTGTTCCTCTATTTTGAATGCAACTCGGTATTTTCAAAACTGCTCAAAAATTATGTAAAATTTGAAAAACATTAATGCATGAAAAAGATGGGAATTTCAGTACCTTTCCAACGCCATATCATTTGCATCATTTCGATATCCAATAATGATCCATGACCATCTTTTAATAAAAACAGATTTTTAGTATTTTCAAAACTGTTCCAAAACAATGCAAAATTTGAAAAACTTAAAACATGAAAATGTTTGTAAATTTCCGTAGCTTTTCAAGAGTATATAATTTGCTATATTCCGATAAGTGGTTAAAGAATTTCTTTCAAAACACTTTTCATTCAGCTTGTGATGATTTCTGTTTTTTGAAAATTCATAATAAAAAAATAAAAAAGTGAAGCAAGTTACAATATATAAGAGTTGAGAATTTTCTGTAGCTTTCCAATGGTATATCATTTGCGCAATTCTGATTAACGGTTTAGAATCTATTAGTGAATTACTACGCAAGTACAGAAGAGCAGTACCGACTTTATGAAAAAGAAGTACGGTTGTGTTATGCAGAAGCAGTACCAGATCTTTATTCTGGGCAGTACGAGATTATTGCAGAATATTATTCTATCATCGATTGTACAATATGACGATAGTATTCGGACACCGCAAGTGTTCTGGGGCTATCGGGTACGTATCGGGTCACCGGAAGGGGTTCCGGGCACCCCCCCCCCCTCCAAAAAAGATATGGGCCTTATTGGGCCAAGAGCGGGACAGACCAGCCCCTAGTGGGCTGGTGCGCCCCCATATAGGACAAATAGGAGGAGAAGGAAGGAGGGGAAGGGAGAAAGGAAAGGGGAGGACTCGGCCTCCTCCTTCCCTTCTCTCCCCCTCTCTTTCCTTCCCCCTCCGACACCTAAGGAAAGGGGGGAGGCCGACTTGTGGGAGGCGCCCAAGTAGGATTACTCCTACTTGGGGTGGCCCTTGCTGCTCCCCTCCCTCTCCCACCTATATATATGTGGGGGCACCACTAGAACACACAACATTGATTCCAAGCCGTGTGCGGCGCCCCCCCTCCATAGTTTACGCCTCCTGTCATATTGTCGTAGTGCTTAGGCGAAACCCTGCGCGGATCACTTCACCATCAACAGCACCACGCCATCGTGTTGACGGAACTCTCCCTCAACACTTTGCTGGATCAAGAGGTCGAGGGACGTCATCGAGCTGAACGTGTGTAGAACTCGGAGGTGTCGTACGTTCGGTGCTTGATCGGTCGGATCGAGAAGAAGTTTGACTACATCAACCGCGTTGTCAAATGCTTCCGCTTTCGGTCTACGAGGGTACGTGGACACACTCACCCCCTCTCGTTGCTATGCATCTCCTAGATAGATCTTGCATGAGCATAGGAAATTTTTGGAATTGCATGCTACGTTACCCAACAAGTAGGCGTCCACCACCTTGGCAATCCTATCATGAACGGTGATGATCTCATCATTATGCCGTAGAGACATGGTCACTGTCGGTGTTCTAGGAATGGAGGTACCCAGACTTGCCTTCTTGCGTCCCACAGCGTGGCTCACCAACGGCCCGGTACGGCCCAGCTTCAGCATCAACAACTCAAGACCCTCGCGAGGGGCCAAGCCTCGTGAGGCGGACGACACCAAGACCTCCACGAGGAGCAGCCACCTCAGGCTGGCTCCCGAGGAGCAGAGACTTCTATGCAAGCCTCACCTCGCGAGGCTCGGATGACGTGAGCCATGACGACCAAGGCCAGGCGGGCGCTGAGGGAGTCCTGGACTATGGGGTCCTCAGGTGTCCGGGTCGTATAGCTTGGGCCGTACTGATGGGCCGTGAAGATACAAGGTAGAAGGCCGTCCCCCGTGTCCGGATAGGACTCTCCTTTGCGTGGATGGCATGATTGGCGTCCATATGTGTGCTTTCCTTTCTCTGTAAACTGACCCTATACAACCCGAGGCCCCTTTGGTGTCTATATAAACTGGAGGGTTTAGTCCGTAGAGGCTATCAGAATTCATATAGGCTAGACATAAGGGTTTAGCCATTACGATCTTGAGGTCGATCAAATCTTGTAACCCCTATACTCATCAAGATCAATCAAGCAGGAAGTAGGGTATTACCTCCATTAAGGACTTCAAACAACATTCGGTCACCAAATCACATAACTCATATAATACAAAATCGTCATCGAACGTTAAGCGTGCGGACCCCACGGGTTCAAGAACTATGTAGACATGACCGAGACACCTCTGCAGTCAATAACCAATAGAGGAACCTGGGTGCTCATTTTAGTTCCCACATATTGTACGAAAATCTTTATCGGTTGTACTATAATGACAAGATACGTTATTCCCTTTGTCATCGGTATGCTACTTGCCTGAGATTCCATCGTCGGTATCTTCATACCTAGTTCAATCTCGTTACCGGCAAGTCTCTTTACTTGTTCCATAATGCATCATCCCCCAACTACCTCATTAGTCACATTGCTTGCAAGGCTTATCATGATGTGCATTACCGAGAGGGCCCAGAGATACCTCTCCGATACTCGGAGTGACAAATCCTAATCTCGATCTATGTCAACCCAAAAAACACCTTCGGAGATACCTGTAGAGCATCTTTATAATCACCCAGTTACGTTGTGACGTTTGATAGCACACAAGGCATTCCTCCAGTATCCAGGAGTTGCATAATCTCATAGTCAAAGGAATATGTATATGACATGAAGAAATCAATATAAATAAAAACTTAATGATCATTATGCTAAGCTAACGTGTGGGTCTTGTCCATCACATCATTCTCCTAATGATGTGATCTCATTCATCAATTGACAACACGTTTCTATGGTTAGGAAACTTAACCATCTTTGATTAATGAGCTAGTCTAGGAGAGGCTTACTAGGGACACAGTGTTTTTGTCTATGTATCCACACATGTATCAAGTTTCCAGTTAATACAATTCTAGCATGAATAATAAAAATTTATCATGATATAAGAAAATATAAAATAACAACTTTATTATTGACTCTAGGGCATATTTCCTTCAGTCTCCCACTTGCACTAGAGTCAATAATCTAGTTCACATCGCCATGTGATTTAACACCAATAGCTCACATCTTTATGTGATTAACACACATAGTTCACATTGCCATGTGACCAACACCCAAGAGGTTTACTAGAGTCAATAATCTAGTTCACATCATTATGTGATTAACAACCAAAGAGTACTAATGTGTGATCATGTTTTTCTTGTGGGAGAAGTTGAGTCAACGGGCCCGCCACATTCAGAGCAGTATGTATTTTGCAAATTTTCTATGTCTACAATGCTCTACATGGAGCTACTCTAGCTAATTTCTCCCACTTTCAATATGTATCCAGATTGAGATTTAGAGTCATCTGGATCGGTGTAAAAGCTTGCATCGACGTAACTCTTTACAACGAACTCTTTATCACCTCCATAACCGAGAAACATTTCCTTAGTCCTCTTAGTAACTAAGAATAATTTTGACCACTTTCCAGTGATCTACTCCTGGATCACTATTGTACCCTTTACCAAACTCATGGAAAGCTACACAATAGGTCTGGTATACAGCATGGCATACTTTATAGAACCTATGGCTGAGGCATAGGGAATGACTTCCATTCTCTCTCTATCTTCTGCCATGGTCAGGTTTTGAGTCTTACTCAACTTCATACCTTACAACTCAGGCAAGAACTCCTTCTTTGACTGATCCATTTTGAACTCCTTCAAAATCTTATCAAGGTATGTACTCATGGAAAGACTTATCAAGTGTCTTGATCTATCTCTATAGATCTTGATGCCCAGTATGTAAGCAGCTTCACCGAGGTCTTTTTTTGAAAAACTTCTTTGAAACACTCCTTTATGCTTTCCAGAAAATTCTACATCATTTCCGATCAACAATATGTCGTTCACATATACTTATCAGAAAGGTTGTAGTGCTCCCACTCACTTTCTTGTAAATACAGGCTTCACCGCAAGTCTGTATAAAACTTTATTCTTTGATCAACTCATCAAAGTGTATATGCCAACTCCGAGATGCTTGCACCAGTCCATAGATGGATCGCTGGAGCTTGAACACTTTGTTAGCACCTTTAGGATTGACAAAACCTTCTAGTTGCATCATATACAACTCTTCTTTAATAAATCCATGAAGGAATGCAGTTTTGACATCCATTTGCCGGATTTCACAAAATGCGGCAATTGCTAACATGATTCAAACACACTTAAGCATCAATCTGAGTGAGAAAATCTCATCATAGTCAACACCTTGAATTTGTAAAAAAACTTTTTCGACAAGTCTAGCTTTGTAGATAGTAACACTACTATCAGCGTTTGTCTTCCTCTTGAAGACCCATTTATTCTCTATGCCTTGCCGATCATCGGGCAAGTCAACCGAAGTCTATACTTTGTTCTCATACATGGATCCTATCTCAGATTTCATGGCCTCAGGCCATATTGCGGAATCTAGGCTCATCATTGCTTCCTCATAGTTTGTAGGTTCATCATGGTCTAGTAACATGACTTTCGGAACAGGATTATTGTACCACTCTGGTGCAGAACGTGCTCTGGTTGACCTACGAGGTTCGGTAGTAACTTGATCTGAAGTTTCATGATCATTATCATTAGCTTCCTCTCTTGTTGGTGTAGGCATCACGGGAATGGTTTTCTGTGATGAGCTACTTTCCAATTCGAGAGAAGGTACAATTACCTCATCAAGTTCTACTTTCCTCCCACTCACTTCTTTCGAGAGAAACACTTTCTCTATAAAGGATCCATTCTTAGCAGCAAAAATCTTGCCTTCGGATCTGTGATAGAAGGTGTACCCAATAGTTTCTTTTGGGTATCCTGTGAAAAGACGCGCTTCTCCGATTTGGGTTCGAGCTTATCAGGCTGAAGCCTTTTCATATAAGCATCGCAACCCCAAACTTTAAGAAACAACAACTTAGGTTTCTTGCCAAACCACAGTTCATATGGTGTCGTCTCAACAGAGTTAGACAGTGCCTTATTTAACGTGAATGCAGTTGTCTCTAATGCATAACCCCTAAACGTTAGGCTCTAGCTTCTAGTGACCATTTCTTTTGCAGTAGAAGCACTGAGTTTCAGGCTTGGCTCTAGCTTTGGGCTTCTTCATGGGAGTGGCAACTTGCTTGAAATTCTTCTTGAAGTTCCCTTTCTTTCCCTTGCCCTTTTACTTGAAACTAGTGGTCTTGTCAACCATCAACACTTGATGCTTTCCTTGATTTCTACCTTCACCGATTTCAGCATCGCGAAGTGCTCGGGAATCGTTTCCGTTATCCCTTGCATATTATAGTTCATCACAAAGTTCTAGTAACTTGGTGATAGTGACTAGAGAACTCTGCCAATCACTATCTTATCTGGAAGATTAATTCCCACTTGATTCAAACGATTGTAGTACCCATACATTCTGAGCACATGCTCACTAGCTGAGCTATTCTCCTCCATCTTGTAGGCAAAGTATTTGTCAGAGGTCTCATACCTCTCGACACGGATATGAGTCTGAAATACCAATTTCAGCTCCTGGAACATCTCATATGCTCCATGGCATTCAAAACGTCTTTGCGGCCATGATTCTAAGCCGTAAAGTATGGAGCACTCACTACAAAAAAATACACTTTCGTGATGATACGTGTTTGTCACAGTAGGTTGCATTTTTTGTCATGCATGTACATCCATAACAAATTTATGACAGAATCTAGATAGTCATACCTGTGCTGTTGTAGAAGTGTTCCATGACATTACCAAAATTATCATCACGGAAGTGTACACTTCCATGACAATAAATCGCGCGTCACAGAAGTGCTTTCGTCAAGGGTGACCGACACGTGGCATCCACCGTAACAGAACACCGTTAAGCTATCAGGTCGGGTTTTGGATCCGATAACCCATTAACAGCCCCGACCAATGGGAAATTTCCACGTGTAAAATTCTTATTGGCCGGACAAAACACGTGTCAGCTCGTTAGTGGGTCAGATAGGCGCCTATGATATGTCGACACGTGTCATGGTCCACCACTGGCACATTTAGCTTACAAAGCCAGCCCGTTTGACTTGGTCAAAAGTTACCGGGCTGGCCCATGAAAAGCCTGTTAACGGTCTCCTCGCAAATAGACCATTTTACGGCCCGTTAACTCACAGCTCGTTAGGCCCTAAAGGAAATCGGCCCAACAACGTCATGTGGGCCATCGAATATAACACCAGCCCATTTCACTTTCGGCCCATGTATGGCCCACGACGTCTTTCGGCCCATATGAGGCCTTCGTATCTTTTGGCCCTTTACAGGCCCACGGTGACTCTAGCCCATAATGAACAGTAATTTTCTTTATACCCGTTAACGGCCCATGATTTACATGGGCCGTTTTCAGCCCGTGTTAGCTTTCGGCGTATTGACGGCCCATATGTTCTTGGGCTCCTTTTCGGCCCTCGATTACTTCTGGCCCGTTACTGGCATGTTCCCCTAATGGGCCAAATTCGTCCAATGGCAAGAGTCGGCCCGTTACTGGCCTGTTCCCCTAATGGGCCAAATTTGGCCCATAGCAAGAGTCGGCCCGTTACTGGCCTGTTACCCTAATGGGCCAAATTCGGCCCATGGCAAGAGTCGGCCCGTTTCTGGCCGGTTAACCCGTTGCGCCGTTTCCAGCCCGTCCTATCTTCTGGCCCATTAACAACCCGTTATGCCTGTGAAAGAATTAAGCCTTTGTTGTCCTATGGCCTGTTAACAGCCAGTTATCGTGCTGGGCCGATACCAATTACGCCCGATTACGGCCCATGTAGACCCATTTATCCGACGGCCTGAGGCCCACCGATTTCAGGCCCATTTATCGACGGCCCGTATATGGCCCATGGTAGTTGCGGCCACTAGCAAACCAGGGAAAAAAAGACTAGGAAATAAATAAGGCCGAAACTAACGCTAGGCTATTAAGGCAATTGCACATATTACATTCACTCGGCATCAAAGATCGCCACCAGTGCAAATATAGGGAACACCCTACACTATACAAAAATGGCTTGCTATTTTCTTTAGCCGGTGGCTGCACGTTAAGAATAAATTTTGTATCGCACCAAAACAAATTACAACTATATAACAAAAGGAAGGTTGGCATAAAACTTAACAGTCTAGCAGATAAATGCACCACCAGAAGTTCAAAAGCTTAGTTCATTTGACCTGACTTTTATGTTTTCATGTTGTATTGTCCGATGGAGCACCATAACCCTCGCCTTCATTTCCCCTAGGCTCCTGAACAACATAGCAAATGTCTGATAGTCTGGTTTCAAAACCATGCATATCTTGACGACATTGAGCAATGTTTCTCCTTGTTTCACAAAGGGTCTTTGTTAGGGAATGGATTTGTGTCTGGGGCACACATACAACATTGTTTTGAGCTTGCATATCTTGATCATGAGGCAGTTTGGACGATATTGCCTTAACAACCAACCCAGTATTACGCAAGAACGTGCTTTTGGCACTGTTAGTGGACAAGTATTGACCCACTGCAGCAAGAGCTGACATTGCGGTTATAGTTGCCTCGCCACCTTCAGAAGGTGGCGGTTCCACCATTTTTTTCCATAGCTCGCTGAAAAGTTGAGGTTTTACATTAGTAGTACCAGAACAGAACATATTAAGGAGGCAACAAAACCAAACAAAATAGCTTTGGTCTATATACAGAACTTATTCTAGTGAACCCATGTAAAATATTATTTGTATTTCATTGCAAAGTACATAATAAAACTAGGTTCCAAACATATGACCATGTACCATCGCTAATGTATTGTCTATTTATTCACATTCTATTGAGGTCTATGGATAAAGAAACGAAGTTTAGAATACGGTAAGCATAGTATGACATCATTCATATCACAAAACAATTGAGAACAGACAAACAGGCAATTGTAACTTGTGTGGGCAAGTCCAGCACGGAACTAGATTACGGGTCAAGATCAAAGTAACATCACTCCTCTCTTTTAAACCTTGTAAGGTGCAATGATACGCTAAGACAATTGTGTGTAAAATTGAAAAGAGTAATAGACACTGGCTGCAAACCATGCAGTTCAAGGCACAAGTCAAAGTAAGTAGTAGTTAAAAGGCATGAGGATTAAGGACTTACAACAGCGGCTTTGACTGGTGTAGTCATTCCCTTCTTCTTGCTGGTGTGAGAGTCCTTGAAGATTTCCACAACATTTGGTTCAGGTACTTTTGGGTCCTTGCAGGCTTTCCTCTGCATTTTGAACAAGTCAATATAGATCTGATAATATGGTACAGTGAAAAGAGTGAAACAACAGCTAATTACAAGAGCCTCGCAGTGTGTAATATAGCTACGAGATCCTGTCGTCTGTTGGAATTTCACTTTCGTACGGTTTGCCTTGTTCTTTGAACAGTTCACCTACAAGAAGATAGATTGTGTGGCACATGCATAAATAGGACTTCAACACGTGACCTAATCACACATATATAATGTACCTGATACTTCGGATCAGACCAGTGTTTAACAAGGCCCCTCCAGTCTTCATCCGATATATTTTCCACTAGAGATGTTTGGGAAAGTTCACTGCCTTCAAAGTGAGTTTTCCTCAAGTTATACCAATACTGTCGCAGAGAAGACTTGAAAACATGGGTGCAAGCTTGTCTGGTTGCATCATCTTGGCTATCCAACTTGAACCTCATCTGTTGAAAATTATGGGAGTCTCATTATCAGCAACCTAGAAAGTATGGGATAGAGCAAGACGATATTACTAGTTTCCATACATAACCATACTTACAGATAAATGGTCGAGGAAGGTGTTGAACTGGGTTTCGTCTTTGTCATTCCTGTACTGAATCCATGTTGGGAGGATACGTACATGACACCTAACGGCAACCGCTGCCTCTGATACTAACTTGGCTGACTTTGTAGCATCACGTGGCCTTTTTAAACCTGCCTCAAAACGGATCTCCATTCTTCCTCCTCTAGATTTAGTCAACCTATCGAGCATTATCCCTGATGTTTGTTTCCTCTTGCGCCTAGGTGCTAGTCCAACAATGAACATAGGAAGTGTTAGTGTACATCAAACTGTGAGACTACATATAAAGAAGCATGCAACTATAACTTGACTCCAGCAACTACCTTCTTGCTGTTGAAGCTCACAAGGTTCATCTGATATTGCCAACTCGTCTTGTGTCAAGAGTGCTTGGGAAGTAGTGTCAGGTGGCAAGGGAGCTTGGGAACGTGCTGCTAGCTCAGTTGACGCACGAGTAAGTCGTGCAGCTGGTAGTACTATGGTAGGTGTTGCAAGAACTAGGGTTGTCTCTGCTTGTTTGGTGGTAGCTATTTGTTTCTGTTTGGCTTTTTTTGCAACTCGTGTAGCATGGGATGCCGTGTTTGTAGAATTTTCTGCTGGACTTTGACCTTCTATTGAACCATCAGTACCAGCAGAATATGCAGGATTCATCCGCTTCTCATTCCCTGCCATTCTGTGTTTCTTCCTCTTTCTCTGTGCCATATTAAGCCAAGCCGACAAGAAAAACAAATAACAATTTAGTTCTTCAGAACAAATTGATGTGTGATGCAGACGAACTGAACTTTGATGTTAGACAACCACATGACAGGAGGATGTAACATGTATGAAAAACAGGACGGAAGAGATAACCAGAACTATGATGTGTGAACTAAGAAGAAGACATTTCACCAAATTAGAAGCAATGCAATGGAGGTAGACACCATATGAAAGATGCTACAAATATCGCTCTGCCAAGTTAACAGTGTCTCATCATAAATGGCGTTTAAACAAATGTGAAGCAGTACGAGAAATAAATCATATGCAAGATGCAAACAACATCACACTACCATGTTAGAGGTCTCTCGTCATTAGTGCCATTGCATATTTCATAGCTTATGATGTGTAAACTAAGGAGAAGGCATTTCAACAAATTAGAAGCAATGAAAGCTAGACACCATATGAAAGATGCAACGAATATCACTCTACCAAGTTAAAATTGTCTCGTCATAAGTGACATTTCAACAAATTAGTAGTACAAGCTAGAAAAGAATGTGAGATGTAACCTATATCACACTCCGAAGTCAAACGTGTCTTATGATAAGTGATTGTTGCAGGTTACACAATAGTAGTAATTTGATGTAAGAACATGGTGTGATAGACAGATATTGTATGTTCTAGAAACAGGAACACGTGTCTTATTCAAGTATAATGTGTAAAGTAAGTAGATGGAATTCAACAAAATTAGAAGCAATACAAGCTAGACATCACACATAACATGCAACCACATATGACAGTGCCAAGTTAGAGGGAGCACCGGTGATGCTACACTAGGGGACGTGCTCATCATAAACACAGCTTTCTTGAGTGTCTATGCATGTGTTGTCTTGGAAATCATCTTGGGGGTGTGGAGGAGTAGAAACTATAAAGGCCCTCCGTTCGGAAGGAGCACCTTTATCCACTGCCTTGCTAACTTCCTTCCGCTTTATTGATTTTGAATTGTCAAGTAAAACCGACAAGAAAAAGCAATAAAATTCTCTCTTCAGAACTCATTCATGCATGATACTGACAATCACTAGTTTGATGTAAGGCAAACACATGATACCAAGATGGAATATGTACGAAAAACAGGACGGCATGGCATGTTCACAACTATATGTGTAAACTAAGCAGAAACCATTCCAGCAAATAAGAAGCAATGCAAGCTAGACACCACATGAAAGATGCAACCAATATGACTCTGCCAAGTTAAAAGCGTCCCATCATAAATGGAATTTCAACAAATTAGAAGCAACGCATGCTATAAATCATATGAAAGATGCAACTAATATCGCACTGCATATACTAAAGGTGTCTCGTCATGTTGATTGATGCGGGATACAAAAAAACAATAGTTTTATGTAAGGACATGCTTAATAGACAAATGTACTATGTACTAAATACAGGAAGGCATGTCACATTAACAGGTATAATGTATAAGCTAAGCAGACTAGCACATGCAGTTTGACCAGATTGGAAGAATTACAATCTAGACACCATATGCAACATGCAACCACATAGCATGCTGCCAAGTTAGAGCAAGCACCTGCGATGCTAGTGTAGGGGAAATGCTGTAATCAACTACAGAGCTACGTTCACTATCTTCATCTAGCATTTCTGTTTCTTAAGAATCATGTCAGGAGGCTGACGCTGCATTCTTTAAATGAGGAGTAGTCCCCTTGCCTGCCTGCCTCGTCATAAGTGATTGATGAGGGATACACAAGAACATTAGTTTGATGTACGAACATGGTTAATACACAGATGTACTAGTATGTACCAAAAACAGGAAGGCATGTCATATTCAAAGGTATAATGTGTAAGCTAAGCAGATGCAATTTAACCAAATTGGAAGCAATACAAGCTAGACATCCGGCTGGAGTGGTGTGCATGATCATCTAGGACCTGAGAGCTTGGTGGGAGGCGGGCTGCTTCGCCACCACCGCAGCTTTTTAGTTGGCTTCCAGGTGATGCCTATCTTTACTGGGCTTGTCACTGGCTCGGCCAGTGCCCTGACTAGCTATTTGTCTTCTGGTGCTCATGGGATGGTGGTTCATGTAAAAAATATCTTTCCTTATCTTACCAACTTTGGCCTTTCGAATACAAGCTAGACACCATATGGAACATGCAACCACATATGACACCGTGAAGTTAAAGCAAGCACCTAGGATGGTGGTTCATTGCGAGCGAGATCATCAACTCCATAGCTACGTTTACCGTCTCCATCTGCTGACACTGCACCCTTTATAGCGCAGTAACGTGTCTTGCCTACTCGCATACGAAGATGGAGCGACTTCTCTCTTTTCTTTTTGGCTTCTCTCACGGCAGCAGAGTCTGAAATACCCTTGCATAAAAACACAATAGTGAGAGTAAGGGTGAAGTGTGTGCAGAACTAGTGCACTGTAAAAGTAGCAGATAGCAGGTGGCTGAAAAATAAATGACATGAGACATATGATAGCTCTACAACATTGCATGGCAAACAAAATTAGATTCTACTCCGTATGATTTTGTAATATATGAGCACAGGAAATGCAGGTACTCCTCCAGCACACCACCACATGTGTTCATATCTAAGATAATAGTCGACTGAAAATAAATAGCTCAGTCAATTTTTTAATGAACTGTCCGATCTATAAGGAACGGGCAGATGGCCTTCGTCTACCTCCCGCCAGTCACTATTGACAATCTTTCTCGAACCACCAGCGACCACCGGCCCAGACCCCTGCCTCCGCCGCCCCGCCATCCCATCGACCTCACACCACCGTCGTGCTTGGCAGCACCCCCAGGCCATCCCTTTAATCCTGGCCAACCTCCAGATCGGGCGCCAGTAGCTCTAGGCTGCACACGCCCCTAAGATAAACACCAAGGCGCTGCTTCCCCGGTGTAATAGGCGTACTAGCGCCTGTTACGCCGGGGAATGCTTCCATTAATTGGGAATCAACTGGCCAGAAGTTGAAATTCAGGGGGGCGACGAACCTCTAGCTAAGGTGAAATAGTATATGAGGAGAAACCTTGTGCATCGCGAGTTACTAGGAACATCTAGTATCAAGAAGAAGCGGTCAACTAGTGTCTTCTGTGGGATGAATACCGTGCAAGCAGAGACGTAAGATTTGCACGAATAAGGGAAGAGGAGTACCTTTTTCGGTTGCCGGTGTGGTCACCTCCACATGCCGCGCCGATCTTCTTCTTTTTACCGGGGAAACCAATGTTCTGGAGGGTTTAGGCTTGGACAAACCCATGGCCAAATTGTTGACTATGTTGCCGTGGCCGTATGACGGTGGAGGGGAAGCAGATCCGAGGTGGCGAAGGACGACATAGCAGGAACAACTCCGGTGTGGTGGAGGGTGGCGAAGTTGGAGCAGCAGCGGTGAGGTGCGGGGCGGCGTGGTTGAACTGGCTCGGGTACGGACGGCTCGGCCTCGGCTTCAACTACTAGCCATGGAGGGCGTTGCGGTTGAGGTTCCGGTGGACGATGACGTCGGGGTATCGGCTCCGGCGTGATGGAGGAGGGCGGCGGTTGATGGGTGGGATGGTGTGGCGGATGGAGGACGCCGGGGTTTCGCGGCTGGTGGAGAGGTAGTTTTGGCGCCCACGGAGTACGAATGGGGGGAACCATGTTTCGGTCTGGGACGCGCTTGTTTTTGGCTTTTTTGAACAGAAGATGGGATGCGCTTGTTTGAAATTTGGGGAAGTACAAACTTTGCCCCCACTTAAATTTCAGACCTACTGCGGGTCGGGGGTAGGATGGTAATCCCAGGTGTCCCAAATAGTGGGGGGGCGATTTCGGCCGCGCGCATGTGTGCTTAGGCGGCCATTGTGTATGAATGTTTTTCGGATGCGGTTGCGTCGCGTCTAGATGAAGCTACAAACTTACCCCGGTTTAGACCTTTGGACGTCGGGCCAGTAGGATTCAGGGGTCGGAGTTATTAGAAAAGTAATTTCCTTGTACTACCAAACATTGGTCTCACGCGGTTTCGGGCGAGTAGAGGCTCTTTTGGCGCTTCGTTCGAAATTTTGAAACACAAGCATTCATGTTTAGAGTACTCTTAAACTATTAGGATTTACCTAAATAGACAACGTTATATTTGACCTTGTATGTTTGAAAACCTCATTAAATTATCTGCTTCTTTTTGAAATTTTGACACTTGAAAATCCTATAACTACGATTATTTTGGAATGGAGGAGCTAAATTTGAATCTATTTTGTACATGACTACATATGCTATTATGTACAAAATCAGAGCAAAGATTGGTGCCCCCATAATTTAGGTATGGTTTACAAATGCCATGATATCAAATTCAAATAATTGAATGGACTTCATGTTGAATTCAATTTTTTTAAACCACCTTAAGTTGAATTCAAATGTATGCTAGTTCATAGGTAGCTATTTATAATGTCCATCGTGTAACTTTCGTATGTATAATGTGCTTTACATACACAACATGAACTATACTCACGTTTATATTCGATTGCTAAAGCGATGCATTGTCTGGACTTCAAAATACTAACTATGTGGATCAATTGTGTCGAATAATAACATAGACATACTCAAATTCGATATAATCTAGATGTCTGATGGATCAATGACCGCTCCTTACGCGAATTGCAAATATCATGATCCCATCCTAATATTTGGATACAATTTATATATTTAATCAATGTGTAGAGCAGTCTTTTACGTGTAGTTTCACTCTCCATCGGTGGTCTCTCACACATGCTCACACACTCTCCTGAGGTGTCTTTCTCGCACACATGCTCTAGATATAACCCTCCCTCCCTCTCGTAACCATTTACAACTGTTTCCACTAACCTTTATCACAGGCACTCTTCCTCTCGCAAACATACACATGCACAATCCTCATCGACCCTTTCTATATACATGGACATGCCTACGTGTCTCATGTACGCACATTATCTTTACGCCTGTCTCTCACCTCTCTTCCTAATCGACGAGTATGATTCTAGCAGAGCATTCTGTAGGATGCCCCTTAAAGTTAGGTTGGATGAATAGTAATATCAGAGATAAAGGGGTTACCTTAGTCCGAGAACCTAGGGTAACAAATCCTAGCCGGCTTTGTCAGTGGACAAAGAGTCCTTCACAATTTTGCTATCTTTGTCTTATACGACTAGTCATCCATGGGTCTTCCTAAATGCGTCACGGGCCGACCAATGTGGCGCAGGACAGAACCGATCGAAGGGCCTCACCTTGACCCACCGGACCTCACGCGGTGACACATGCTCTGCCCCCACGTCTCATTATCTTCCCACACCCACACATACCAACTGTAGGATCGAAAGTATGTCTAGAGGGGGGTGATTAGACTACTTGACCAAATAAAAATCTAGCCTTTTCCCAATTTTAGTTCTTGGCAGATTTTAGCTATCTTAGCACAAGTCAGGCAATCTCCACACAATTCAAGCAAGCATGCAAAAGAGTATATGAACAGCGGAAAGTAAAGCATGCAACTTGCAAGAATGTAAAGGGAAGGGTTTGGAGGATTCAAACGTAATTGGAGAAACGGATGTTTTTGTCGTGCTTCCGATAGGTGGTGCTATCGTACATCCACGTTGATGGAGACTTCAACCCAAGGAGGGTAATGGTTGCGCGAGTCCATGGAGGGCTCCACCCACGAAGGGTCCACGAAGAAGCAACCTTGTCTATTCCATCATGGCCGTCGCCCACGAAGGACTTGCCTCACTAGCGGTAGATCTTCACGAGGTAGGCGATCTCCTTGCCCTTACAAACTCCCTGGTTCAACTCCACAATCTTGTCGAAGGCTCCCAAGTGACACCTAGCCAATCTAGGAGACACCACTCTCCAAGAAGTAACAAATGGTGTGTTGATAATGAACTCCTTGCTCTTGTGCTTCAAATGATAGTCTCCCCAACACTCAACTCTCTCTCACAGGATTTGGATTTGGTGGAAAGAAGATTTGTGTGGAAAGCAACTTGGGGAAGGCTAGAGATCAAGATTCATATGGTTGGAATGGAATATCTTGACCTCAACACAAGTGTAGGTGGTTCTCTCTCAGAAAATGTGTATTGGAAGTGTAGGTATGTTCTGATGGCTCTCTCCACGAATGAAGAGTGGGTAGAGGGGTATATATAGCCTCCACACAAAATCTAACCGTTACACACAATTTGCCAAACTCGGTGGGACCGAATGGTTAAACTCGGTCGGACCGATTCAGCAAACCTAGTGACCGTTAGGATTTTTGGTGGGACTGAGATGCAACTCGGTAGGACCGATATGGTTAGGGTTAGGGCATAACGTAATCTCGGTGTGACCGATTACACAAATTCGGTGGGACCGATTTTGGTACTAAGCTAACCAGAGAGTTGGTCAGGTAAACTCGGTGGGACTGATTCGCTCATCTCGATGAGATCGAAATGTTACAAAAGGGAAACAGAGAGTTTACATTGCAATCTCGGTGGGACCGATCGCTCATCTCGGTAAGACCGAAACGTTACGAAGGGAAACATAGAGATTACAATCCCATCTCGGTGAGACCGAGATCCCTATCGGTGAGACCGATTTGCCTAGGGTTTATGGCAGTGGCTATGACATTTGAAACTCGATGGCGCCGGATAGAAAGAATCGGTGGGGCCGAGTTTGACTTTTGGTTTAGGTCATATGTGAATGTGGGAAGGTAGTTGAGGATTTTGGAGCATATCACTAAGCACTTTGAGCAAGCAAACCATTAAGCAACACCTCATCCCTCCTTGATAGTATTGGCTTTTCCTATAGACTCAATGTGATCTTGGATCACTAAAATATAAAATGTAGAGTCTTGATCTTGAAGCTTGAGCCAAACTTTTTGTCCTTAGAATTTTGAGAGATCCACTTTCCTCATCCATGCCATGCCATTCATTGAGCATTTCCTGAAATATTAATCTTGGAATAATGTTAGCTCAATGAGCTATATGTTGTTAGGAATTACCAAAACCACCCAGGGATAGTTGCACTTTCAATCTCCCCCTTTTTGGTAATTGATGACAACATATAGATCAAAGCTTCGAGAAATGATAATAAGAGTGAAAGATATTGTTGCTTTGAGAAGTATGTGAAAAGCAAGAGCTCCCCCTAAATTTGTGCATATCTTAAGATTTTCTTTGGACTGCAAATGCACAATGAGTTAGGATCATGGGTTACTCTTCCATGTCACATACATCTTGGTGGAGCGCTCAAAATGATAAGAAATAAATACATGCACTCATCACCAAGCAAAGTGAATGATCATATAAGAATAAGTAAGATAATATCATCTAACAAGCATAAGTGTAGCTTATGATCAACCACATGATCATCAATGTCTCACAGATAATGGCATAGTATCTCAAGCAATCAAAAGACAAACAAAGTTCAACCACCAAAGCAGGAGAGAATAAAAAGCAACGCTCTCTCTCGAACCCTATGATCTATACATTTTTCTCCCCCTTTGGCAACAAGTTACCAAAAAGTTCATAGAAAATGCATAGCACTAGAACGTCTCTCAAGCTTGGTCTTCAGGTGGTGGTGTCCGGAGAATGCCAAGGACGAAGGCTTCACTTGATGTGGATGGAGCTGATGGAGTTGGTGCTGGAGCTGGTTGCGCTGAAGCTGTAGCTGGTGCAGATGAAGTGGCTCTAGTGTCTGTTACTGGCACTGTAGTTGATCTCCGAGCTCTAGGCACTCTGGCTAATGCATCAGTGGTTGTTCTTCCCTTCCTCTCCTGCATGTCATCCTGTAGTTGCTCCACAACTGACGGAATCTTAGTTAATTTGACATCTAAATCATAGAATTTTTGTTCCATGATTCTTTCCAGGCTCTCCTGGTTTTGAGTTAGGGTGGCCAACCCATTCTCAATCCTCAGAGTTGATGCTATCAAATAACCAAGCTGGTCCTGCTTGCCTTTTAAAAAGTACTCAGATGCCTCCTCTTGAGTTGGCATCTTGGCAGCCTTCTCTTTCTTTGCTTTCTCCTTCTTCTCTTGAGCTTGTACTGATGATGGTTCATTCTCATTCATCACAACTTGATTGTCCTCGAAGTCTGGGTAGATAGGCAAGTGGTCCTTATCCAACAGGTATGTGCCTGTGCCCATCTTTGAGTTTATCAACTCCTGGATTTGTGGGGCATATCCACAACTTCTTTTCTGGTCTGCTGCGGTCCTCTTGATAGTCTCAACTATAAGGATCATGACCTTGAACTTCTGTGGCACATCAAATATATGTAGCAAGTTAATTGCATGGCCTCTGATCATTCTGTGATCACTAGACTTGGGCAAGAGAGTGTGCCTAAGGATCCAATTGATTGTAGGCAGCCCTGACAACAAGTGTTTTACTGACCCAAACTGGTGAGTCTCAAGATCATCTTCAGGAATCTCCTTGTACATGTTTGCCATAGAGTTGTGATCCATCTTCTTCTTGGCATAGACATCCAAGTCATCTTCTTCTTCCTTAGGAGCATTGATCAGATTTGCCCATTCCTCAATAGTTGAGTGGTACCTTGTACCTTCAGACATCCAGACTATCTTGCCATCTGGATAGAAGTGTGTTGTGGAGTAGAATTACATTATGAGCTCCTCATTCCACTTTGTGAGCTTCTGCCCAACAAAGCCTACAACTCCACAAGCACTGAAGTTGTCAAACACACCAGGATAGTGTTCCTCATTTTCCTTGATATACTTCCAGTCGACCCACCTCATTTCACACACTATAGGCTTCTTGTCCAACAACACTGTCTCATAGAAGTCCTGATGTTCCTTTGTGTGGAACCTGTAATCAACAGCAGTCCTTCTTCTGGTAGCATATGGATCCGCCTCTCTCCATTTCCTCAGTCCTGAGTCTCTCCTGATCTTCATGTTCTCAGCCACAGGATGAGCATCATTGTGGTTTGGAATCTTGGGTTTGATCTTCCTCAGGACTTGTCCTTCATCATCTTCATCAGCAGCAACTTCAGGCACTGGGGCCTTGTTCTTCTCAGCAGCTGGTATACTCCTGGTATTCCTCTTAGGTGCACTCTTGGGCTTGGAGGCTGCTTTGGGTGCTTCTTTGGGCTTTGATGAAGCAGCCCCTGTCCTGATAGCATCACCCATAAGCTTCTGAGCCTTAGGTGCTGGTGCAGCAACCTCTTCTTCCACTTCCTCTTCAGAATCTCTCATGATTGAGGATCTCCCAAGCACTCTAGCAATGGTCTTTTTGATCCTCTCCTTCCTCTTCTTCCCTTCTGCAGCAGCCTCTTTGGGTTCAAATCCCAAAGGGACTTGAGTAGATGCTCTGGCCTTAGACACTGGAATTCTCTTTGCAGGAACATTTTGCTTCATGCCTGGCTTGGTGGCAGCAACAGTGCTATATTCCTTCTTAACCACTTTCTTCTTTGAAGTGGCCTCATCCTCAACTACCACATAGTCTTCATCCTCAGACTCTGAAGTTTTCTTCTTCCTTGTTCTGGTGGCAGCTTTGAGCAAGTTGCTGGGAGTGCTCCTGCTACCATCATCTGAACTGCTAGAGGGACTAGTGCCCTCACTCAGGTGAACCTGCTCCTCTGACCTGTTCTGGCTGTCACTCTGATCAGACATATTGCAAACACTGACAGCAGACCCTGTGAATAGATATAGATGAGATAGAGTGGATGAGCATCACAAAATGTAGAGGTTTTTGCAAAAGAATGAGTCAAAAACTTAGTTTTAGTTTTCCACAGAAAGCATTTCGGATCAACCGATTTGTAAACTCGGTGATACCGAAGCAGCTGTTGGAACCTAAACTAGTGAACTCGGTTAGACCGAGTCACAGTTCGGTGGCACCGAGACTGCTAGGGTTTCACAAAGTCCTGAACTCGGTCACACCGATTTGCAATTCTCGGTCAGACCGAAAATTACATGTGCAATGGCCTGAGCCGAATCGGTGGTACCGAGTTCCACAACTCGGATGGTCCAAGATGGTTTCGGCGGAAACCTAACCCTAAATTTTCAATTCAACTCTAATCTACGGAGTGTTTTGACTGGATAGAAGCGTTTCAATCATGGTAAGAATCATAATGAACACAATGTGCTAGGAATCGGACGGGGATAGCACTGTGATCGAGTCCATACCCTAGTTCGGCGATGAACTCGCTACGGCGGCAACGGCAGGGAAGAATTCCGTTGACGGCGGCAGAGACCAGCGACAGGAGGCGGCTGGCGACGAGGAGGACGATCCAGAGACCCAGGAGGCAGAGCGAGCTATGCGTGTGCGAAGGGGTTTCGGAGAAATTTCCAAAATTTTGCCCGTGAGTATATATAGCCCGACCCTGTCGGTGTGATCGAGTGGAACAACTCGGTGGCACCGAGATTCATAACTGCAAGCAGTTACTGAAACTCGGTGTGACCGAAAGGTTCAAATCGGTTGCACCGAGATTGAAAACCTAGATCGACTTAGTGATCTCGGTATGACCGAAATGGAGGAATCAGTCAGACCGAAAAGCACAAAGAAGTTTTGGAAGTTTAAGTCTATGACGAATCGGGGACTCCGAGTGCTCCTCACACAGAGTGGTTCAAATCTGACTTGGTCAAATTTTGTGATGTAGCATGAATAGAGTTTGAGACGAGAAAAGCAGAGATAGCTAGAGAGGGTTCATAGGCATTCTTGTCCATCCACTTGGCAAAAGAAAAGAAAAACAATCAATCAAAACAACAAGTGGATGTCCTCGAATGAGTGAAATATGCAATCAACATGCTCACACAATAAAATGGCAATTGAAATATGTGGCAAAGCATGCACAACCAATTCTAGCATCTATCAAACAATTTGCGATGACTAGGTCATCTATATATGAGTATATTGACTTAGGAGTCAAATGAGAACATTTGATCATAGGTCATACTCATCGTTTAAGCACAAGTGGGGTTACCACTTCTACATAAAGCATTGTTGTGTTCACACCATTAGAGTTGCTTTAGCTCAATTCTTAGAGTAAAGCTCCCCCTAGATGTGAGATCCCCCCTAAGAGGGATGAACTAACCTTGGGTTTTTTCGATGATGACTTCATGTAGATGTTTAAGATGTGGATGCTCAATGTTGATGTAGATCATTTGGAGCTATCCATTGAAGTGAGTTGCGCTTTCAATACCTACATGGGTTAGTCCCACAAGGAACAAACAAGGATATCCATAGACATAGAGTGATGCACACACAAGATGATGTCTATGAAAGCTTTTAGGTTACCTTGTCCCTTGTCTTACCAACAAGAGGGTTTGTGACTCCTTGAACTAGTGCGAGATGTGGAAGCTAATTGCACTTGTTCTTGCCAAGATGATAAGAGTGAAGTATGTTGGCGGAGTCACCGTCAAGAACTCTCTAGTTCTTCTTCGGGATCCACACCATCTTGATGGGAATCCTCGGTGTTGTAGGTGTACTTGATGAAGTGGAACTTGAAGTAGTCTTGGGAGCCCACTTGACCAAGGCCTTAGGAGCTTCTTCAAATGCATCAATTTCCTCTTGAAGCTTGTCCTTGCCTTTTTGCTTGTGGTCTTGTGGTGGAAGATCATCTTGAGCTTGTGTCCCTTTGAGAGAAGTAGGATCATACTTCTCTTGTTGAGGAACAAACTTCGTCTTGGGGATTGATCTTCTTCCCACTCAACTGTTGGGGAACGTAGCAGAAATTCAAAATTTTCTTACGTATCACCAAGATCTATCTATGGAGAAACTAGCAACGAGGGGAAGGAGAGTGCATCTACATACCCTTGTAGATTGCTAAGCGGAAGCGTTCAAGTGAACGGGGTTGATGGAGTCGTACTCGTCGTGATCCAAATCACCGATGACCAAGTGCCGAACGCACGGCACCTCCGCGTTCAACACACGTACAGCCCGGTGATGTCTCCCATGCCTTGATCCAGCAAGGAGAGAGGGAGAGGTTGAGGAAGACTCCATCCAGCAGCAGCACAACGGTGTGGTGGTGGTGGAGGAGCGTGGCAATCCTGCAGGGCTTCGCCAAGCACCACGGGAGAGGAGAAGGACTTGGGAGAGGGGGAGGGTTGCACCAGAACATTGGTATGGCTGCCCTCCCACCCCCCACATATATATAGGGGCAGGGGAGAGGGGGGGAGGTGCAGCCTTGGCCCTTCCTCCAAGGAAGGGTGCGGCTAGGAGGAGTCCCTCCTCCCCAAGGCACCTCGGAGGTGCCTTCCCCCTTTAGGACTCTTCCTTTCCCTCTTCTCTTGGCGCATGGGCCTCTTGGGGCTGCTGCCCTTGGCCCATATAGGCCAAGGCGCACCCCCTACAGCCCATGTGGCCCCCGGGGGAGGTGGCCCCACCCGGTGGACCCCCGGGACCCTTCCGGTGGTCCCGGTACAATACCGGTGACCCCGAAACTTGTCCGGTGACCAAAACAGGACTTCCCATATATAAATATTTACCTCCGGACCATTCCGGAACTCCTCGTGACGTTCGGGATCTCATCCGGGACTCCGAACAACATTCGGTAACCACATACAAACTTCCTTTATAACCCTAGCGTCATCGAACCTTAAGTGTGTAGACCCTACGGGTTCGGGAGACATGCAGACATGACCGAGACGTTCTCCGGTCAATAACCAACAGCGGGATCTGGATACCCATGTTGGCTCCCACATGTTCCACGATGATCTCATCAGATGAACCACGATGTCAAGGACTTAATCAATCCCGTATACAATTCCCTTTGTCTATCGGTACGATACTTGCCCGAGATTCGATCGTCGGTATCCCGATACCTTGTTCAATCTCGTTACCGGCAAGTCTCTTTACTCGTTCCGTAACACATCATCCCGTGATCAACTCCTTGATCACATTGTGCACATTATGATGATGTCCTACCGAGTGGGCCCAGAGATACCTCTCCGTCACACGGAGTGACAAATCCCAGTCTCGATTCGTGCCAACCCAACAGACACTTTCGGAGATACCCGTAGTGTACCTTTATAGCCACCCAGTTACGTTGTGACATTTGGCACACCCAAAGCACTCCTACGGTATCCGGGAGTTGCACAATCTCATGGTCTAAGGAAATGATACTTGACATTAGAAAAGCTTTAGCATACGAACTACACGATCTAGTGCTATGCTTAGGATTGGGTCTTGTCCATCACATCATTCTCCTAATGATGTGATCCCGTTATCAACGACATCCAATGTCCATGGTCAGGAAACCGTAACCATCTATTGATCAACGAGCTAGTCAACTAGAGGCTTACTAGGGACATGGTGTTGTCTATGTATCCACACATGTATCTGAGTTTCCTATCAATACAATTCTAGCATGGATAATAAACGATTATCATGAACAAGGAAATATAATAATAATCAATTTATTATTGCCTCTAGGGCATATTTCCAACAGTCTCCCACTTGCACTAGAGTCAATAATCTAGTTCACATCGATATGTGATTAACAGTCAAGGTCACATCCCCATGTGACTAACACCCCAAGAGTTTACTAGAGTCAATAATCTAGTTCACATTTACCATGTGATTAACACTCGATGAGTTCTGGGTTTGATCATGTTATGCTTGTGAGAGAGGTTATAGTTAACGGGTCTGAACCATTCAGATCCGTGTGTGCTTTACAAATCTCTATGTCATCTCCTAGATGCAGCTACCACGTTCTATTTGGAGCTATTCCAAATAACTGTTCTACTTGAAGCTATTCAAAATTGTTGGTCCATTATACGTATCCTGTATCTCCACTCAGAGCTATCCAGATAGGTGTTAAGCTTGCATCGACGTAACCCTTTACGACGAACTCTTTTACCACCTCCATAATCGAGAAAATTCCTTAGTCCACTAGTTACTAAGGATAACTTTGACCGCTGTCCTGTGATCCATTCTTGGATCACTCTTGTACCCCTTGACTGACTCATGGCAAGGCACACTTCAGGTGCGGTACACAGCATAGCATACTGTAGAGCCTATGTCTTAAGCATAGGGGACGCCCTTCGTCCTTTCTCTCTATTCTGCCGTGGTCGAGCTTTAAGTCTTAACTTCATACCTTACAACTCAGGCAAGAACTCCTTCTTTGACTGGTCCATCTTGAACACCTTCAAGATCATGTCAAGGTATGTTCCATTTGAAAGTACCATTAAGCGTTTTGATCTATCCTTATAGATCTTGATGCTCAATGTTCAAGTAGCTTAATCCAGGCTTTCCATTGAAAAATACTTTCCAAATAACCCTATATGCTTTCCAGAAATTCTACGTCATTTCTGATCAACCATATGTCAACAACATATACTCATCAGAAATTCTATAGTGCTCCCACTCACTTCTTTGGAAATACAAGTTTCTCATAAACTTTGTATAAACCCAAAATCTTTGATCATCATCAAAGCATACATTCCAACTCCGAGATACTTACTCCAGTCCCTAGAAGGATTGCTGGAGCTTTGCATACTTATTAGCATCTTTCAGGATTGACAAAACCTTACGGTTTGTATCACATACAACCTTTCCTCAAAAAAACGTTGAGGAAACAATGTTTTGACATCCTATCTGCAAGATTTCATAAATAATGTAGTAATCGCTAATATAATTCCAACAGACTCTTAGCATCGCTACGAGTGAGAAAGTCTCATCGTAGTCAACTCCTTGAACTTGTCGGAAAACATCTTAACGACAAGTCGAGCTTTCTTAATGGTGACATTTACCATCATTGTCCGTCTTCCTTTTAAAATCCATCTGTACTCAACAGCCTTACGACCATCGAGCTGTTCTGCCAAAGTCTACACTTTGTTTTCATACATGGATCCTCTCTCGGATTTTATGGCCTCGAGCCATTTATCGGAATACGGGCCCACCATCGCTTCTCCATAGCTCGTAGGTTCATTGTTGTCTAGCAACATTACTTCCAAGACAGGATTACGTACCACTCTGAAGTAGTACGCATCCTTATCATCTCACGAGATTTGGTAGTGACTTGATTTGAAGTTTCATGATCACTATCATAAGCTTCCACTTCAATTGGTGTAGGTGCCACAGGAACAACTCCTGTGCCCTGCCACACACTAGTTGAAGAGACGGTTCAATAACCTCATCAAGTCTCCACCATCCTCCCACTCAATTCTTTCGAGAGAAACTTTTCCTCGAGAAAGGACTCGGTTCTAGAAACAATCCCTTATTGCTTTTGGATCTCAGACAGGAGGTATACCCAACTATTTTTGGGTGTCCTATGAAGATGCATTTATCCGCTTTGGGTTCGAGCTTATCAGCCTGAAACTTTTTCACATAAGCGTCGCAGCCCCAAACTTTGAAGAAATGACAGCTTAGGTTTCTCTAAACCATAGTTCATACGGTGTCATCTCATCGGAATTACGTGGTGCCCTATTTAAAGTGAATGCGGTTGTCTCTAATGCCTAACCCATAAACTATCGTGGTAATTCAATAAGAGACATCATGGTATGCATCATATCCAATAGGGTGCAGTTATGATGTTCGGACACACCATCACACTATGGTGTTCCGGGCTGTATTATTTGTGAAACAATTTCCACAATGTCTTAATTCTGTGCCAAACTCGTAATTCAGATATTCATCTCTATGATCATATCATAGATATTTTATCCTCTTGTCACGATGATCTTTCAACTTCACCCTGAAATTACTTGAACCTTTCAATAATTTAGACTCGTGATTCATCAAGTAAATATACTCAACATCTACTCAAATCATCTGTGAAGTAAGAACATAATGATATCCACTACACGCCTCAGCACTCATTGGATTGCACACATCAAAATGTATTACTTCCAACAAGTTGCTTTCTAGTTCCATTTTACTGAAACCGAGGCTTTCAGTCATCTTGCCCATGTGGTATGATTTGCATGTCTCAAGTGATTCAAAAATCAAGTGAGTCCAAACGGTCCATTTGCATGGAGTTTCTTCATGCATATACACCAATAGACATGGTTCGCATGTCTCAAACTTTTCAAAAATGAGTGAGTCCAAAGATCCATCAACATGGAGCCTCTTCATGCGTTTTATACCGATATGACTTAAGTGGCAGTGCCACAAGTAGGTGGTACTATCATTACTATCTTATATCTTTTGGCATGAACATGTGTATCACTATGATCGAGATTCAATGAACCATTCATTTTAGGTGCAAGACCATTGAAGGTATTATTCAAATAAACAGAGTAACCATTATTCTCCTTAAATGAATAACCGTATTGCGATAGACATAATCCAATCACATCTATGCTCAACACAAACACCAAATAACAATTATTTAGGTTTAACACCAGTCTCGATGGTAGAGGGAGCGTGCGATGCTTGATCATATCAACATTGGAAACACTTCCAACACATATCGTCAGCTCACCTTTAGCTAGTCTCCGTTTGTTCCATAGCTTTTATTTCGAGTTACTAACACTTAGCAACCAAACCGGTATCTAATACCCTGGTGCTACTAGGAGTACTAGTAAAGTACACATCAACACAATGTATATCCAATATACTTCTATCGACCTTGCCAGCCTTCTTATCTACCAAGTATCTAGGGTAATTCTGCTCCAGTGGCTATTCCCCTTATTACAGAAGCACTTAGTCTCGGGTTTGGGTTCAACCTTGGGTTTCTTCACTAGAGCAGCAGCTGATTTGCCGTTTCATGAAGCATCCCTTTTGCCCTTGCCCTCTTTGAAACTAGTGGTTTCACAAACCATCAACAATTGATGCTCCTTCTTGATTTCTACTTTTGTGGTGTCAAACATCACGAATATCTCAAGGATCATCATATATGTCCCTGATATATTATAGTTCATCACAAAGCTCTAGCAGCTTGGTGGTAATGACTTCGGAGAACCATCACTATTTCATCTGGAAGATCAACTCCCACTCGATTCAAGCGATTGTTGTACTCAGACAATCTGAGCACAAGTTCAACAATTGAGCTTTTCTCCCTTAGTTTGCAGGCTAAGAAAATCCTCAGAGGTCTTATACCTCTTGACGTGGGCACGAGCCTGAAATCCCAATTTCAGCCCTCGAAACATCTCATATGTTTCGCGATGTTTCAAAACGTCTTCGGTGCCTCAACTCTAAACCGTTTAACTGAACTATCACGTAGTTATCAAAATGTGTATGTCAGATGTTCGCAACATCCACAGACAACGTTCGAGGTTCAGCACACTGAGCGGTGCATTAAGGACATAAGCCTTCTATGAAGCAATGAGGACAATCCTCAGTTTACAGACCTAGTCCGCATAATTGCTACTATCAACTTTCAACTAATTTTTTCTCTAGGAACATATCTTAACAGTAGAACTGAAACGCGAGCTACGACATAATTTGCGAATACCTTTTGACTATGTTCAGGATAATTAAGTTCATCTTATGAACTCCCACTCAGATAGACATCCCTCTAGTCATCTAAGTGATTACATGATCCGAGTCAACTAGGTCGTGTCCGATCATCACGTGAGACGGACTAGTCAACATCGGTGAACATCTTCATGCTGATCGTATCTACCATACGACTCATGCTCGACCTTTCGGTCTTCTGTGTTCCGAGGCCATGTCTGTACACACACTAGGCTCGTCAAGTCAACCTAAGTGTTTGCATGTGTAAATCTGTCTTACACCCGTTGTATGTGAATGTTGGAATCAAACACCCGATCATCACGTGGTGCTTTGAAACAACGAACTGTCGCAACGGTGCACAGTTAGGGGGAACACCTTCTTGAAATTTTAATGAGGGATCATCTTATTTACTACCGTTGTTCTAAGCAAACAAGATGCATAAACATGATAAACATCACATGCAATCAAATAGTGACATGATATGGCCAATATCATATTGCTCCTTTTGATCTCCATCTTCGGGGCTCCATGATCATCATCGTCACCGCCATGACACCATGATCTCCATCATCATGATCTCCATCATCGTGTCTTCTTGAAGTTGTCTCGTCAACTATTACTTCTACTACTACAGCTAACAGTTAGCAATAAAGTAAAGTAATTACATGACATTTATGTTGACACGCAGGTCATAAATAAATTAAGACAACTCCTATGGCTCCTGCCGGTTGTCATACTCATCGACATGCAAGTCGTGATTCCTATTACAAGAACATGATCATCTCATACATCACATATATCATTCATCACATCCTTTGGCCATATCACATCACATAGCATACCCTGCAAAAACAAGTTAGACGTCCTCTAATTGTTGTTTGCATGTTTTACTTGGCTGCTATGGGTTTCTAGGAAGAACGTTTCTTACCTACGCAAAGACCACAACGTGATATGCCAATTGCTATTTACCCTTCATAAGGACCGTGTTCATCGAATCCGATCCGACTAAAGTGGGAGAGACATACACCCGCTAGACACCTGATGCAACTAGTGCATGTCAGTCGGTGGAACCAGTCTCACGTAAGCGTACGTGTAAGGTTGGTTCGGGCCGCTTCATCCCACGATGCCGCCGAATCAAGATAAGACTAGTAACGGCAAGCATATTGAACAAAATCAACGCCCACAACTACTTTGTGTTCTACTCGTGCATAGAATCTACGCAATAGACCTAGCTCATGATGCCACTGGTGGGGAACATAGCAGAAATTCAAAATTTTCTTACGTATCACCAAGATCTATCTATGGAGAAACTAGCAACGAGGGGAAGGAGAGTGCATCTACATACCCTTGTAGATCGCTAAGCGGAAGCGTTCAAGTGAACGGGGTTGATGGAGTCGTACTCGTCGTGATCCAAATCACCGATGACCAAGTGCCGAACGCACGGCACCTCCGCGTTCAACACACGTACAGCCCGGTGACGTCTCCCATGCCTTGATCCAGCAAGGAGAGACGGAGAGGTTGAGGAAGACTCCATCCAGCAGCAGCACAACGGCGTGGTGGTGGTGGAGGAGCGTGGCAATCCTGCAGGGCTTCGCCAAGCACCACGGGAGAGGAGAAGGACTTGGGAGAGGGGGAGGGTTGCACCAGAACATTGGTATGGCTGCCCTCCCACCCCCCACATATATATAGGGGCAAGGGAGAGGGGGGAGGCGCAGCCTTGGCCCTTCCTCCAAGGAAGGGTGCGGCTAGGAGGAGTCCCTCTTCCCCAAGGCACCTCGGAGGTGCCTTCCCCCTTTAGGAATCTTCATTTCCATCTTCTCTTGGCGCATGGGCCTCTTGGGGCTGGTGCCCTTGGCCCATATAGGCTAGGGCGCACCCCCTACAGCCCATGTGGCCCCCGGGACAGGTGGCCCCACTCGGTGGACCCCCGGGACCCTTCCGGTGGTCCCGGTACAATACCGGTGACCCCGAAACTTGTCCGGTGACCAAAACAGGACTTCCCATATATAAATCTTTACCTCCGGACCATTCCGGAACTCCTCGTGACGTCTGGGATCTCATCCGGGACTCCGAACAACATTTGGTAACCACATACAAACTTCCTTTATAACCCTAGCATCATCGAACCTTAAGTGTGTAGACCCTACGGGTTCGGGAGACATGCAGACATGACCGAGACGTTCTCCGGTCAATAACCAATAGCGGGATCTGGATACCCATGTTGGCTCCCACATGTTCCACGATGAACTCATCGGATGAACCACAATGTCAAGGACTTAATCAATCCCGTATACAATTCCCTTTGTCTATCGGTACGATACTTGCCCGAGATTCGATCGTCGGTATCCCGATACCTTGTTCAATCTCGTTACCGGCAAGTCTCTTTACTCGTTCCGTAACACATCATCCCGTGATCAACTCCTTGGTCACATTGTGCACATTATGATGATGTCCTACCGAGTGGGCCCAGAGATACCTCTCCGTCACACGGAGTGACAAATCCCAGTCTCGATTCGTGCCAACCCAATAGACACTTTCAGAGATACCCGTAGTGTACCTTTATAGCCACCCAGTTACGTTGTGATGTTTGGCACACCCAAAGCACTCCTACGGTATCCGGGAGTTGCACAATCTCATGGTCTAAGGAAATGATACTTGACATTAGAAAAGCTTTAGCATACGAACTACGCGATCTAGTGCTATGCTTAGGATTGGGTCTTGTCCATCACATCATTCTCCTAATGATTTGATCCTGTTATCAACGACATCCAATGTCCATGGTCAGGAAACCGTAACCATCTATTGATCAACGAGCTAGTCAACTAGAGGCTTACTAGGGACATGGTGTTGTCTATGTATCCACACATGTATCTGAGTTTCCTATCAATACAATTCTAGCATGGATAATAAACGATTATCATGAACAAGGAAATATAATAATAATCAATTTATTATTGCCTCTAGGGCATATTTCCAACATCAACTCCATTGGCATTGAACTTTCGTTCAAAACCAACACCTTGATTCTTCCGGTGCCTTCCTTGCTTGCGTACAATTTCCTCGAATTGCTTACTTCCGGCAAGGCTCTTGTAAACACCTTTCTCTATAATTCCCTTCAATAAGCTATTTTCTTGCTCAAGTGTAACTTGGCTAAGAGAATCATTAGTGGAATCAAGAGAACTACTAGAAGCAACAATATTGGATTTAGCATGATTATTGTTACTACTAGAGGAAGAATCTTTCTTGTTCTTGTTACTAGACTTGACTTGAGGCATGTAAGTGGATAATAGTAAACGCTTGGCAATGTATGAAGAACTTTTCTTATGAAGATCATCATTGATTGCTTTTAAGAACTCATGCTCTTGCTCAAGGTTGAGCTTTTCAAAGCGCAATTTCTCATGAGTCCTTAAAAGTTCTCGATGATCTCCTAAGATAGTTTCATGAGCTAACTTAAGAGTGTTTAGTTCTTTAGTTAGATACTCAATCTTCTCCTTATCATTGGCATTCGTTTTATCTTGATTAGCATGATTAATTGACGTTTCATCATAGTATTCATCACTAGAGTTGTTAACAAGTAAATCATCATCACCTAACAAGTCATCTTCATCACTATTGAAATCAACATACTCGGGGTGTGATACCTTTGGGCCTTTAGCCATGAAGCATGTTCCAACTCCTTCATTTGGTGAGTCAAATATGTCGTAGGAGTTGGTAGTCACAAGTTCTAGACAGGCAACACCTTCATCTTGAGTATATTTGGAGTCGGAGTGATAGCTTCTCTCGGAGTGGTTGTCGGAGTCGGAGCCAGATACCCATTCACCAACATGAGCTTGATGTCTTCGTTTTGTGTAGCTCCTTGATGACTTGTCCTTTCTTTCCGAATCCTTGCTTCTCCGTGAGGGACTTCGTTCATAACGATCATCTCTACTCCTTATTTCTCTAGATGGTGATTCTTCTCTTCTACTTCTTCTCTTGGGAGAATCTTCTCTTCTCTTGTAGAGGGTCGTACACTCATTGGAATAGTGTTTGGGCCTTCCACAATTGTAGCAATTTCGCTCTCGACTAGAAGATCTTTTGTCATTGTAGGACCTTGACTTGGAGCTTCTCTCTTTGCTTCTACTCTTGTAGAACTTGTTGAAGTTCTTCACCATTAAGCTCAATTCTTCATTGAAGGTTTGTTTCTCACTCGATGATGTGGGGGCTTCACATGAGGCTTTGTAAGCACCACTTGATTTGTTGTGAAGTTCCTCTTTATCCTTGAGTGACATCTCATGAGCAAAAATTCTTCCGATGACTTCCGTTGGCTTGAGATCTTTGTAATTTGGCATCATTTGGATCAATGTGCACACGGTATCATATTTTCCATCCAAGGCTCTTAGGATCTTCTTGATGATGAATCTATCGGTCATCTCTTCACTCCCTAAGCCGGCAATCTCATTTGTGAAAAGAGCAAGCTTAGAGTACATTTCAGCGACACCTTCACCATCCTTCATTTTGAACTTGTCAAGTTGACTTTCAAGCACATCCAATTTGGATTCCTTAACGGAGTCGGTACCTTCGTGAATATCAATCAAAGTATCCCAAATTTCCTTTGCATTCTCAAGACGGCTGATTTTGTTGAATTCTTTGGGGCACAATCCGTTGAAGAGGATATCACAAGCTTGAGCATTGTATTGCAGCATTTTCAACTCTTCCGCGGTAGCTTCATGGTTCGGTTCTTTCCCATCAAAGAATTCACCTTGCAAGCCAATACACACAATAGCCCAAACGGCGGGGTTATGTCCAAGAATATGCATCTTCATCTTATGCTTCCAACTAGAAAAATTAGTGCCATCAAAGTAAGGACCTCTACGGTGATAATTTCCCTCGCTAGACGCCATACTCTCCTAGGTTGTGAAACCAAGGCTATGACCGTCTAAATCTATGGAAATCAAAGCAAATGGAGACCAAAGTTCTGATACCACTTTTAGGATCGAAAGTATGTCTAGAGGGGCGTGATTAGACTACTTGACCAAATAAAAATCTAGCCTTTTCCCAATTTTAGTTCTTGGCAGATTTTAGCTATCTTAGCACAAGTCAAGCAATCTCCACACAATTCAAGCAAGCATGCAAAAGAGTATATGAGCAGCGGAAAGTAAAGCATGCAACTTGCAATAATGTAAAGTGAAGGGTTTGGAGGATTCAAACGCAATTGGAGACACGAATGTTTTTGTCGTGGTTCCGATAGGTGGTGCTATCGTACATCCACGTTGATGGAGACTTCAACCCACGGAGGGTAACGGTTGCGTGAGTCCACGGAGGGATCCACCCACGAAGGGTCCATGAAGAAGCAACCTTGTCTATTCCATCATGGTCGTCGCCCACGAAGGACTTGCCTCACTAGTGGTAGATCTTCACGAAGTAGGCGATCTCCTTGCCCTTACAAACTCCTTGGTTCAACTCCACAATCTTGTCGGAGGCTCCCAAGTGACACCTAGCCAATCTAGGAGACACCACTCTCCAAGAAGTAACAAATGGTGTGTTGATGATGAACTCCTTGCTCTTGTGCTTCAAATGATAGTCTCCCCAACACTCAACTCTCTCTCTCACAGGATTTGGATTTGGTGGAAAGAAGATTTGAGTGGAAAGCAACTCGGGGAAGGCTAGAGATCAAGATTCATATGGTTGGAATGGAATACCTTGACCTCAACACAAGTGTAGGTGGTTCTCTCTCAGAAAATGTGTATTGGAAGTGTAGGTATGTTTTGATGGCTCTCTCCACGAATGAAGAGTGGGTGGAGAGGTATATATAGCCTCCACACAAAATCTAACCGTTACACACAATTTGCCAAACTCGGTGGGACCGAATGGTTAAACTCGGTCGGACCGATTCAGCAAACCTAGTGACCGTTAGGATTTTCGGTGGGACTAAGATGCAACTCGGTAGGACCGATATGGTTAGGGTTAGGGCATAACGTAATCTCGGTGTGACCGATTACACAAACTCGGTGGGACCGATTTTGGTAATAAGCTAACCAAAGAGTTGGTCAGGTAAACTCGGTGGGACCGATTCGCTCATCTCGGTGAGACCGAAATGTTACAAAAGGGAAACAGAGAGTTTACATTGCAATCTCGGTGGGACCGATCGCTCATCTCGGTAAGACCGAAATGTTACGAAGGGAAACAGAGAGATTACAATCCCATCTCGGTGAGACCGAGATCCCTATCGGTGAGACCGATTTGCCTAGGGTTTGTGGCAGTGGCTATGACATTTGAAACTCGGTGGCGCTGGATAGAAAGAATCGGTGGGGCCGAGTTTGACTTTTGGTTTAGGTCATATGTGGATGTGGGAAGGTAGTTGAGGATTTTGGAGCATATCACTAAGCACTTTGAGCAAGCAAGCCATTAATCAACACCTCATCCCTCCTTGATAGTATTGGCTTTGCCTATAGAGTCAATGTGATCTTGGATCACTAAAATATAAAATGTAGAGTCTTGATCTTGAAGCTTGAGCCAAACTTTTTGTCCTTAGAATTTTGAGGGATCCACTTTCCTCATCCATGTCATGCCATTCATTGAGCTTTTCCTGAAATATTAATCTTGGAATAATGTTAGCTCAATGAGCTATATGTTGTTAGGAATTACCAAAACCACCCAGGGATAGTTGCACTTTCACCAACACAAACACCACACACACAGAAAATTTCTCTTGGTGCCTCTATTCCCTCCCCCCTTGCATATACACACTCAAGGGAATGGAATCTCTTGTCGTGACGTCATATTCGTCTCTCTCTCTGTAGACCACTCTCACTTCTCATGCTATCTCTCCCACGCCCCCCCCCCCGTCGGCCCCTCTATCCATGCCTCTCTTGAATACGTAATACACACACATACCTCTCTAGGCCCCGCCAAATGCATCAACTACACATTCACACATGTTACATCAGGTACCCCATTGATCTAAAAAGCCCTCTCTTCACGTTTAGTTTGCATACAACATTCCTTTTGAATAAAGTGTGGCCAAAAAATTATTTTAGAGTTTCTACATATATACAACATTACAAAGTTATATGGAGGAGTACGAACGCTAATTTGCATTGCATGGTGCCCACAATGATATTTATTCCGCACTGTGAATTTGTATATTTTTATACTATATACAAAGTTAGTCATAATAAAGAGAAACAAAGAGCATCTATCTCTCCATCGCATACCCCCCTATACGCACCTTTCACGTATGCACACAAAACTATCTCCAGGTCCTCTAAAAGTAAGCCCCTAGAAAATTCACGCATGTTTCATCTTTCTCTCGCGATATACGCAATGACGATCATTGTATTTGAAGCGAAAGCACGATATGTACATTGGACTTTAGAATCCACTCATTACGGTCACCATTTACGTTTAGTGGTTATTATACAGTCACGAGCTCACCGTACAACTCTGTATTTGCTCATGACATGACTAGTTGACCAGTTAAACGCTCCACGTGGCACCTCTAGTGTTGCATCACATTATCTCACTACCATCGTGCCGACCTGTCGACTTGTATCTACTCTGCATCTACACTCTTATAAAATACACTCTTATAAAAAACAGAGTTGGTGATGATGGTGTGCCTGCCATCCTGCAATATAGGCCGTCCGATTTATATCTGACGGATAGGAAAGAAACTATGGCAATTTTGCAAAAAGGTACCCACACACCTCTCCACATTTGCAAATAAGGCCTTCCCTTGTTCATCCTTTTCTCTCACAAGATAAACAAGTCATACAAATGCATCTTGATGTTATGTGCAATGCACGGGCATACGACAAAAAAATATTTGGACGGTGGTTCGAAGTCATGACCACGGGCACAGCGGACAAGGTGGCCTTGTATTGGTATGCTGAGCCGTCTGTTTTAACACACAGGAGCTGGTGTGGTGATTATACACACATGCACGCATGCACACAAACTGCATCCACGCAACACATGCACCCACGCACACACGCAACACTCACACGTACACACGCAGCCACGCACACATGCAACACTCACACGCACACAAGCACGCATGCATGCACACACCAGTACACCACACGACCAACTCACACTCTCACGCTCAAGTGCTCAACCTACACGTGCATGCGCACACATCAGGTACTGACAGACACATACACAACCAGGTGATTCCCACGCACGAGTTGGAGCCTTGTCGCGCCTGCGTAAATTTGTGTTTATCTGACCTTTTGCCTATGCGGACTGACAGGTGGGACCCACAAGGAACGTGGTCAATTTAACTAGTCAACATGGTGCCACGCATACTATTTGGCCAGTCAACAGAGTGCAATCCGATGCTGAACTGTGAGCAAGTGACCGTATAATCAACGCAAAACGTATATAGTGACCGTAATTAGCTTATTCTGAAGTTCGGTGACCGTATTATGCTTTTCTCTCTGTAGGCCCTCCAAAACTACATCTCTACACGTTCTCGCATGTTACATCTAACAACTATGCAATAAAACACTACTACTACACTCTAACACAATAAATCATATGTGTTTTTAGTTTTACTAGATATCATATTGTTACTTATAATTATTCAGTTTGCATACATTAAATTGCCTTTGAAATGTATGGCCAGTATCATCTACCGCGCGGGAAAAATCCCGCCCTTTCCTGTTTAATTGGGTTTGTATCGATGGATCGTGCGAAACAACAAAACTATAGTACTATACAGTACAAGTGACAGTTCACTGGGCCGTCATGTCGTCTACTCCTCCGTCGTAAGAGTGGAGCGCTCGCTTTCATAAATCTTCTAGTCCCTTTCGCCGACATGTGGGACATCAAGCTACCAGGTCCATGTGCCATACCAGAATACAGTGTAGAGCAGCCGGGGTGAAGCACCCCAGTCATGGCGCCGACGTAGTAATGAGCAATGAGGCATCAAATCACAAAGCTGCACCTTTCCCGCAGCTAAGTTGGAGGGACGAAGCAACCATCATTTTCACTCGTTGCTGAATCCGCTTCTCCCTCATCTTCTTCAACTTAACCACATGTTTCTTCTGCCATTGTTTTGCCTCATGTGGGACGCGGATCGGCTTGGTAAAGCACTAACACATGGGACCGCATGTTAGCAAACCGCGAGGACAACGTCCTCCGAAAATTAGAAGCCTAATACTAGACTTACAAAGGGCTAGGTAGCTGCTACGTATACTTTCCATCTAATCTATATATGCCCCCCTGATTTTCAGGTGGGGTGGGCCTAATCCTCTCCTTTAATTCAATCAAATAGTCCCACATCACATCAGTTTGTAACTTTACGTAAACCATTACGTGGATGTAGCATTGCTCAAATAAGAAACCTCCCCCGCCATCTGCGCGGCAAAATCACCTCCTTTTTACTAATCTTGATTCTATAATTTTTTAGATCAATATAATTGAGATTTGTATAGATAGCACATAGGAGCAAAACCAAGTGGTACGGAGGGCATCCACAATGTGTAGCCAAATGTGAAAATAGCTTTTGGCATCGTGGGAACCATTGTGGACGGTGTTGCCAAAGCCAAAAAGATGGAACCGAAGCTCCCTGATTGATTGATTGAAGGAATAGAAAAATGCAACATCTCTCCTCTTTCTCCCATGCTTGGACGCATGTAGTTTAGTATAGAGCATAGAGTCTACTCCCCTGTCCCTTCTATCATAAATCACAAAGCAGTGAGGCGTCAAATCACAAAAGCATGGATGAAGCAACCATCATTTCACTCTTCGCTGACTCCGCTTCTCCATTGTCTTCTTCGAGAAACCATCTCACCGCACTAGTACTCCTAGTAGTACTCCCTCCGGTCCTTTTTTGTCTGCGTCTAAGAAAATTTCATTTTCCCCGCAATGCTCTGCGCATTGGCATTTTTTCGCTGCTCTTTCCAACCGGGCCCTCCATCCCTTTCCACCACATGCGTGCCTGCAGTAATCCCATCTCTCTTTCCCATGTGCTTCGCATCTTCCCAAAGCAGAGAGAGCTGCTTGCATGCAGAAACAGGAGAGAGAGTGAGAGGCGCATGCATGCAGAGAGATGGACAGGGGAGAGAGAGAGAGACGACATGCATGCATGCGGAAGTGAGAAGGTTGGTTTGCATGGCGCTGCATTAATCAAGCGATGAGGAGTGAGATGGTTAGCTCTTTGGTCTTTGGAGAGAAAAATATGCATTAATTGACACGTGAAACGAGGATTTGTATCGATTAATCCCGCGAAGGAAAACCCCGCCTTTCTTTTTTAACACTAGTACTCCTAGTACGTACGTACTTATCCGGTTTGGGTCTAGGCCTTGCATTGCCAAACTTCGCCACACATTTTTGCCAAGCTTGCCTAAAGTTTTCAAAATGAGAAGGAGGTACACATGCGCACGGCTATCGCGGTCGCACCGCACCCTCACACGGTCGCTCCTGCACGCCGCGGTTGCACCGCACCCTCACACGGTCGCTCCTACACGCCGCAAACCCAACCAAGGGAATGCACCCTCACTGACACGTGCTGTCACATGTGAACAAACCAAACTCAGCCATCCTATCACTGACACATAATTTTCATTCATAGAGTGTGTTTATCCAACCGCATGCTGGGGAGTATCCGTATGGCCCGTGCGGTGGTCTGTTGGGGAAGAAGAAGAGGTGAGGAAGAAGGAAAGAAGGGTTAGGAGACGTAGGATATTCATCCAACCGCCTGAAATGGTAGACTGACCCAAGTCAGGCGACTTGCATAACAAATATATGTTTTTACACAACAAAAGATCCATAAAAACACCAACATAAAGAAAGACACGGCCTCGTCGTCTTTGGCTGCCGGCGCGAACCTGCCGTCGCTGCCGACGTGTGTCTCCGCACTGTGGTTGTCCTCCGCCTCCAGCTACTCATTCAAGCGGAGCGTGCGGGCGCTCTGCACGAACGAGAGCACAGCCCGGTTCAAGTCGACGGCGTCCGGTTCCGCCTGCAGGAGGGCCTCAATGGCAGCGGCATCTGCGCGCTCCGCGTCGAGTTGAGCCTCCGCCGCCCGGTTCAAGTCCAGGACGTCCGGTTCCGCCTGCAGGAGGGCGTCGATGAGAGCGGCATCCGCGTGCTCTGCGTCGAGTCGAGCCTCTGCTGCCCGGTTCAAGTCCAGGACGTCCGGTTCCGCCTGCAGGAGGGCCTCGATGGCAGCGGCACCCACGCGCTCCGCCTCAAGTTGAGCCTCCGATGCCCGGTTCACATCCACGACATCCGGTTCCGCCTGCAGGAGAGCCTCGATGGCAGCGGTATGCGCGCGTTCCGCATCGAGTTGAGCCTCTGCCTCCCGGTCCTCCTTTAGTATCGCCATGTTGAACCGCTGGTCCGCCTGCACCATGGGGGACTCGGACGCCGGCACGAAGTCGACGTCCATCATCTCATACCCATCGGGGGCCTTCTGCGTCGCGACCTCCGCCATGAACATTGGATCAGCTTCCTCCTCCTTGTAGCTTGGCTCCAGAGAACTCGGGGATTGGCCCGCCGCAAAGCGAGCTTGGGAACGGAGGTCTGTGGCGCCGACTGCCGCTGCGATTTCTGCGCGGCGCTCCGCCGTCAGCATCTTGTAGTAAGTGATCTTGCGGCGCACCATGGCTTTCCGACGAACTAGGGGACGCTTGATGCGGGCTAGGGGATCGAAAGGTGGGGGAATGGGCTGGAGATTTGGTGTGGTTTTAGGGCATTGGCTGGCGTAGGCCGAGCAGCGAAGGTTCTAGTGTGAATAGTGGTTCCGGTGACGACCAGTCAATCGGTTTTGACTATACATTGCTCTTGTCGCGTTCGCATTGCAGCCCGGCACGCTGGACCCTCCACGTCGCTCACTGAATGGAACACGCTTCGTCTTGCGTTTTCGCTCGCTTGTGGGACCACAGTTGAGAGCAAACCGACGTTCGTCCCCCTCCCCCGCCCACATCGTTTATTATACCACCACTCCCTCCATTTTATGTGGAGTAAATAAAAACAGAGGGAGTATACTACGGATGAGGATCCCCTGACGTGGCCGAACCCATTGAGTAACTGACATGCGGGGCCTAGAAAGCATGGGGTCCGCTAGTAAGTGACCGAAAGGGAGGGTAAGGCAGGGATACCTACGTCAGAGGATCCACTTCCACTATACTACTTTGACCAAATGTTAGAGTAATAATATATGACATGCAACTTACACAAATGTTAGAGTAATAATATATGACATGCAACTTACACAAAGCATACAGGGTCTAATGTGTTTTTCGAGGCTAACTTTGATCAAATGTTAGAGTAATAATATATGACATGCAACTTACACAAAGCATACAGTCAAATTCGTATGTGAAAGGAGTTTCCAATGATATAATTTTCACATTATACATCTCATGTACTATTAATCTTGTCAATAGTCAAATTGGAAACCATCTCGAGTACAAATCTAGGAGTACGTACGAATCTAACAATATTGATTGGGTGTTGTTGAATGTTGATACCTTTTTGATCAAAGTAGAAATACTTTGACTACACATAAAACTTATATGTAAACTAGAAAGGATAGGAGGGAGTATATTGTACGTTCAAAAACGAAACGAACATTGAATACCCTTTATATATGATTTGCGGATGCTATGATCACCGGTTCAAAATTTTGAATCCGCCTTAGGTATCACGTGCCCCCACTCGTTCCCTCTCAATTTCATCTCGGGGTCCGGAGATCTATTGAAAGAGGACTAGGGTGGGTACATGCGAATGATACTCGGCGGAATGTTCAAATGAGGCATGCGGGAGGATGGACTCGACTAGAGGGCGACATGATCGATGGAGAAGAGGGTTGGAGAGGAATGAGAAATAAGCAAACACCACATGATTATACTTGAACGGCTCAAATAAACAATAAGTTGCCTCGCTTGGCCTACATAGTGAAAGGCCTAATGCACAACGCGGAGCACTAACGCTCGAATATGGCCGGGAAAACAGGGAAACCGACATGTGGGGCAGACTAGTCCAATGGAGGAGCTGGCCCATGACCTCCTCGCCATCGACAACCATTCATGTAGGTCGTTGGGGCCAACAACGGGGCACAGCTCCAGCACCGGCTCTGGACACGACGACCGCGGTGAGCGACACGCTCATATCATAGCTAGACACGGTCGGTTTTAGTGTGCCGAGGGTGGCGTTAGTGCTGTGGCATGACCAACGATATGTTTGGTTTGTGCCCAAGGTTTCCCCATCAAAGCCTTGGGTAGCCAAAATTTTGGTTGAGGTATTGGTTGCCCATGATTTGGCCGACATTGGCAAGAAAAATGAACTAGAGTTGGCTAGAGTTCATTGGCATGCCAAAGAAATGGCAATATTCCAAACAAAGAGCAATCTTTGGGTCATGACCAAAATTTTGGTTGAGGTATTGGTTCCCATGATTTGGCCGACATTGGCAAGAAAAATGAACTAGAGTTGGCTAGAGTTCATTGGCATGCCAAAAAAATGGCAACCATCCAAACAAAGACCAATCTTTGGGTCATGACCAAAATTTTGGTAAGGTGCACTTTGGCCACAATCCAAACACACCCCAACACCCGGCTCGTCGAGGATGCACAGGGCACCACGACGCGTCCGCGGAGTGGTGTAGCGCGGCCAACTGCATCCTCTGGACTTGAGACCATGCCGGGTCATCTTGCTTTTTCAATGACATGCGGGGATCGCATGTGAGCAAAGGGCATCTCCAATGTTGCCACGACCGCAACTGACTACCCTGGCACACCAAAACCCTCCTCCCTCGCGCCGTCGCGCGGTGCGTTCCCAGCCGGCGCCAGCTGCCCGCATTCATGCCGTCCGTATGTATGTCGTCATTAAGAGGCTCGGTGCCTGAGGAACCAACTCCAGCGACTTAATGACGCACCCGGACGCTTGGCCTCACCGGAATACGCTACTTAAAGCGGCAACGCCCAGCTAACCTCCACACCATAGCGCATCGTCCTCCTACCTGGCACCACATCCACCATGACCGCAAGTGTGAATGCTCTGCAGGAGAGCTTGTCTTCGAGGATGAAGCTCGAGGTCACCGCCCTCGCTCAAGTCGCCTCTCGCGACGCAATAGCGGCGTAGCCGAACGCGGACGCGACCGCACAAGCGGTGGCCACGCTGGCGGCCGACGACGGGAGCACCGTCAGCCATGCGTCCTACTTGCCGCCGTCCAATGTCTGGCACCGCCGAGGTCGGGGACTCCTCCGAGGATGAGTAGGGCATGGGAGGCGGCAGGGCATGGTGTGCCAACTGGCTGGTCCGTATCCCGTGTTCTACTCTTCCTCACCGGAGACCGCACCTTCACTTCACGGGTCTTGAACCCCGCCCCCGTACATAGAGATCGCAGCTGGAGGACGTCGGTCGCCGCCGTAGAATAGGTTTAGGGTGGGGTTTCTTTTATTTTTCTGTCCTATAAAAGTTGGAAATGTAATGAAAATCTGTCGTGTTTGCATTAATCTTAGCCGGTGTATATGAACTTTCATAATAATATACATATTGTAGGAGTACTAGCAAGATGCCCGTGCGTTGCACGGAAGATCAAGTTCTTGTGGGAGAAAAGGATGAACGAGGGAAAGCCTTATCTGCAAATGTGGAGAGGAGTGCAGGTAAATTTTCATAGTTTCCTTCCTATCCGTTAGATATAGATCAGACGGCCTATATTGCAGGATGACAGGCACACCATCATCACCAACTCTGATTTTTATTGAACCGAGACAAATCTAACATGTGAAGTAAAATAAACACATAGGGTCTATACATACACAAATTATCTTAGGCACTCCAATAGTATGTCCACTACACATTCACGCATTTCACATCTTTCTACATCTACGGGAACCTACGAAAGGGTTAACGTAAATTGCATCTCTCTCTCCTCCCCTAATTTTCATGGTGGTGGGCCCCTCCCTCCCCCCAATCTACAATCAACAGCTCACACGTTTCACATTATGTTAATTACGTAACTGGGATTACGTAGGTGTAGCATTACTCGTCCTAAAAAACCCAATTAAGCCAACCTCCCAGCATATCGTGCAGGAAAAGACCCGGCCACGCCATTTTAGTCGGGATTACCGGATTACTAGCAGTAGTATTGATGGATCGCGTGAAGCAACAAAATTTTTTTGAGGGGGCGAAGCACGTAGTTTAAAAGGAAAAAAGGCGGTACACTCACAGCACTCCTGTCGCGGTCGCATTGCACCCCACACACGTTCGATCCTGCACACGGCTCACGCAAACGGAACGCGCTTCGGCTTGCCTCTTCACTGACACGGGGGACTGCACTTGGAGAAACTGACCATGCGCCAAACTCCCCCCACCC
>NC_041382.1:184286094-184315102 GCF_002162155.2 Triticum dicoccoides | reverse complement strand
CCCCTCCCCCCTATCCCCCTCCACTCCATTCGCTCCGCCAAAGCCGCCCTCCCCGCTGCGCCGATACGTTGGCGCCGCGGTTCGGCGATCCTCTCGCTCCCACAGCACGCTCTCGTAGACTATCGTCCTCTAGCCACGCCGCCTCTAGCTACGTTCTTGTGGAGGCGCACGGCGGTCAGCTTCTCCCACGGTACGTGCATTCTAGACTGAGGCCCCGTTCATGTCGGTGTAGCACTAAATGTTAGCTGATAGACGCTGTTAATCTCACTGTTTGCTGAAGTAGTTTACTGTCAATATGCTCTACTTAAGAAGCTTCCTTGCCCTGTTCTGCACTCAATCTGCTTAGCCGAGATGGCATGTCAAGGCCGATTAGTTGCTAAAATATCCTGCCAAATATTTATTGTGACGTAGATTGCCATGGTCTAGTAGCCAATCTGTTAGGTGAAATAGCTCTACGTCGTTTTATACTCGATCTTTGTTGCTGCGATAGCCTTCGATAGTTCGATGGCTGTGTGCTCGGCCTCATTGACTGCTGAAATAGCCTGCCATAATTTGGCACTCAAATCTGTTTGCTGAATTAGCTTTACATATATTTCGTTACTTAGATCTGCTCGTCCAAATATCTTGTCATAGCTTTAGACATCGACCTAGGTATTTTTTTCTGGACTTCATAAAAAAGCATATATGTTTTTCATGTAATATCTAGTAGAAGAACTAATTTTATGTCTAATAGATGGACAGGACTTGGATAACTTCTGCTCGAAGATTCTCCGCTACATATGTCGAGGGGGTTGAAAACTTCATGAACTTTATCAGAGCTGAGTACGGTGGTCCGAAATCATATGTGCTCTGCCCGTGTAGCAGTTGTATGAATTCAGTTACAAGACCCCAGTCAATTGTGCAAAATAATCTACACTTGTATGGGATGTCGGTCACATATACTAGGTGGGTTCATCATGGTGAAGCTGTGAACGTAAATGTTATTGACTACGTGGAAGCAGCAGATCACCATCTTGATCTGCCTGATGCTCATGTGGAAGAGGAGGAGGAGGTGGTGGTGGCGAAGCCAGTGAGTTTGACCAACATTGAAACAATGCTACGAAATGCTCGTGCATTCCATGAACTTTCACCTGTAGAAGAAAAACGGTGGGCCCGCATGTTGGAACAATGCAACGTTGCTATCACCCCAGGGAATAAGTTGTCAGTATTCTCAGCTATGCTCACCTTTCTTCAGGTGAAGACATCTGAGCGGATGACCAACAAATCATTCGATGTGATGTTGGATGCTTTCCGCAAATCTTTCCCAGATGCGTCTGAGCTGCCACACACCTACAGTAAAATGAAGAATTTCCTTCGTGTAGTTGGAATTGGATATGATATGATCCATGTTTGTAAGAATAATTGTGTTCTGTTCCGGAAGGATTATGCCAACTTAAGTGAATGCCCGAAATGCAAATCATCAAGATGGAAAGATGGCGATGCTGTGAAGAGGATTCCTCATAATGTTCTGAGACATTTTCCAATTACACCAAGATTGCAGAGGTTGTTTCATGATGCTGAAACAAGAGAGGATGTACTGTGGCATTCTAGGAACCAGGAGTACAGAGATCAGAATGTAATGAGCCATCCATCTCATGGTAGTGAGTGGAAAAGCTTCAATGATAAACACAAAGAGTTTGATGCTGACCCGAGAAACATTAGACTTGGCTTAGCTTCAGATGGATTTAACCCATTTGGCCACCAGAGCGCCACATATAGCATGTGGCCAGTGCTTGTTATCCCTTACAACATGCCTCCAAATGTCTGCACCGAAGAATCAAACTACATGATGGCCTTGCTCATCCCAGGTCCAAAAAGTCCTGGAAAGGATTTTGATTTGTTCATGGAGCCTCTTGTGGAGGAACTTCAACAACTATGGAAGGGTGTTCTCACTCGAGACCTATATAGCAGCCCACTAGCTGATTTCTTTTTGCGTGTTGTTATAATTTGGTGCATCCATGATTATCCGGCTTTGGGCACTATGTCAGGGCGAACGACACATGGTTACAATGCATGTGTTCGCTGTGACAGGAATCCGCTATCATACGCAATACTTAGCAAGATCTGTTACATTGGACACCATAGTTTCCTTGCCAAGGACAAGCCGCATCCTAGAAAATACCGAAGACATGTGTTCAATGCAAAGCATGAAAACCGTGATGCGCCAAAGAGGCTCACCACCGATGAGTTGCAAGTGGAATTAGAGAAGGTCAGGCATATTACACCAGGAAACCATCCTGGTAATGGTAGCGGGAAAAGGAAGTGTGGCAGGGTAGAAGAGAGATTATTGTTTACCCGCAGGTCCACTTTGTGGGACTTGGAGTATTGGAAAGATTTGGATCTGTGGCATAATGTTGATGTGATGCACATCGAGAAAAATATATGTGACAACATTATTGGCACACTTCTTAATATTAAAGGCAAGACGAAAGATACCTTAAAATCTAGGATTGATTTGACACACCTGGGTATCAGAAAGGATTTGCAGGTGCAAGATGAAGGTAAATCACGGGATATGGCACCAGCTGTGTATGTCTTGGAAAAGGTAAAAAGAAAATAATTCTGCGAGGTCCTGTCACGTGTGAGATTCCCACATGGATTTGCTTCCAACCCTAAAAGGAGAGTTAGTGCAGATGTAAACAAGGTACAACGGTTGAAAACTCATGACTGCCACGTCCTACTTCAAAGGGTTTTACCTGTTATCCTTAGAGGATTGGGCCGCCCTGACTTATACAGAGCAGTTGCAGAGTTGGGACAATTCTTCAGGGAACTCTGCAGTAGGAATATCAGGATAGATGCTTTGGAGCATCTTAGAGACAAGATACCAACTATCCTATGCGACCTTGAGAAGATATATCCTCCAGCCTTCTTTGATGTGATGGTGCATTTGGCTGTTCATCTACCTGATGAGGCACTACTTAGAGGTCTAGTACAGTATGGCTGGATGTACCCTATTGAAAGGCGGCTAGGCACTTTCAAGGGCTATGTTAGGAACAGAGCTAGACCCGAGGGTTCCATTGCAAAGGCCTACATTGCTACAGAAGCGTTGACATTCTGCTCAAAATACATTGAAATAGCTGATCAGCTTAGCAAAGAGGTGGGTGAAGACAATCCCGGGCTCAATGTTTTCGATTATTCTGGTCGAGTTACAGGGAAGAGTCGACAAGAGGACAAACCTAAAGATTTGGACAAAATGGTTTGGTATGTGTTGAATAACTGTCCTGAGATACTACCTTATATCAAGTAAATGCAGTACTGCAGCTTATACATCGTAATCTACTAAACTTGCAGCACATTCTTATATATTTAGATGTTTGACGCGATCACTATGTTGTGCAGCATCTACAAAGAGGAGTTACTGCCGCAAAATCCAAGAAACATTGACAAACTGGTTATGGCAGGATTTGCGAAATGGTTCAAGAACCATGTAAGCTTTTGAAGTGCACTGTCAGTTTTTTTAATATATTGAGTACATAAGATGACCAGCTTGTCTATTTTCTAACCATAGGTTAAGAAGATGCGGGAGGATGGGCAGGCAGTTGTGATGCCCTTTACTCACTAGCAATGGGTCCTGATACTCAGGTAAGACATTATGAATCTTGCGTTGTTGGAGATGTGCGCTACAACACCCTTGCACGAGACGAAGGCAGGAAGACACAAAACAGTGCCATCATGAGCACGGATATGTATGACAAAGAGACAACTGAAATGTATGCTAACATAACAGACATTGTTTAGTTGCAGTATATCTCCAGTTTCGAGGATCATCGGTGTGTGGTTCTGTTGTGCTGTCATTGGTATAACCTGTTTTCCAGGATCACAAAACCCAGAGCTGATCATTATTTCAAATTCATCAATGTCAAGGCGGCGCACCAGACCAAGGAGCCTTTTATTTTGGCAAATCAAGAAACACAGATATTTTTCTTGGAAGACACATTTGCACGTAGCGATGACTGCAGAGTATTGCAAAGGTTTGAGCAGATGAATTCATTTAATGAAGTTGCACAACAAGATGATGCTTACACTGCTCCTGATGTACAAGATAACACATATGTTCCTAATATCTTTGAGAACCATCACGTCAATGACGCCGGTGAAAAGATTGCCTGTCGTGCTGTGGACATACAAGAGTTGATCAAGAAGAAGCCAACGTTCAAGGACGTTGAGGACGAATAAGAAGATGACACCATGGGGAATTACGATTTAGACTGATACACATGGCGAAGATGTTGACGCTGCTGCTGCGGATGATGATTACATTGCTTTTGTCGTATTTGCTTGTCAAAAGACATTTTTATCTACTATGTGAAATTGTGTTTGCTATGACAACTGAAACCTGATGAACATGTTGTTTAGTATTTTTGTTGTGAGAACATCACTTGTTATGTATGTTGATTTGTGTTTGGTGATTGTATGACAACTAAAACATGATGACATTGTTGTTTAGTTGTACTCATATTTGGCTGTGAAACTTGAATTTGATGACATAGTTTGCTGTTGGACTGCAATTTGCTCGACGTCTTCGAATGAGAACAAAGCTGACCTGACAGGGCCTCTGCTATTTATTTATTTATATGAGCAAAAGGGGATACCCCCTGATTTCTGTTAATAGAAATCGTTAGATGTTCACAACACTATGCCCAGCCTGCTACACAGGTTTCATTCATTACTATTCAGCGAAGTGCTCATGTCATAGCCACTGAATACATCACGAGTGCTACATACACTGCAAATAAAGAGACAATCATCCTACAGAGCAGATTGATTTTGCCCATTATCTTCACAAGCTCTTTCATCTCCTCATTGCTGTCAAGGCCGTTCAGCAGCTGTTGCTTGGCCATGATCAGAGGAACTGCATCTTTAACCTTCTGCTCTCCATCTTCCTCTTCTATCGTTCCTTCAGTTACTTGTCCAACACCCCAACCTGCTGGTATTGGGATTCCTTGGCTAACCAAATAATCAGCATAGTTGCATTCCCGCACATCAGCAACTTCCCAGAAATACAAATCACACGAATCTTCCCTTTTCTGCACGAAACAAATTGGAAGATCATCAACCAAACTATTAAAAAAATCAGCAACTAAAAGCAGCAGAACAACACTTAAACATATTATTACCCCATGATTCGGGCATTTGTAGAAGACTCGGCTAGGGTTGCGTATTGTGGTTGAGACACGACGGATGACTCTGCGTGATTTGCAACAGTGGCACCACACCAACAGCAGCGGGTTGCGATGAGCAATCGGCTGCGGTGCGCGTGCCGGCGGGGGTGTGATGAGACCCACAGGCGATGGTACGGGTGGCGAGTTGGCGCATATCTGGTTGTTGCCTGCTGAAGAGCATGTGGACGAGCAGACAGCGGACATGGTTGCTGCGGCCAGAGCTTCTGATGCTAGGCAGAGTAAGTGGAGAAGAGGAGAAGCGAACGTTGGATATGTCAGTTTCATTACTTGCAGAGTAGCATAGATAGTCATAGTCTAGGTTTGAATTTGAACCAACTACAGGAGCACGTCTTTCTTTTTTCTAAAACTCGGCAACGTCTCTTTACTGGTACACTAGCTTGTTCTGTACGCCTTCCCAAGTCTTTGATTTTCTTTCTATATATAAAAAGGTATGCTACTTGGTGTCCGCTTAGTCAACAAACGATTGTACCAACCTTGACCGTTGGATTGACATTCAACGTCTGTCGTGTTTCTTCAGTCTCTTCTTCCTCGAGTCACCAAAGCCAAACCAGCACCGGTGGGACCGCCTGCTCCCGCCTCCCACGGCTGGTTGTGATCTTCCCCGGCTCCTGTTCGTTCCTGTCCGAGGCCTCACCATCGTCCTCCGCCTTGGTTCGCTCGCCGCAGCGCCGCCCTCCGGTGTTGTCAACATGGTCAACAACCGAGAGGAATAAGGAGATGAATGTACATGGTGAGGATGACAGCAGGGACCCAGCAGCACGCGCAGTAATTTTGTTTTTTCGGGACGGAGAAGGGTATCAACTGGGTTGTGCGGGACCCATTGCCCGTCTAGCCCAGACTTTTATTTCATATGTTTAGCACATGACCAGCCCAGTTTGTTTTTTTCCTTTCTGAAAATGGCTAGCCAGCTATTTTGTTTTTTGCAGAATAACCAACGTAGGCCTACTTGCTTTTCTATGCCCTGCTGGGCCGGAAATCTTTCAAGACGAGGAGGGATGCATTTTGCCCAGAAAATGGACTATAAGTTATAAGAAATGGGCTATAAGTAATAAAAATGGGCTGTAAAATGAAAAAAATACAACAAACAGGCAATTAGTTCCAAAATACTGTTTTCTTTCGGATTTTGATATTTTAAATTTCATTGTTTTTGTGCGGGTAAAATTTCATTGAATTTAAATTAAGGTATATTTAGATTTAAAATTAATTTGAATCTGGCTAGAAATTTCGGGTTGTATGCTGTTTGGGACAGATTTGGAGGCTGACTTGTGGGTCTACTAGGTTGACGTGTACTTTGGCTTTGTCAACCTAGTCCACAAACGATTCTAGCAGCAGTGACCGTTGGATGTTAATCCAACGGCCGTGTTGCTTCTTCAATATCTAATCTTCTTGCTCCAGCCACCCAAACCAGCTCCGGTGGGACTGCCTGCTCCCGCCTCCCGTGGTCGGCTGTGCTACCGCACAGGCCGCACCGCCCCACCCTACTTCAATGCTGGTCAGGACATTCCTCTACTCACCCACACCTCCTGTTATTTTCCAGCAACGGCAGCCAGACCAGTAAACCCTCGTACTCCCCACCGCATGGGAAACCATTGCCGAGTCTTCCCCGGCTCCGTGTCGTTCCCTTCCTAAGCCGTGGTCAATGTGGTCAACGAACGACATCCATTGGCCGTGGACTGTACACGCAAAATAATGATTCCTCCACCTGGCAGTTGGGACCCACCGGAAGAGCCTCTGTATTTCGCGAAAAAAATGTTCCCCCCGCTGACATGTCGGACCCACCAGCTATATCTTTGCACACAAGGAAGTGCCTCCTTATTACGCACAAAAAATGAATACCCCCTGCAAGCTGGGACCCACCATTGTGGGAGGCTGACTTGTGGGCCTACTAAGTTGACGGGGACGGAGGGCTTTGTCAACTTAGTCAATATGAACGATTCTAGCTCCAGTGACCATACGATGTCCATCCAATGGCCGTAGTGCTTCTTCAACCTCTGGTCTTCTTACTCCAGCCGCCCAAAGCAGCGCCGGTCGTGCCGCATGCTCCTGCCTCCCGTGGCCGGCCGTGCTGCCGCGGAGGCCTCACCGCCCTCTACTATTCCCACCGCTGGCCAGGCCCTGCGACAACGGCAGCCTCACACCACAGCCGAACCAGTGAACCCTTGTACTCCTCTCTGCGCGGGCTTCCACTGCCGCGTCTTCCCCGGCTCCGCGTCGTCCCCTTCCTAGGCCTCACCATCGTCCACCGCCATGGTGCTCTCCGTGCGGCGTGGTCAACGTGGTCAAGGAACGACTTCCATCGGAAGAGTACTGGACGTGGAGAGGCTGACAACTGGGTCCACGGCCACAACCCAGTTTTTTTGTGATTTGCCAAGTAAGTCGCTTTTCAGGCCTGTTGAGCTGCAAATCTTTCAAGACGAGGAGAGCTTTCATTCGGCTGGCTGAGAAAATGGCCCATCAGTATTGAGAAATGGGCTGTACATTTTTAAAACACATCAAACCGGCAATTAGTTTCAAATATCTTTTTTTCATTTTGAGATTTTAAATTAAATTAATTTTTATGCGTTGAGAATTTGTTGGATTTTATATTGATATACATTTATTTTTAAAATCAGTTTGAATGTGAGTCAAAATTTCAGGATTAAAAACAGTTCGGACCGCACCGAAATATGCAAAATTTCATATAATTTTTTAACCGTGGCCACTATATGGGCTGTAATGCTAACAAAAAGAATATGGGCTCCAAAAAAACCTTAAGAATTACGAAATGGGTTGTATGATGTTTTCCACAGATTTGAGGCTCTCCTAAAAAAAGGTTGACGCACAAGCAGTGACTGTTGGATGTCCATCGAACGGCCGTCGTGCTTCTTCAATCTCTGCTCTTCCTGCTCCAGCCGCTCAAACAAGCGCCGGCGGGAGGACTGCCTGCTCCCTCCTCCCCGCGGCCATCTGTGCTGTCGCGCAGGCCTCACCGCCCCACCGTACTCCCACCGTTGGCCTAGCCATCCCTCTACTCACCCACACCTGCTGTTATTCTCCAACGACGGCAGACGAACCAGTAAACCCTCGTACAGTCGTACTCCCCTCCGTGTGGGAAACAACTGCCAAGTCTTCCCTGCCTCCGTGTCGTTCCCTTTCTAGGCCTCGCCGTCATCCACCGCCCTGGTGCTCTCAGCGCGGCCTGGTTAACGTGGTCAACGACCGACATGCATCTGGAGTGGACTGTACATGGAGAGGCCGACAGCTGGGTCCACGGGCGCACACAAGGAAATGCCTCCTTATTACATGCAAAATAATGATTCCTCCACCTGACATGAGGGACCTACCGAAAGGGCCTCTGTATTTCGCGAAAATAATGTTACCGCCGCTGACAGCTCACCAGCTATATCTTCGCACGCAAGGAAGTGCCTCCTTATTACGCACAAAAAATGAATACTCCCCCTGTTAGCTGGGACCCAGTATAGTGGCAGGCTGACTTGTGGGCCTACTAAGTTGACGGGGACGGAGGGCTTTGTCAACTTAGTTAATATATGCACGACTCTAGCTCCAGTGACCATATGATGTCCATCCAACGGCCGTAGTGCTTCTTCAACCTCTGGTCTTCTTGCTCCAGCCGCCCAAACCAACGCCGGTCGTGCCTCGTGCTCCTGCCTCCCATGGCCGGCTGCGATGCGGCGGAGGCCTCACTGCCTCATACTACTCCCACGGCTGGCCAGGCCATCCCTCTACTCACCCACACCCCCTGTTATTCTGCGGCAACGGCAGCCTCACACCGCAACGAACCAGTGAACCCTCGTACTCCTCTACGCGTGGGCATCCATTGCCGCGTCTTCCCCGGCTCCGCGTCGTCCCCTTCCTAGGCCTCGCCGTCGTCCACCGCCCTGGTGCTCTTGGCGCGGCGTGGTCAACGTGGTCAAGGAACAGCTTCCATCGGGCCTGGACTGTACGTGGAGAGGCTGACAGCTGGTTCCACGGCCGCAGCAAGGAAGTGCCTCCTTATTACGTGCAAAATAATTATTCCTCCACCTGACAGCGGGGACCCACCGGACAGGCCACTGTATTTCACGAAAAAAACGTTTCCCCCTGACTGCTGAGACCCACCAGCTACACCTTCGCACGCAAGGAAGTGCGTCCAGGCAAAAAAACAAAACGATTCGCCCCCCTGACTGCTGGGACCCACCAGCTACATCTTCACACGCAAGGAAGTGCCTGACAGTCGGGACCCACCTGGTCGAAGCATACATAGCATTGTCATTCTGGTCGTGAACGTATACATGCATATATACTGGTCGATGTAGAGGCGCGCACGTGTCATAGTAGAGGCTCACACGTGTCGTAGTAGAGGCGCGCACGTAGCATGTACACGTACGTACAACGGCCAGGGTGCAAGAAAGAAAATACGGCCACGTACGTACATATGGGTAGGGTCTTGAACGCCTACTCACGCATATGTACGGCCAGGGCTCGTGTACATGGCTGGTTCGGAACGAAGAAACAACGTCGTCATCGTGTTCATGGGGAGGCAACAGAATGCGTCGTGTTCATGGGGAGGCAACGGAACGCGTGGGAGCCAACCGGTTGGGTCGGAACGGAATGCGTGGTCGTGTTCATCAGGAGGGCTTGGACAGAACATGCGATGGAAACGAGGCCTGGCGTACCACAGAACGGAGGAAACCAACCTCCTACGGTCGAAACGGGGGTCTTGTTGATCGGGAGGGGTGTGGCGTACCGCAAAACGGAGGAAACAGACCTCCTACGGTCGAAACAGGGGTCCTGTTGATCGGGAGGGGTGTGGCGTACCGCAAAACGGACGAAACGGACCTCCTACGGTCGAAACGGGGGTCCTGTTCATCGGGAGGGGTGTGGAGTACCGCAAAATGGGACTCCACGGGATACTGTTCATCTCCACCGTCGACCTCCTCTAGCCTCCACGCGCTACCATCGACCTCCTCTAGCCTCCACGCGATCCTGTTCATCCAGCCTCCACCGCGCGCTACTCCACCGGCTACTGTTCAACCACCCCTCCACCGTCTACTGTTCATCCAGCCCTCCACACCACGGGGTCCTGTTCAACCACCCCTCCACGGGCACCCCTCCACCGTCTACTGTTCATCCAACCCTCCACCACACCACGGGTCCTATTCATCCAGAGGCAACGCCGCCGCTCACTGTTCATCCAAACCCCCCGCAACGCTCATTGTTCATCCTAGAGGCAGCATCGATCGGCTTCAGTTAGCAGCAGTAGTGAATGAGTCGCTCGACCGGGTTCAGTTAACAGCCATTGATCAATCGCTCGGGTTCAGTAACGCGTAGCCTGCAGTGCAATCGCTGGGGTTCAGTTAGAGCCCAATGCCTCGCTCGGGTTCAGTTAGAGCCAATGCCTCGCACACACGCGCGTATGTGTACGAGAGAAACGCGCATCGCTCGGCCCCTGACCTCCCACCGTAACCGGGAACTCCCTGAAATTTTCCTCCCCCTCGCTTCTACCACAGTTTTTTCCATCATGGACAGCCCAAAGAATGTCATGCAGCTGCGTCTCCGGCCCGCCCAGGACGAAAAGCCCATTTTATGTCATGATTTTTTGTCATAGAAGTAGGATCCCACCACATCTATGATGATACCGGGTTTTGTCACAATTATCGTCATAGAAGTGTCATATGTATGACAGAAAAAAATTTATTTCGGCCCAAAATGTCACAGATGTGTCTTTTCTTTGTAGTGACTAACTATCAAGTAGTCATCATACTGAGCTTGCCAAACGTTCATAACGTCTGTATCCGCTCATGCAATAGGTCCGTCACCTAGCGGTGCATCAGGGACATAATTCTTCTATGCAACAATGAGGATAATCCTTAGATCACAAGCCTAGTCCGCATCATTGCTACTATCATCTTTCAACTTAGTTTTCTCTAGGAACATATGAAAAATTAAAACAGGGCAGCTATGCGCGAGCTATTGATCCACAACATAGATATGCAAATACTATCAGGACTAAGTTCATGATAAGTTAAGTTGAATTAATCATATTACTTAAGAACTCCCACTTAGATAGACATCCCTCGAGTCATCTACATGATCACGTGATCCATATCAACTAAACCATGTCCGATCATCACGTGAGATGGAGTAGTTTTCAATGGTGAACATCTTTATGTTGATCATATCTACTATATGATTCACGTTCGACCTTTCGGGCTCCAGTGTTCTGTGGCCATGTCTGTACATGCTAGTCTCGTCAAGTTTAACCCGAGTATTCCGCATGTGCAAAACTGTCTTGAACCCGTTGTATGTGAACTTAGAGCTTATCACACCTGATCATCACATGGTGTCTTAGCACGATGAACTGTCGCAACGGTGCATACTCAGGGAGAACACTTATACCTTGAAATTTTAGTAAGGGGTCTTCTTATAATGCTACCGCCATACTAAGCAAAATAAGATACATAAAAGATAAACATCACATGCAATCAAAATATGTGACATGATATGGCCATCATCATCTTGTGCCTTTGATCTCCATCTCCAAAGCACCGTCATGATCTCCACCGTCACCGGCTTAACGCCTTGATCTCCATATTAGCATCATGGTCGTCTCGCCAACTATTGCTTCTACAACTATCACTAACGCATAGTGATAAAGTAAAGCAATTACATGGTGTTTGCATTTCATACAATAAAGCGACAACCATAAGGCTCCTGCCAGTTGCCGATAACTTTTACAAAACATGATCATCTCATAAAACAACGTATATCACATCATGTCTTGACCATATCACATCACAACATGCCCTGCAAAAACAAATTAGACGTCCTCTACTTTGTTGTTGCAAGTTTTACGTGGCTGCTACGGGCTTCTAGCAAGAACCGTTCTTACCTACGCATCAAAACCCACAATGGTGATTTATCAAGTTTCTTGTTTTAACCTTCAACAAGGACCGACCGTAGTCAAATCTGATTCAACTAAAGTTGGAGAAACAGACACCCGCCGACCACCTTTATGCAAAACTAGTTACATGTCTGTCGGTGGAACCGGTCTCACGAATATGGTCATGTAAGGTTGGTCCGGGCCGCTTCATCCAACAATGCCACCGAATCAAAATAAGACATTGGTGGTAAGCATATGATGATCACCGCTCACAACTCTTTGTGTTCTACTCATCCATATCATATATGCATAGACCTAGCTCAGATGCCACTGTTCGGTAACATAGCATGCAATTTCAAAAGAATCCTACGCTCACGCAAGATCTATCTAGGATATGCATAACAACAAGAGGGGGAGAGTGTGTCCATGTACCCTCGTAGACCGAAAGCGGAACCGTGTGACAACGCGGTTGATGTAGTCGAACTTCTTCTCGTTCTGACCGATCAAGCACCGAACGTACGGTACCTCCGAGTTCTGCACACGTTCAGCTCATGACATCCCACGAACTTTTGATCTAGCAAAGTGTTGAGGGACAGTTTCATCAGCACGGTGGCGTGGTGATGGTGATGGTGAAGTGATCCACGCTAGGCTTCGCCTAAGCACTACCACAATATGACCGGAGGCATAAACTGTGGAGGGGGGCGCCGCACACGGCTAGGAATCAGTGTTGTGTGTTCTAGCGGTGCCCTCCACATATATATAGGTGGGAGAGGGAGGGGAGTAGCAAGGGGCTCCCCAGGTAGGAGTAATCCTACTTGGGCGCCTCCCACAAGTCGACCTTCCCCCTTTCCATAAGTGTCGGATGGGGAAGGAAAGAAAGGGGGGAGAGAAGGGAAGGGGGATCCTCCCCTTTCCTTTCTCCCTTCCCATCCTTCCTTCTCCTCCTATTAGGCCTATATGGGGGCACACCAGCCCACCAGGGGCTGGTCTATCCCGCTCTTGGCCCAATAAGGCCCATATCTTTGCCGGGGGGGTGCCCGGAACCCCTTCCGGTGACCCGATACGTACCTGGTACCCCCAGAACACTTCCGGTGTATGAATACTATTGTCCTATATATGAATCTTTACCTCTCGACCATTTCAAGACTCCTCGTCATGTCTGTGATCTCATCCAGGACTCCGAACAACATTCCGTCACCAAATCACATAACTCATATAATACAAAATCATCATCGAACGTTAAGCGTGCGGACCCTACGAGTTCGAGAACTATGTAGACATGACCGAGACACCTCTCCGTTCAATAACCAATAGCCGAACCTGGATGCTCATATTGGGTCCCACATATTATACGAAGATCTTTATCGGTCGTATCGTAATGACAACATACGTTATTCCCTTTGTCATCGGTAGTCCTGGCCATCTCCGACCCGGCCCTGTCAGCCCACCCGGGCCTAGTCCTAAAATCCAGGGCCTAGGCCTGATGGGCTTGCCCATGGTCCGGGCTTGGGCCTGAGTTTTGGGCCCACCAGCAGGGCCTGGACGGGCTTGGGCTTCGCATATTGGCATTTTAAGGAAGAGGCCCGGCCCAAGGCCCTAAGCCCTAAGGGCTTTTTAGGGCTTTTTACTAGATGGGCCAGAATTGGGCTTGAAAAGTAGGCCCGATGGTAGGGCCTGGGAGGGCCTAGGCCTCAGTTTTCTGCCGTGGGCTTTTTAAGGCCCGGCCCAAGCCCAGCCCGGCCCATGGCCAGGTATAGTCATCGATATGTTACTTGCCCGAGATTCGATCGTCGGTATCTTCATACCTAGTTCAATCTCGTTACCGACAAGTCTCTTTACTCGTTCTGTAATGCATCATCCCTCAACTAACTCATTAGTCACATTGCTTGCAAGGCTTATCATGATGTGCATTACCGAGAGGGCCCAAATATACCTCTCCGATACTCGGAGTGACAAATCCTAATCTCGATCTATGCCAACCCAAAAAACACCTTTGGAGATACCCGTAGAGCATCTTTATAATCACCCAGTTACGTTGTGACGTTTGATTGCACACAAGGCATTCCTCCGATATCCGGGAGTTGCATAATCTCATAGTCAAAGGAATATGTATATGACATGAAGAAAGCAATAGCAATAAAAACTTAACAATCATTATGCTAAGCTAATGGATGGGTCTTGTCCATCACATCATTTTCCTAATGTTGTGATCCCTTTCATCAAATGACAACACATGTCTATGGTTAGGAAACCTAACCATCTTTGACTAACGAGCTAGTCTAGTAGAGGCTTACTAGGGACACAGTGTTTTTGTCTATGTATCCACACATGTATCTGTCGGATCTCGGGTTCCGGCAAAACCCTCAAGGTTCAAACACTGGGGTGCGCGCGAAGATCTCCCCCTACCAATCCACATCCTAGTTGCGCTAAGATCTCACGGGCTAACTCGACGAACTTGCAACACAAAGGACACAAGATTTATACTGGTTCGGGCCACCGTTGTGGTGTAATACCCTACTCTAGTGTGCTGGTGGTGGATTGCTTCTTGGGCTAAGGATGAACAGTACAAAGGGAAGAATAGCCTCCTGCGGAGAGGTGTTCTTGTGCTTGGTGAACTTGTGGGTTGTTCGGGTCTCGTCCCCTAGCTATGGTGGTGGCTAGTCCTATTTATAGAGGACTTGGTCCTCTCCCCAAATATTGAGCGGGAAGAGAGCGAACAATAGCCAATTTGAAAGGGGACAACTAGTACAGCTTATCCTGACAAAAGCAGTCTTCGCCTGCAAAAGGCTCTGGTGGTGACGCTGCCTTGGGATCCATGGTGACCTCCTTCTTGCCGTCTTGCTGGTCATGGTCTCGTTGCACTGATATGGAAACCTTTGCTTGACGCCTTGGTACTCCGCGCCTGCGCTTGCTTCCTTGGCAACAAAGAGGAAACAAGAACACTGTGTGCGCTGGCGCCCGCCTGGCGCCTGCCTGATCTTGATCGTCATGGCTCACGTCATTGAAACCTCGCGAGGTTTGCCTTGCCTTGAACTCTCCGCCCCTCGTGAGCTAGCCTAGTGAGGCCGCTCCTGAGGAGGTCTTGTGTCATCCGCCTCACGAGGCTTGGCCCCTCCCGAGGGTCTTGAGTGCTCGTTGGTGAAGGTGGGCCGTACGGGCCCGCTCGTAGAGCCACGACATGGGCTGTAGGCAGGCAAGTCTGGGGACCCCCGTTCCCAGAATGCCGACAGTAGCCCCCGGGCCCAAGGCGCGCTCGGGCTTGGCTTCGAGGCGAAGCCAAAGGTCAAGTGCGGAGCACCGCGGGTCCCAATAGCCTGCGGCCTTGGTCAATGCGTGGCTATTGATTGGACGTGGGCATCTCTGCTTCCCCACGCTGCCTTGATTCCCACCTGGCTAGGCGGCCACCATGGTCTACACGGTTTCCCTCCTGTTGTTGCCGCGCACTCTCCAATTCTTCTGCTTCCTCGTAGCTCAGCCTCTCCCCCCGATCCGGTCTGACCTCAATCCTCCCGTCGCCATGGCACCGGACCAGTCGGAGAAAGGGAAGAGTCTCCTGTCCTCCGCCGAGCTGCGCCCAGCCGCTGAGCCTGTCGTTGGCAGGTCGCTGGTGCTCAACCAGGAAGCCATGGACAAGGTGTGTGCCATGCTCGCCTCAAGCTTCAATGAGTGGGGAATGACGGTGGCCTGGCCTGCATCTCATGCTCGCGTCGACCGGACAGCCACCGAGGTCCCATTCTTCATCGACGCCCTTTGGGCTGGCTTGGTTCCTCCTTTCTCCGCCCTCTTACATGTTGTGCTCGTGCATTATCAGATCCACATGCTGCACCTTGATCCCCAATCCGTGACCCTTCTTGCTGTCTTCGCCTTTGTTTGCGAGGCCATGGTAGGCATTGCCCCTTCAGTGGCCCTTCTACGCTACTTCTTCTCGCTGCACCTGATTGATCCCCGACAGAGCTCAGGATACCTCAGCTTTCAGGCCGTGGTGGCGACGACCGGCATGGGGATTGACTTCGAGCTCCCACCATCCACGAACGGGTTTCGGGCACGGTGGGTATTTGTTGATGTCGGAGTGCTCAGCCCCCTGCTCTCTTCTCCGTCAGCGCCCACTATTCCCAACTCTGGTTGGTGCCACCAAAGGCTCACTGATTCACGCCTTGCCCCTGTCTAGCTCAGGCTGAAGTGGCTCAAGAACCTTGATGTGACTGCGCCTATGGTGGTGAAGGAGTTCGTCCGGCGCCGAATCGCTCCGCTTCAGCGCCACTCTCGACCGATGTGGGCCTTGCTCAACAGCAAGGACCACACGAGACTTCAGGAGTCTGGGCTCCCCCTTGAGGCGCAACAAACGGTGCTCGAGGTCCTGACGGGTGTCTTGTTGCCAGACGACATGCCAAGGAAGAGTTGCCTTCTGTACCGCTGCTTGAACAAGGCGACATTCGCTAAGCAGATGCCTTCCTTCGATGAGTGGGGACTGTGTCCAGTCGGCCTCGTGGGGCCCCGTGAGAACCCCATCATCGTGGTTCCTCTCCCTTCCGTAGGCGTCGAGCTTGCCCCAAGTGTGGATGAAGGGGGCGAGCACCGCTGGGGGCCGATGGTGAAGGCGACGAGATGTTGATACCGCCCCGGGCTCCCGAGGCATCATCCTCGGGGACTCGCGACTCTTGCCCTGGGGCGGCGGTTGAGGGGGCGACGCAGCCCGCGTCTCCCGAGGCCGGGGCTCCTGAGGCCTCAGCAGGTCGCCGCGAGACAGGGCCTGATAGCTCCCCTCAGCTTGGAGCTCCTGGGCCTGCCCCTTCGAGCGCTTCTCCAGCCGCGCCTCGTGTCGGCCGCCATGTCCAGCGCTTCGGCCGGCTTTGTGTGGACTTCAAAGAGCTCCGCAAGAGGAGGGGGTCCCCAAGCAGCGGCACCTTCAGGCCATTAAAACAGAGAAAGTACATCACTGTTGACGAGTAAGTACCTTATCTTGGTGATTCTCCGCGTGCTGCTTCCTTCCTGACGATGTCTCTTCTGGATCCCTTCCGCCAAGGGCGCGGAATCTCCTGAGAAGCAACCTCCTCTCGCCTAGTTTCTCCCGCTGGACTCGAGCGCTGCAAGCCCGCGCGCTGCTCACGGCGTGGAGTCGACTGGGGAAGCCAACCCGTCGACAAGGCGCCTTGAGCTCGCGCCTTCGCCGTCTCTCCTTCGCGGCCTTGCTTGGAGTACATCAAGCGTGCCAAGGGTTCCTCCCCTGGTCGTGGACGGCAGCTGGATGGCTTCGGTTTTGGGTTCCTCTTCAAGCAGCGGGCCTCCACTCGTTCAGGATCCTCGTGAGGCCTGGCCCGCAACTGGGCGGGCGCCAGCCCCCAGCCCCCCGCTGAAAGGGGCGAGCCGCTTTGGGCCCCATCCGCGGTCCCCGCGGCGGAGGACGGGGTTAGCAGCATGTTCGAGTCGGTGCTAGAAAGGAGCATCGTCCGCCACGAGCTCTTTCAGGAGGCGATTGCGTGATGAACCGGCTTGGTGAAGAGCTCGTGGATGTGGACGCGCGCCTCATGGCCGAGGGTCTTCGGCTGGTGGAGGAGCGGCATAAGCTGAAGGTAGCTATCAACCTCGGGCGCCACCAGTGTGAGCTCGATAATGCGAAGGCCGAGGCTTCCCTCGCAGCCTCCCGTGTGTTGGGCAACGTAGTAATTTCAAAAAAAATCCTACGCACACGCAAGATCATGGTGATGCATAGCAACGAGAGGGGAGAGTGTTGTCTACGTACCCTTGTAGACCGAAAGCGGAAGCGTTAGCACAACGCAGTTGATGTAGTCGTACGTCTTCACGGCCCGACCGATCAAGTACCAAACGCACGCACCTCCGAGTTCTGCACACGTTCAACTCGATGACGTCCCTCGAACTCCGATCCAGCCGAGTGTTGAGGGAGAGTTTCGTCAGCACGACGGCGTGGTGACGATAATGATGTTCTACCGACGCAGGGCTTCGCCTAAGCACCGCTACGATATGATCGAGGTGGATTATGGTGGAGGGGGCACCACACACGGCTAAGAGATCAAGAGATCAATTGTTGTGTCTATGGGATGCCCCCTGGCCACATATATAAAGGAGTGGAGGAGTGGAGGGGCCGGCCCTCTCTATGGCGCGCCCCAGGGGAGTCCTACTCCCACCGGGAGTAGGATTCCCCCTTTCCTAGTAGAACTAGGATCCCTTCCAAGTAGTAGGAGTAGGAGAGAAGGAAAGGGAAGGGAAAAGGAGAAGGAAGGAAGAGGGCGCCCCCCCTCCCTAGTCCAATTCGGACCAGCCCATGGGGAGGGGTGCAGCCACCCTTTGAGGCTTTTCTCTCCTTTCCCGTATGGCCCATTAAGGCCCAATACGAATTCCCGTAACTCCCCGGTACTCCCGAAAATACCCGAATCACTCGGAACCTTTCCGATGTCTGAATATAGTCGTCCAATATATCAATCTTTACGTCTCGACAATTTCGAGACTCCTCGTCATGTCCCCGATCTCATCCGGGACTCCGAACTCCTTTGGTACATCAAAACACATAAACTCATAATATAACCATCATCGAACTTTACGCGTGCGGACCCTACGGGTTCAAGAACTATGTAGACATGACCGAGACACGTCTCCGGTCAATAACCAATAGCGGAACCTAGATGCTCATATTGGCTCCCACATATTCTACGAAGATCTTTATCGGTCAGACCGCATAACTACATAAGTTGTTCCCTTTGTCATCGGCATGTTACTTGCTCGAGATTCGATCGTCGGTATCTCAATACCTAGTTCATTCTCATTACCGGCAAGTCTCTTTACTCGTTCCATAATACATCATCCCACAGCTAACTCATTAGTTGCAATGCTTGCAAGGCTTATAGTGATGTGCATTACCGAGTGGGCCCAGAGATACCTCTCCGACAATCGGAGTGACAAATCCTAATCTCGAAATACGCCAACCCAACATGTACCTTTGGAGACACCTGTAGAGCTCCTTTATAATCACCCAGTTACGTTGTGACGTTTGGTAGCACACAAAGTGTTCCTCTGGTAAACGGGAGTTGCATAATCTCATAGTCATAGGAACATGCATAAGTCATGAAGAAAGCAATAGCAACAAACTAAACGATCAAGTGCTATGCTAACGGAATGGGTCAAGTCAATCACATCATTCTCTAATGATGTGACCCTGTTAATCAAATGACAACTCATGTCTATGGCTAGGAAACTTAACCATCTTTGATTCAACGAGCTAGTCAAGTAGAGGCATACTAGTGACACTCTGTTTGTCTATGTATTCACACATGTATTATGTTTCCGGTTAATACAATTCTAGCATGAATAATAAACATTTATCATGATATAAGGAAATAAATAATAACTTTATTATTACCTCTAGGGCATATTTCCTTCATCGTGATGCCTGCTCCCGAGCTCTGGAAGCGGCTCGGGAAGCTGACCGCCGTCGCGAGGTCGCGGAGAAGCGCGCGTGGGAGCTCCAAGCCTGGAGCGCCATCTTGGATCAGCAAGTGGAGGCTCGCAGAGCCGCCCTGGCGTCATTGAGGGGGATGCCTGCCAAAGAGGAAGAGATCCGGAAGCGCGAGGAGGTGCTGGCGCTGGAAGCCGTGGAGCGTAGCCTTGAGCTCGAACGGCTGGAGACGAGGGAGCGTAAAGTTGCCCAGGCGGAGGATGCCGTTGGCGCGTGCGAGGCCAGGGCCCAGGAGGAGGTCGATTGCCGGGTGGCCGAGGCTCACGTGGGTCTTGAGGGTAGGCTTGACCTGAAGTTGAAGCTCGTGGAAGCTGAGGCCGCTGGTAGGACTGCTGCCCTCAAGTCCAGGTTGACTAAGGTGGAGCGACACGAGGAGGCCACCGCAGCCGCCCTGGCGTCGGCGTAGGCCGAACTGGCCTCCGCCCATGCCGAGTTTCTCCCTCTTCAGCAACGGGTCGCTGACACCAAGTCTGTCATGCGGACGAACAGGGAGGAAGTGCTTCACCGATGAACTCTGGAGCGCGTGCATGCCCCCATGCTCCAGGACCTAAGGAACAGGGCCAACATCGCCCTGGGCCACATCTTTGATGAGAATGCTCCTCATCCCCACGCGAACGACTATGCCAGCAACCTCCGCTTCCTCACTGACGTGGTGACGTGCCTGGAGAACCGTTCCGAGAGGGCTCGCCAACTTGTTAAAGAAAGGAGCCGCGACCTGCTTGGGCATGCGTTCTCCCGCGTCTTCGGCCATCTCCAGCATGCCGACCCCAACTTCGATTTTGATGTCGCCATCGCTCCTGTACCCGAGGCCATCTGGGGCGACCTGTCGTGATGGGTGGAAGACAATGTGGACGCACTAGTCAGGGCCTTCACTTCCGACAACGATGGGGTGGTGGTCGCGGCGGACACGGGCGATGTGGTCGACTATGGTGATGGCGGCGCTGGTGAAGGTGATGGTGATGCCAGCGATGGTAGCAGTGATGCCATCAACGCATCCGAGGGCGATCCGAGGGACGCGGCGAGTGACATGTCTGACTGATCCCATGTTTCCCAGCTGTTTGTCCTGCACACAGAAGCTCGGGCGCAGCCCTTGAGGTTGTAAGAGCATTTTTGGAGGGGAAGCCCCTCATGTAAATATACTACTGCTTCTATCTTTTTTAGGTCGAGTTGGATATCTGTCTTCCTGAACTCACGTACCCTGGGGCAAGGTTGCTGTTGCGATTTATCTTAGCCTGGACGAGCCCAAAACCGGCTCATGAGATTGCGAGTTTCTGGGAAGCTCTTCAGGAACTCGTCGACACGCCCGACAGGGCGGCGTGATAAGCAAGCGCTAGCCGTGGCGCATCATGCGCGTGGCGCGCGTGCGCCATGCCTAACCCTGCTCGCGAGGGGGAAGCAACAGGCGCAAACTCCGAAATAAGGCAAGAACCAGATAGCAAGAAATCGCTCGAATGAGAAAAGGCACCCCCGCGCGCATCAATAAAAATTCAACTTCAACTTAAATCCAAATCCAGAAGGCAGGGTTACATAAAAGAAATCCAAAGCAAATGGCCGTGTCCGGCGCCTAGTCTACTCTTCATGTCTTCTCACCAGCGCGAAGGTAAGTGCTGCCACTAGGACGTGGGAGGGAGCCTCCGAGGCCCGAGGGTGGCACTCCTGAGACTCCAGGGCGTGTACAGCCCTACTCATTATTACGTGAGAGTGTCACGGGCAGAGACCTTCACATGTGTGAGCCTTACTTCATATCGCCGGACGAGGGGCCCGCCTTGTGCCACCCCCTACCACCGTTGGGACGACCGGAGACCAGGATGACACCAACAAGGATAGAGGGGACACCAGCGGCGCCCTCGGCGACCACGGGTCCTCTGCCGGGGGAAGGCTCACCGGCGCCTCCCTGGCAGAGGGCCTACCTCTGGGCAGTGCCTTGCTCCGAGCGACACGAGGAGGGGCCTTGCTCCTGGCCCCTCCCACGCAGCCCCCAGTGAGCCTCTCCTGGTGAGAGGGATACCGTTGTGCCGGAACCGTCGCCTGGCGCTGTTACCTGGTTCACTTGCGATTCATGCTTAGCGTAAGACTGCCCCTGGGAGATTAGTGGTACCATGTAGCTGTTGTCAACGCCGTGGTTGGTGGGGTTCTCGGGCGGCTCCTAGAAGGCCTCAGGTCCAAGCGCCTCCTCTTCCCAGCCTGGCTCGAGGAACGAGTCGGGGTCATCTTCCGGCGTGTACTCGTGGTTCATCATGCGGGGCACGTAGGCCTCCAAGGCCCTTGCCCCGAAGACCTCGCTGAAGTGCCCCACGCTCCATGTCGCTTGGCCCATGACGCCGTCCTGAGGATGGTGGGGTAGCGCCCCACTAGGGCCGTGTGCGGCGATGCTTGTGCCCGCGCCCATCTGGGGTGGTGCGGGTGCGATGGGGCGTCGTCCACCATGGATCACACTGGTGTCGATGAGGCCCCCGGGCGCACTCGGGAGCACGCGGGTGCGGCGAGGCCCGCCGTGGGATCCAGCCGCCGCCTGGGGCGTGAGCTGGTAGCAGAAGGGCGGTGCTCCCGTGGCCGTTGCGTCCAGGAGCTCGGTGACACGTTCCAGCAGTGCATCTCGGCCTCTCTCCATTAGCCGGCACCGCAGCAACTCCCGCGCCACCGTGAGTGCAGCCCGCATGTTTGCCTGCTCCCTCCGGGTGTGCGGCACCGTCGCCGCGGCGTGGCTTGCGGCCCTTGCAGCAGTTCGCACCTGTCATGGGGTGAGGGCGGACGACGCCTGGCCGCGCCGCCCGCGCCCCATAGCGTCAGGTGGTGCTCGTGCCGCTTGGAGCGCGGGGTTGAGGTCTTCCTGGCAGGCGGCGCCGCCCGGGCTGGCCAGGCTGCCCAGCATTCGGTGTTGGTCCTTGAGTCGCCTGACATCGGAGCCACGGAGCGCCAAAGGATCAACGAGTGGATCGGCTGGTGGAAGGAGAGCTACGGCGCACCCCTACCTGGCGCGCCAAATGTCGGATCTCGGGTTCCGGCAAAACCCTCAAGGTTCGAACACTGGGGTGCACGCGAAGATCTCCCCCTACAAATCCACGTCCTAGATGCGCTAAGATCTCACGGGCTAACTCGACAAACTCGCAACACAAAGGACACAAGATTTTTACTGGTTCGGGCCACCGTGTGGTGTAATACCCTACTCCAGTGAGTTGGTGGTGGATTGCATCTTGGCCTAAGGATGAACAGTGCAAAGGGAAGAACAGCCTCCTGAGGAGAGGTGTCCTTGTGCTTGGTGAACTTGTCGGTTGTTCGGGTCTCGCCCCCTAGCTATGGTGGTGGCTAGTCCTATTTATAGAGGCCTTGGTCCTCTCCTCAAATATTGAGCGGGAAGAGAGCCAACAACGTCCAATTTGAAAGGGGACAGCTAGTACAGCTTATCCTGACAAAATCAATCTTCGCCTGCAAAAGGCTCTGGTGGTGACGCCGCCTTGGGCTTCATGGTGACCTCCGTCTTGCCGTCCTGCTGGTCATGGTCTCATTGCACTGATATGGAAACCTTTGCTTGACGCCTCGGTACTCCGCGCCTGCGCTTGCTTCCTTAGCACCAAAGAGGAAACAAGAACACTGTGCGCGCTGGTGCCCGCCTGGCGCCTGCCTGATCTTGATCGTCATGGCTCATGTCTTTGAAACCTCGCAAGGTTTGCCTTGCCTTGAACTCTTCACCCCTCGCGAGCCAGCCTAGTGAGGCCGCTCTTGAGGAGGTCTTGTGTCGTCCGCCTCGCGAGGCTTGGCCCCTCGCGAGGGTCTTGAATACTCGTTGGTGAAGATGGGCTGTATGGGCCCGCTTGCAGAGCCATGCCATGGGCCACAGGCAGGCAAGTCTTGGGACCCCGTTCCCAGAACACCGACAGTATCAAGTTTCCGGTTAATACAATTCTAGCATGAATAATAAACATTTATCATGATGTGAGAAAATATAAAATAACAACTTTATTATTGCCTCTAGGGCATATTTCCTTCACTGCTATGGGGTCCTCTTTGAGTCCACGCTGGGTCGCGAGCATGCCCTTAACCTAGAGGTGTTGAACTTACCCTCCCAGGACTTACACCACCTGGAGGAACCATTCACAGTGGACGAAGTACTTAAAGTGATCAAAGCCATGCCTTTTGATAAGGCATCAAGGCTGGACGGATTTATGACCAGATTCTATGCAACTTGATGGAACATAATCAAGGTTGATTTCATGAAGGCGCTCTCCTCCTTCTATCGTGCGGACATGCGAGGTTTGGCCTCAATCAACAAAGCGCTCGTTACTCTCTTACCTAAACGGGAAGGTGCCGAGGAGTTGAGATATTATCGACCGGTGAGCTTGGTGCATGGAGCGGTCAAAATATTTGACAAGGTGCTTTCCTGCCGCCTCACCGAGGACCTCCCACGCTTGGTGGGTCAGCACCAGAGTGCATTTGTGAAGGGGCGGTCCCTTCACGATAACTTTATGCTCGCTTAGTGTACGGTTCAGCGGCTTCACGCATTGAAACAGTCGACGGTCATGCTGAAATTGGACATATCGAAAGCCTTCGACATGGTACAGTGGCCTTTTCTTCTCGAGGTTCTTTAGTGCATGGGATTTGGCACACAATGCATATCTTGGATCCCTGGGCTCCTCTCTACCTCAACCACTCGGATCATGGTGAATGGCGTACCGGGGGCCCCGATCTATAACTGTTGTGGCCTTCAGCAGGGTTGACCGCTTCCACCGATGCTATTCATCCTCATCATGGAGCCTTTGCAGCATATGTTTAAGTTGCCTCGAATTCGGTAATCCCTACACCGCTGGCTCGGGTGGGCCTCGGCCATAGTATGTCAATCTTCACAAAGGATGGCATCGTCTTCATCAAGCCGGTGGACATCGAGTTGAGAACTTCAACAAGGATTAGATGTACGGTACGGCGTCCAGACTACGTGTCAACTTGTAGAAAACCTCGGCCATACCAATACGCTGCTTGGAGGTGGAGACGACACACATTTAGGGCATCTTGGGATGTCGACTTGGGTCCTTCCTGTGCAAATATCTTGGACTGCCCCTATGCCTTAACAAACCCTCAGCGGCACAACTACGTGGATTGGTGGATCAATTGACGAATTGCATGCCTACCTGGAAGGCAGCCGCCTTGCCGAAGAGCGGCACACTAATCTTGGTCCTTTTGGTGTTATGCTCGGGTCCGTTACATGCGACGTTGGCATTGGGCCTCCCCATGAAGACAATCACAGACATGAACAAGATAATTAGAGGCTCCCTCTGGTGTGGTAAGGCTCAAGTAAATGGGGGAAATTGTTCCCTGGCTTGGGAAGAGGTGTGCATGCCAAGATGGGCAGGAGGCCTAGGGATCCCGTGCCTCAGGTGGTTGAACATAGCGATGCAGACTCCCTGGACTTGGCTACGTCGAGCGGACCAGAGTAGACCATGGATAGAGTTCAAGATTGTCGTTCACATGGAGTCATTGGTGTTGTTTGTGGCAACCACCAGGGCGACAATAGGGAATGAGAAGGACACCCTATTTTGGGAGGACCGATGGCTCGACAGGATGCAGATGCATGAGCTTGCATCGGCACAATATGAGGTGTCTCGCAACGAGTCAAGGCCACCCACACGGTTCACGAGGCAATCTCGCTTGGCACCTGGGCACGAGACATCAGCCCCAATATGGCATTCACAGCTCTAGTGGAGTATTTGGAGGTATGGCAACGTCTACAAGGGATTCAGTTATAGTAGAGTGTCATGGACTCCATCACTTAGTCACGGGAAACAAATGGTTAATTCTCGATCCTTTTTGCCTATGCCGCCTTGTTTGTCGGCAGGGAGGTGGTACCAACCGCGGATTTCTCATGAAGATCTCGAGCCCCTCTGCAGTGCTGTCTCTTTACCTGGCTAGCTACGAGGAACAGGTGTACTTCTGACCGCATCAGATGCTTGCCCTCTTGTAACACCCTCGATGCGACTATATCTCCCACGTGTCGAGGCACGACTTAGAGGCATAATCGCATTGAAGGCATATGTCGCAAGTTAGGCAATCTTCACAACATCCCATGTAATAGATAATAAAAGGGGAGATAACATAGTTGGTTTACACTCGCCACGTCAATCAAGGTACATAAATAACATTACATCATCCAAACACTCATGGCCTGACTACGGCGCCAAAATAAAAGATAACCCAACATGCGACACGGTCCCGATCACCCCAACTAGGCACCACTACTGATCGTCAGGAAAAGAAACATAGTATCGCTGAGAGTCCTCGTCGAACTCCCACTTGAGCTCGAGCGCGTCACCTGGAGCGGAATCATCAGGCCCTGCATCTGGTGTAATAGTAATCTGTGAGCCACAGGGACTCAGCAATCTCTCACCTTCGCGATCAAGACTATTTAAGCTCAATAGGTAAGGTAAGGTGAAAATATGTGGAGCTGCGGCAAGCGACTGGCATATGTGGTGGCTAACCTGTTCGCAAAAGAGAGCGAGAAGAGGAGGCAAAGCGCAAGCGAGAATCTAGAGAACAACCTGCGCAAGCATTACTCTAACACTGTGTCCACTTCCCGGACTCCGCCGAGAAGAGACCATCACGGTAACTCACACTGTTGATTCATTTTAATTAAGTTAAGGTTCAAGTTATCTACAACCGGACACTAACAAATTCCCATCTGCCCATAACCGCGGGCACGGCTTTCGAAAGTTCAAATCCCTGCAGGGGAGTCCCAACTTAGCCCATGACAAGCTCTCATGGTCAACGAAGGAATAGACCTCCTCCCGAGACGTTCCGATCAGACTCGGTACCTCGGTTCTTCAAGACACTTCGACAGGTTAAAACAAGACCAGCAACATCACCCGAATGTGCCGACAAATCCTGATAGGAGCTGCACATATCTCTTTCTCAGGGCACACTCAGATTGTCTTAGGTACGGGTAGGCCAGCCCAGAGTTGCCCCTGGTGGCCACCGGCAGCTGACAGGTGGACCAACACTCAGAGGAGCACTGGCCCGAGGGGGGTTTAAAATAAGATGACCCTCGGGCTCCGGAAACCCAAGGGAAAAGATGCTAGGTGGCAAATGGTAAAACCAAGGTTGGGCATTGCTGGAAAAGCTTTAATCAAGGCGAACTATCAAGGGGTTCCCATTATAACCCAACCGCGTAAGGAACACAAATTCCGGGAACATAACACCGATATGACAGAAACTAGGGCGGCAAGAGTGGAACAAAACACTAGGCGAGAGGCCGAGCCTTCCACCCTTTACCAAGTATATAGATGCATTAAGATAACATGGCAATATAATGATATCCCAACAAGTAAATATTGTTCCAACAAGGAACGGTCTCCAATCTTCACCTGCAACTAGCAACGCTATAAGAGGGGCTGAGCAAAGCGGTAACATAGCCAATCAACGGTTTGCTAGGACATGGTGGGTTAGAGGTTTGACATGGCAATTTGGGAGGCTTGAAAGCAAGTGGTAGGCATCATAGCGTTGGCATAGCAAAAGAGCGAGCATCTAGCATAGCAAAGATAGTAGTGATTTCGAGGGTATGATCATCTTGCCTGCAAAGTTGTCAGAGTTGACTGGATCCTCGAAAGCAAACTCAACGGGCTCCTTGTTAGCGAACTCGTCTCCCGGCTCTACCCAAACAAGACAAACAAACAAACAGAACACAATCAACCACGTGCAAAGCTCAAACAATATGATGCAAAGATGGTATGCTATGCGGGATGCAATGCGGGATGCATATGCAAGATTTGACAAGGGATGCATGAACCTGGCCTCAACTTGGAAATCTAAGTGTGCCACTGGAAAGATGACATGAAATCGCTTGAAAACGATATAAAGAACGCCGGAATCGGAGTTACGGTTTGGAAATGGCAAGCGATTCAAATATGACCACGGTCTGCGATTTACAGCAAGTAGCCATCTAAATGCAATGAGATGAACATGCTACAGCACTCAAACATGACAACAAAATACATGGCAGGGATGCATTCAAGATGCTTAACAAAAGTCTAGCACTCGGCTACGGCCAAATCATCCATTAACAGGTTCAAATAAGCATGGCAAAAATGCATATGGTAAACAGATTTCAGACTTAGTGAAATTAACACTTGTCTGAAATCTCAGATCAGGTAGCACTCTTTGGAGCAACAAAACTACATGCTACAGGACCTGAACATGGCAAAGTAAAACATGGCATGGAGCTACTCAAAAATCTTAACAAAAGTCCCTTAGTGACCTTGAGCCAAAAGGGATCAGAAAACATATTAGCAAGCATGTGAACATAACAAAAGCATAATCAGTTTTCAGACTTAGTGAAAACTGGCACATGCTGAAACATATCTCAAGTAGGCATGTTTACGAGCTCGATGCACTCACTAAGGAGCAAGTCATGAAAAGCTAAGCATACATCTATCAAGAACACACAAAGTGCAAGCTAGGCATGGCAAGAACAATAGCATAGCATGCACGGATCAACTACAACATCATCGGCAAAATTGCTAACAAGTAGACAATCTGCCCGGAATCACGAAGTAGCAAAAGTAGAGCTCGATTGACTCAAGCTAGGGTGCTCCATAATTGCAAACAAAGACATGGATGGATAGAGCACTACAAGATTAATAAAACACCCTTACTGATCATCCTCAAAAGAGGCACAGATCACTAGGAAACAACATGAACATATGGCAACATAAGATAAACAGGTCAAGGACTTAGTGGGAATGTTAAGTCCCTGAAAACAGAATTACCAAGTGCCTCACTTTGCAAGCTTGTACTAGTCACCACACCCATCACAAAAATACATGGGTTGCACCTCTGGAAATATGGCAAAACCCTTAACAAAACATATGTAGAGCACCCGGGCATATCATGCACACAATAATCATGGCAAAAATGACAAATATCTAAATGGAGCAGCAGATCTGACAATTATCTCAAGTAGCACTCTTGCAACAGCATTTCGGGCAAAAAGATGAACTCAAATGAAAATGATGCAATGGAATGAAATGATGTACTCTCTGAGACGAACATTTTGATATGCTATATGCCCAAAACGGAGTTACGGGTGAGGAGTTACAATGCCATGAACAGGAGCATATGGATCTGGGAAAACGAGGACTTAGGAAAAAATATACCCTCTGAAAACAGATCTAGGGTTTTGCATGGAAACTGAGGTGGCGGCGGATCTGAGATCGCCGGAGGTGTAGACGCCGGAGTGGGGGTCGCTGGAGTGGCGCGGAAGCCGAGGGGGGTCGCCGGACGGCGGCGGGTGGCGCGGCGCCGGACTTGGCGGCGCTGGCAAGAGGCGAGGTGGCGGCGCGGCGTCTCGCAGCACTGGCCGGCGAGGTCGCCGTAGTGGTGGCTGAGGTGGCTCGGCGACGAGGTGGTAGCCGGCGCGGGTCGGCGCCGAAAACGGGTGGAGGCGGCGGCGCGGCGAGGGGCGTCGGGGAGGAG
>NC_041382.1:184259061-184285818 GCF_002162155.2 Triticum dicoccoides | reverse complement strand
GTGGCGGCCCCTGGTTGGCTGCGGGCGGCGGCGGCGATGTGTCCGATTTAGGCGGCGGACATGTCCGTCGGCGGCAGGGCGATTTTAGGGTTTCGGGGGAGAAGGAGATCCGGATTTCGGGGGGGTTCTATTTATAGCCATAGAGGGAGCTAGGAGAGTCCAAATGAGGTGCGGTTTTCGGCCACGCGATCGTGATCAAATGCTCTAGATGATGGATAAGGTTTAGGTGGGTTTTGGGCCAAATTGGAAGGGTGTTGGGCTGCAACAGACACAAGGCCTTTTCGGTCCCTCGGTTAACCGTTGGAGTATCAAACGAAGTCTAAATGGTACGAAACTTGACAGGCGGTCTACCGGTAGTAAACCAAGGCCGCTTGGCAAGTCTCGGTCCAATCCAGAAATGTTTAATCCCCACACACGAAAGAAAGGTAGAAATGACCACCGGAGGAGAACGAAGCGCCGGAATGCAAAACGGACAACGGGGAAAATGCTCGAATGCATGAGATGAACACGTATGCAAATGCAATGCACATGATGACATGATATGAGATGCATGACAATGATAACAACACATGGAGACAAAGACCCGAACCCGAGAAAATAAAATAACTTAAGGCCCGAAACGGCAAGAGTTGGATTACAAATTGGGTAAGTCATATCCGGGGTGTTACAACACTCCACCACTAAGAAAGGATCTCGTCCCGAGATCTAGGACTGAAAGAACACCGAGTACTCAGAACAGAGGTGATCCTTGCGTTCCCAGGTAGCTTCACGGTCGGAATGGTGTGACCACTTGACTTTGAGAAATTTGATTGACATGTTGCCAGTCTTGCGTTCGGTCTCTTCAAGAATAGCAACTGGGTGCTCACGATAAGAGAGATCTTCTTGGAGCTCAATGTCCTCGAAGTTGACGGTGCGGTTAGGAGTCTTGAAGCACTTTCGGAGCTGAGAGACATGGAACACGTCATGAACATTTGCAAAGTTTGAAGGAAGCTCGAGTTGATAGGCGAGGTCGCCTCTCTTGCTGACAATCTTGAAAGGTCCCACGTATCTGGGGGCAAGCTTCCCTTTGATACCGAAGCGGCGAGTACCTTTCATAGGAGAGACGCGGAGGTAAACATGATCTCCGATCTCGAAAGCCAAATCACGGTGCTTACTGTAAGTGCATCTAGTGCCACCCCTAGTTGGTTTTGGAGTATTGACGACAAACCTAGTTGAGGGACTAATGTGTTTGTGAGAATTGCAGGATAACACAGGTAGAAGTCCCTCATTGATTCGGTTTTCCTACCAGAGATGACCCCTAAAAATGTATGAAGACATTGAAGTCAAAGGTGGTATATGAAGATATTCACATTGAAGACTATGACAAGAGAATACACCACATGAAGCCTATGGAGCTCGAAGACTTAGATCTTTCGTAGTTCTTTTTCTTTTGTGTTGAGTCATAGGGACCACCGTACTGTTAAGTGGGGTCCAAGAGAACCAGTCAGAATGACTGAAGTGCCTAAACCAAAACCTATGTCTTCGAGTGAAGACTATGAGAGCGAATCTTGTCCAGAGTCGGACAAGTCAGCTTTGCTTGTAGCCCAAGTAAAGTTGCCGTGTGAGTTTGAAATCTGACCGTTGGAACACGTGTCAGTTCCTTAGTGACCCAGGGTCATTTCGGACAAATCAGGTCGGGTTGCCTAGTGGCTATAATAGCCCACCCCCTACAACCATAAATGGTTGGCTGCTCAGATTGAGAGTACTGGGTGTCCGGGACTGTGTGTCCTAAGGTTTAAATACCTAGCCACCCTAACCAGACGTACAGTCGTCACAGCAACTGGAACTGGTCCAACAAATCATTGTCTTCAGCGTGTCACTGGTTTCATCTTCCCTTCCCTTTACTTACTGTTACTCCTTGTGAAGTCATTGTATGATTGCATTATCTTTTGTCTTCACTGAGTGACTGCGTGTTCTGTTTGGCTTCATAATATCTTCCTACCTGATCCTTACTACCTAGCTGCTATTAAGTCATTGTGCTTTCACTCTATTGAATACTTGACTATGGCTTTCCTAGTGTAGTCTACCTTCCGCTGCATGGTAATAGGTTTATTTCTATCGTTTGTCTTCATAACTTCCACGTTTTGAAGACTTTCATAAAAATCGCCTATTCACCCCCCCCCTCTAGTCGATATAACGCACTTTCAATTGGTATCAGAGCAAGGTGCTCCCTTGTTCTGTGTGATTCGGTTTAACCACCTGGAGTTTTAGCTATGTCGACTGCAGGGATAATTAAAGTCTCCACTGCGTGCCCCGTCTTCGATGGAACTGAATATCCCTACTGTAAGAATAAGATGCGCATGCATCTTGAAGCCATTGACGTCGACCTATGGTATGTCATCGAGAACGGCGTTCCCAAGGCTGGAGAAGGTGTCACTGCTGCTGATGTCAAGAAATTCGTTCAACTGGACTCTACTGCCAAAAATATCATCTGTGGTCATCTGACCAAAGGACAGTATGGCCGTGTGAGTGCTTTGAAGACATCTAAGCTGGTCTGGGACTGGCTCTCCAAGGTCAATGAAGGCATCTCAACCCAGAGAGATCAGAGAATCAGTGTCCTTCGCAACCGCTTCAACCGCTTCAAGCGAAATGACAATGAGAATGTCCAGCACACATTTGACCGACTCACTGACATCACAAATGAGCTTCAAGCCCTCGGCGCTACTGAGATCACCAAACATGAAGTCGTCAAGATGCTACTGAGATCACTTGATAGTTCGTTTGACATCCTAGCCCTGATGATTCAAGAACGTCCTGATTTCAAGACACTCGATCCATCTGACATACTTGAGAGGCTCAACACACATGAGTTTCGGCTTTCTGAGAAAAGAGATATCTACGGTCCAAACTATGGGCGAACTCGTGCCTTGAAGGCAAAAGCTGTCTCCTCATCTGGAGAAGAATCAGACAGCAGTTCTGATGATCCCGAAGACATTGGAAGGGAACTTGCTATGCTCGTGAAGAAGTTCCAAAAATTCACCAAGAAGAAAGGCTTCAGAAAGTCTTCCTGATCAAGATCAAGGAATGATGAAGCTTCTTCTCATGACTACAAGAAGAAAACATGTCACAAGTGCAAGAAACTTGGCCACTTCATCTCTGAGTGTCCACAGTGGGACAATGAGAACGAAAAGAAGAAGAAGAGCAAGGAATATGACTCTGACGACAAGAAGAAGAAGAAATACTCAAAGTCTTCTTCCAAGTCTTCCTCAAAGTCTTCATCACACAAGAAGAGCTCATCTAGCAAGGCACATGTGTTTGTTGGCAAGGAAATGGATTCAGAGGAGGAGTCCGCTTCTGAGGAGGCGGAGGTGGAGTCTGAGGAGGAGTCCGACTCAGGCGTCGCAAGTCTGGCTACAGCATACATTGCCAAGTCCATCTTCAATACTGAAGACAATGACCTCGTCACCGACACCGATGCAAATGACAAGGACTACTCCACTTCTACCTACTGCTTCATGGCATGCGGTGCCAAGGTAAACACACGCACTACTCACTATCAAACATCTAGTGACGATGACTCTGATTGTGATTCAAAACCCAGCTACAGAACACTTGCTAAAATTGCAACTGAATAACAGAAAGCTATGGAACATATTCAAAAACTGTTAGACAGAAGCGATGATCTGTTAGGTGCTGAAATGACTCGATCTGAATCCTTAATTGAAGACATAAAAAATCTTCACGTTAAGTATCAGGAACTTGAAAGTCGTCATGAAACTCTCTCAACAACTCATGAAAAGCTTTCCTATGATTATCTTCAAAGGAAGCAAGATCTTGAGAAATTGAGAGCGGTTCATGAAGATCTTCAAAAGGAAAACGAGTCACTTCGCGCCAAACAGATCAGTCCAGCTCAGGAAGGATTTGAACCACCATGTCTTAAATGCATTGAGCGTGATAATGCCTTCTGTTGCTGAATGTTCTACTGCTACTACTGTTGCAATATCTTCAACTGTTGATGTGGTAACTAACCCCTCTGCTGAGGATACCACTGCTATTGCTGATGAGAATGCTAGGTTTAAGACATTGCTTGAAACAGGGATGTACAAAAGTCTTAAAGGGCATCAGACACTATGTGATGTCCTCAAAAAGCAGATACTGAACCAAAACCCGAGGAAAGAGGGTGTTGGGTTCGTAAGGAAAATGAATGCTGATGGCTCTTACTGGAAACCTGAGCAGTACCCCAAAACCATGTGGGTTGCTGCAAAGGAACCTTCAGCAGACCCATCCAATCTATGTGGCTTCACTTGTGCTAACCCCATTATCATTGATGAATCCTTTGATGCAAACTATATACTGTTTAAGAATCAGAATGGTGAAATGTTTGCCGGGTACATTGGTACTAACTGCAGGAATGGACCGCCTATGAAGAAGATCTGGGTTCCGGAAAGGTGTCTGGAGAATCTTCCTGTGAATGTCATCATGACACCTCACGTGAAGAAGACAAACCTCAGACCAAAGGCTTCATACGGTCCAAAGGCTTCATACAGACAGAGGACTCACCTGAGTTGCACTAACGCAAATGTTTTGCAGGGAAACCATACTCAGGCATATGAATATGAGAGCGGTTCATCAAACTGCCATGTTCATAAGACCAAGAACTATTCTGCTTATTCTTATGAGTACTATTGTCCGCCTGCAAGACTGTTTGCTAGGGCTCCAAAGCCAAAATTCTCAGATGCTGCACTTAGACTTATTGCTTCTCAGCCACCCTTGAAGTTGTGGGTGGCTAAGAAAGCTTAACTCTCTTTTGCAGGGAAAGGTCTCCAGCAGAAAACCAAAATCGTCTGACGCCATTGCTGGGGACCTTAAACATCTTGTAGGGCGCAAGATTAAATGCCCGAATGGTCTTACTATGTACTTCGTTCCTGAATCGCTTGCTACTCTCCCTATTAGTCCTAACCTGGATCTAAGCTTTCATAACCCATTGGTTCGACAAATGTTTTTGCTTCACAATGCTCTTGGTGAAGCCTATCCCCCTAACTGCACTGTAGGGTACGACACCAGCGTCTTCAGAATGGATTATTGATAGTGGGTGTACAAATCACATGACTGGCAAAAGAAGCCTTCTTATGGACTCAACCTTACGTCCATCCGACAAGAGCCACATCACATTTGCTAACACTGGTAAAAGTAAGGTATTGGGTCTAGGTAGAGTTGCAATCTCAAGGGATCAACACATGGATAAAGTCATGCTTGTTGAATCCCTTGGCTTCAACTTAATGTCTGTCTCAATGCTTTGCGATTTGAACATGATCGTAATATTTGGAAAATATCGTTGCCTTGTACTAATGGAATCTGACAAGTCTCTAGTATTTGAAGGGTATCGAAAAGATGATTTGTACGTGGTAGATTTCTCAGCAGGACCACAGCTTGCCGTATGTCTTCTAGCAAAAGCTTCAGAATGCTGGCTCTGGCATCGGAGGCTTGGGCATGCTCGCATGAGGAACCTCCACACCCTTGCGAAGAAGAAGCATGTCATAGGCATCGAGGGCGTCAAGTTCAAGAAAGATCACTTATGCGGTGCCTGTGAAGCAGGGAAGATGACGAGGGCCAAACATCCCTCAAAGACAATCATGACCACTACTTGACCCTTCGAACTGCTTCACATGGATCTTTTCGGTCCCACTCATTACTCAACTCTTAGTACTACTGCTTGCCTTTATGGCTTCGTTATTGTTGATGATTATTCTAGATATACTTGGGTGCACATAATCCTTTACAAGACTGAAGTGCAGGATGTCTTCAGACGCTTCGCCAATCGAGCTATGAACAATTTTGGCGCCAAGATAAAGCACATCAGAAGTGACAATGGCACTGAATTCCAGAACACTGGCCTTGATACATATCTTGATACCTTGGGCATCACACATGAATTCTCAGCCCCGTACACGCCACAGCAGAATGGCATCGTTGAAAGGAAGAACAGAACACTCATTGAGATGGCCAGAACGATGCTAGATGAATACAAGACCCCAAGAAAATTCTGGCCTGAAGCCATTGATACTGCATGCCATACAATCAATCGTGTCTATCTTCACAAGCTTCTGAATAAGACATCTTATGAGCTCCTTACTAGTAAGAAGCCAAATGTCAGTTACTTCAGAGTATTTGGCGCAAAGTGCTGGATCAAGGACCCACATCACACCTCAAAGTTTGCACCAAAAGCACATGAGGGTTTTATGCTTGGATATGGAAAGTATTCGCACTCCTACAGAGTCTTCAATCTCTTTCATTACAAAATAGTTGAAGCAGTGGATGTGCGGTTCGATGAGACCAATGGTTCACAAAGAGAGCAACTGCCAAATGTGCTAGATGAAGTTCCATCCAGTGAATCAATCAAGCTGATGGGAACTGGAGAAATTATACCTTCTGCTGCTCATCCTGAAGAAGAACTTATCATCTCAACACCTGATCAACATGAAGACAATGCTCAGCCTGAAGACATTCCTTCTAACAACGACAATGATCAGCAAGAGCAAAGTCTTCGCCCTGTACATCCTCGCGTTGCCAATGAAGTGCAGATTGAAAGAATAATTGATAGCATCAATGCACCCGGTCCACTCACTCGTTCAAGGGCAACTCAGCTAGCAAATTTTTGTGGGCACTTTGCATTTGTCTCAATAACAGAACCCAAGAAAGTTGAAGAAGCCTTCATGGAACCTGAATGGATTCAAGCTATGCAAGAAGAGCTTCAACAGTTCGAGCTGAGTAATGTATGGGAACTAGTTAAGCGTCCCGATCCACGGAAGCACAATATAATAGGCACCAAATGGATATACCGCAACAAGCAAGATGAGCATGGTCAAGTTGTCAGAAACAAAGCCCATCTGGTTGCTCAAGGATATACTCAAGTGGAAGGCATTGACTTTGATGAAACATTTGCTCCTGGCTAGACTTGAAGCCATACGCACATTGCTAGCCTATGCAAATCATCATAACATACTTCTATATCAAATGGATGTGAAGAGTGCTTTTCTCAATGGAAAGATTGAAGAAGAAGTGTATGTTGCACAACCGCCTGGCTTTGAAGATCCAAAACATCCTGACATGGTACACAAGCTCAACAAGGCACTGTATGGCCTCAAACAAGCCCCTCGGGCCTGGTATGACACACTCAAATACTTCCTGAAGAGCAAAGGCTTCATACCTAGTTCCCTAGACCCCACTCTCTTCACGAAGACATATGATGGTGAACTATTTGTGTGCCAAATATATGTGGATGACATTATCTTCGGCTGCACCAATCAGAAGTACAGTGAAGAGTTTGGATATATGATGCAAGAGCGATATCAGATGTCCATGATGGGAGAGCTGAAGTTCTTCCTCGGTCTTCAAATACGACAACAACGCAACAGCATCTTCATATCTCTAGAGAAGTATCTCAAAGATTGCCTGAAGAAGTTTGGTATGCAAGACTGCAAAGGCTTCATAACACCAATGCCAGCCAAACATCATCTGGGTCCCGACGACAATGGTAAAGAGTTCGATCAAAAGGTATACCGCTCCATGATTGGTTCTTTACTTTATCTATGTGCATCTAGGCCAGATATTATGCTTAGTGTTTGCATGTGTGCTCGATTTCAAGCAGCACCAAAGGAGTCGCATCACTTAGCTGTGAAGCGAATTCTTCAATATTTGGCTCACACCCCAACTCTAGGATTATGGTATCCAAAGGGCTCAGAGTTTGATCTGGTTGGATTCTCGGATGTTGATTATGCTGGTGACAAAGTTGATCGCAAGTCTACATCAGGCACATGTCACTTTCTGGGACGATCACTTGTATTTTGGTCTTCAAAGAAGCAAAACTGTGTATCTCTCTCCATTGCTGAATCTGAATACATTGCTGCTGGATCTTGTTGCGCTCAGCTTCTGTGGATGAAGCAAACACTCAAGGACTATGGCATTCATCTGAAGCAAGTGCCACTTTACTGCGACAACGAAAGCGCCATCAAGATTGCCAACAACCCAGTTCAGCACTCGAAGACAAAGCACATTGAAATTCGTCATCACTTTCTCAGAGATCATGTTGTGAAAGAAGATATTGATATCATACACATCAATACTGAAGAGCAATTGGCAGATATCTTCACCGCCCTTGGATGAGAAGAGATTTTGCAAGTTACGGTGTGAGCTAAATATCCTGGAATCCTCAAATGTCCTGTGATCAGGCACACATCCTAACCCTAATGCATATTGATGACTTAGATGTGCAACACACAAAGTAAAGTATATCTTCAATCAATGAAGACATGCATTCTAAGTGTGAATACATTAATGTGGAATTTGACTTCGGAGCGCCATGATAATTGTGCGCCGTGTCTAGGTCTAATACTTCCTATACAGTGGGTAACGCCACCACCAAATGTTCTATTTTGAAGTGTTTCACTCATGGCGTTACCTTGCAATGTCTTCACATTTGGTTTGGCTTCGATCTCAACATATCTTCATGATTATCTTCACTATGTTGATTATATATATATATATATATATATGTTTGGTGTTCTGTCCTCTACAGCATTCACTTATAGCTATGTCTTCATTGTTGAATCTTTTGGACTAAGTGAATGTGATCGGACCCTAACCTCTCTATGCTTTCTATCTCAAACTCTATCTCTCCAAGTCATATGCATTCTATTGAAACTGTCAAATGTCTTCTCTGCGTCCTTGTCAGCAGAAGATACAGAGACAACCATTAAGTCCGTTTTCAATGCTCATTCATCCACATGATATACGGAGAAGTAGGAACGACCACCCGACAATTCAGGCGTGCGTGGGACGTGGAACAAACCCCAAAATTCCGCATAATGGCCACGTGTTCCTCAGATGCGAATCGCCAGGGGCACCTATGTAATAGCACAGTGCCGCCCATGTACCTATAAATACACACTTCACAGCGGTCATTATCTCTTCTTCCACTCCCGCACGAACCCTAGCGCCACCGCTAGCCCTCGACGATGCCGGCGACGAAGCGCTTCGCTGCCGCAACCTCTCCGACGCCGTCTTCACGCCGACCGTGGACATCGTCCTCTCTGCCGTCGCCGTAGGTGTCCTCCGTCGCCAAGTTAGGGCATGGAAGATCGAACTGCTCGGCCTCATTTTCCACTTCGTCTAGCAGTTCTTAGTGTGGTAAATAAAACTTCCTTTTTACAGCACCGTTGATCCTATGGATTTGTCACTTTCTACCACAAGCAGTTTCTGTTCACACAAGTTAGATCTCTCTCATACTGCATCTCTTAACATGCCTAGTATATTCACTTATGCTTCACAAAGTAGTTAGATTCCTCACTTGTACTGATCTGTGGATTCGTACAAATCTGGAACCAACTCCTTATCTATGAATGAATGTCTTCGCACGATGAGGTCAATGTCTTCTAAACTGATTTATCTTCAAAATCTTCTGAGAATGCATATGACCTCTTCCCCTTCCCTCGCACCTTAATGCTGTCATAGGTACATGTCCGTGGGAGAATCCTTTGGTTCTCATAGTCTGCATTCATTTGCAGAATTCTTACAGCATCACATAAATTCTCCCGAAGCCAGTTCCTGTTGGTCCAGCAAGAGAAAACCTTTGAAGCCTTTGAACGTGTTGAAGCCTTTCAAGTTAAAGTTTATGGCTTCAGAGAAAGCAGCAAGGAAGGGTGGCAGACATCGTCGTGGCGGAACATCCAGAGATCTGCTAGATGAACTCTCAGAACTGTACAAGACAGATCCTGAAGAGGATTACAATCAGTGGAAGACCCGAATCCAATGGATTCGAAGATATTGGGCAGAACAATGGTTCAAATACCGATTTGTAACCCAAGAATATGCTGAGAAAAATGCCATCAAGAGACCATGGGGAGACATCCAATACAAGAATCTTCTACCCAGGTCCAGAGATGAAGCCATTGCTCAAGGCTTCTATCCCTGCATGGTCCGTGGGCCACAGCCAGCTGATGCACACCCATCGTCACTACTATGGTGTCGTGACGACAATCTGTTCAAGCGCAACTTTCAGTTTGCCCAGAACTCAGCGAAGCAGAACAAGAAGACTTTGGGGTTAGACTTCAACCCTGGTCCCTCAGCACCAAGGGCAGATGGCACACGTGATGCAGAACCCAATGTCATCGGTCCATTCTACAACCTTGAAGGCCTCATCACCCGCATCTTAGTTCAAGGGACTGCAGTGAATGAGCCTGCAGCTGCAGCTGAATCAGATGAAGCGCCTGCAGCACTGAAGACAAAGAAGCTGAAGAAGGCTAAAGCTTCAAACCCTGCCCCTTCACCAAAAATACCACGGGCGAAGCCACTGGCAACTGCACCTCCTGAAGACAGTGTACAGTCCGAAGACTTATCTCGCATCTCCAAGCCCCAGAAGGTCAAGATGCCTCTGCCACACACCGGCCAAGAGCTAACAGCTGCTGCCATTCTGCGCAATGACGACATTGATCTATCAAGTGATGAAGATCTTGCAGATGACGCTCTTGAGCAACTCATCAAGAGCAAAGAAGAAGCAGAAATCTTCAATGATCTGCCTCTCTTTGACGTAACCATCATACACAACTTCATTGACGAGTGGTTCGACACGCCAAACATCAGCTTTGAAGATCTGCAGCTACCAATTGGCCTCAGTGTCGCCTTCCAAGGCGCAATTGCTTCAGAACTAGCTATCGCCCAGCGCATTGTTGAACTGAAGCAAAAGATTGACTATGAAAAGGCTCAGTTCAAGAAGCATATGGCCAAGCTCAGCGTGCAGGAAGTGAAGAACTTCAAGATCATGATGCACGAGCTCAAAGAAGCCTTTCTGAAGAAACGTGCAGAAGCTCAGGGTTCACGTGAGCGCGTGAAGGCTCTGGCTGACAAATGTGTGCAAGCCTATAATGAGGCTGAGAATCGCAAGGCCCTTGGACGTCCTGGCATCGACCCCAGGATGGCCGCAAAGAAGAAGAAGAAGCCTGCTACGGCTGAACCCGACGCACCAAGGCAAGAAGCAGTTCCGATTGTCTTCCCAACAAGAATGACTGGCTCAAAGCCAAAGAGTCGGTCAACCGCTTCAGAGCTCAAGAAGACGAGGACTGCTGAAGCTAAAGCCAGGAAGAGGAATACCCTGAAGCCTCTCCTTCTGCCCCCTCCAAGAAAAAGAGAAAGACCAAGAAAGATCGGGCCGCTCCCACAGAGCCTTTGATAGTTGAACCTATTTCCATGGTTTGTCTTGACGCAGAACGTCAACTGACTGTTCATGAGCCTGCTTCCACAGAGGCTCATGAAGTTGAAGACTTTCCACCAGCTGATCCCATCGCTGCTGAAGACATTGGTCAGCATGACCATGTAGTAGATGGTGCAGTCCTTCCTTAGCTTGAAAATAGCGAACTCATCAGCATTGGTCGTCCACTGACGCCAATCGCACAGGATGCTTCATGGGCGGATCGCCCGCAAGAGGAAGAAGACAATGAGGCCCAGCCCACTCCAACTCCACAGGCATCATCTGCGTTCCGCAGGCTTCGCAAAGGTCCAAGGCCTCAAGTCTCTGCTGAAGACATTCCGGCTGCATCAGCCGCGGAAGAAGAAGTACCACAAGTTGACACTCCACTGTCCCACAAAGAAGCAGTTCTCAAGGAGAACGTGCTTGAAAACCTTGCGGCTGCCACAACCACCAATGAAGCTAATGTGGAGCCCTCCCCAACGGAAGAAGAAGACAGCAAAGCCACTGATCCAGTCACTTCTGTTCCTGAGTCTGCTGCCGGTCCACAGTTCGACTATCATGTTGAGCACAGGCCTCAGGTACAGAAGCCAATCCCAAGATTGCCAAGGTTCCCAGGTCCTGCATCAGCACCTGGCTCCTTCAATATCAATGGCTTCAGGGCAGACAACACATTCTTTGATAGCTCCAGGAACCCCTACTCAAGTGAAAGGATATCATCTGATCGGTTCTGGAGCTATCCTCAGCGAAGCTATTACTCATGCATTCTTTACAACCGAGGTCGCATCTTCCCACACAAGCGCCTTGATATTGAAGCCATAGCTGGTCTGCCCTGTCTGGAAGAAGCTTTGGATTGCTTCAACGAAGTTGGACTGCTGTCGTTCGTTACTGACCAAGAGCATTGGAATGAAGAGCTGCTGCTCCAATTCTATGCCACACTTCACATCCACGGGTACAGCAGAGATCCGAAGACTTGGGTCCTGGAGTGGATGACCGGAAACGTTCATCACGAAGCCAATGCATTTGACATCATTGAGCTCACTGGCTTGCCCACTCCTGGCGATCTCTACGAGCATGGCTGTCAGCTGCATAGTGAAGCTATTGAGAGCATCTTTAAGAGGCCGGAACCTGATATGAGTCAGATGCTCAGCATGATGAAGCCATTGCCCCAAGATGCTGCTTATCCAACATAGTTCTTTGTTGAAGACCTTGAGTATCTGCCAAGAACCATCTATCACATCATCAGGCGAACTCTCTGGCCCATCAAAGGGCACTCTCCAAATGCCAAGCTTGAGGGTGCAATGAAGACTTTGGTCTTGTATATTCTTCATGGAAAATGCTTCAATGCACAGGACTTATTCATCCGCCAACTTGCTGCATCAGGCTCTGATCTGTTTGGCTTGAAATTCTACGCCCCATGGGTAATGCGGCTAATTAAACTTCACTCCGATATCTCATATCAGCCATCTGCTCGCAATCATAGAATTTTTCTGCCTGATGTGGATATCTCTACTGAAGCCATCTATCCTGAGCCTGCAAAGGAACCTCTAAGTCTTCACAATGCAGAACATCAGAGTTTCTCACAGAACATTGAAGGAGTTGAAGCAGTCACTCGGGTGTATCCTTTGGCTGGCACTACACGTGCACCACACCCTGCGTCTACTGAAGCCACTGATAGTACAACTGCTCCAAGACCCAAGAAGCGCACTCGTGTTCTCAACGACCGAGAGCTTCTTGTGGCTCTTCATCAGAAATAGGATAGGCATCATGACTGGCTGAAGCATCAGATGAAAAGCCTCTTGGTGGAAGTTAATCGCATTCGCAATCTTGCCACCAAGAATGCTTTCGTTGCCCATGAAACCTGTCGCCGCACATGGAAAGGGCTCACGATGATGTGTTATGAAGCTGATCTTCAAGAGGATGGCTTCACTGAGCGATTCAAGTTTGACTCCACACCTCCTCGAAGAGTTGTGCTGCTAGGAACTCCACCCCTTGAAGACTCTGAGTTCTCTTCATCTGTTGCAACAGTGACTGCCAGAGTTATCGAGGATGAAGATGATGCTACTTCACCACCACCTCCTTCAGCACGCGTCAACTCTGCTCCAAGCTCTTCAGCACCGCCAAACACCACCAACGACCCAGCTACTTCACCTACTCCGCATGGGAACGAGTAGATGCTCTATGTCTTCAAACCTTTTTGGTCCTTACTGACAAAAGGGGGGGAAGCATATGAGGTTGATAGTCTTCAAGCGGGTCCATATGGGCGGGTGCTTTATATTTTGCTTCATGCTTACAACTCTCGTTTTGCTACATTTGGTTCTTTGAGTTGTAACACTTAAACTCGATGGTCGTCTGCTACTTTTCTGCCACTTTGTTTTGCGAAGATAAATTCCGCATGTGCAACGATAAAATTCCGCACTTAGATCATTCTGCAGACGTCCATTTTCCATTATGCATGTCATTATCTTCATATAATTTCACATGCATAGTGGATTGTCATCATAAGTTGAAGTGGATCTCAACAAGTACAACCTGCCAAGTGCATTTGCATTCCAAAAGCAAATTACCTCTATGCACATCTTCAAGGGGAGCCCTTGCAACTTATGAAGACAACTCCTTATCCTTTACAATTTCACAGATTATATTCCCCGTTGAAAACTTCAACTAGTTTGTCATCAATCACCAAAAAGGGGGAGATTGTAAGTGCATCTAGTGCCACCCCTAGTTGGTTTTGGAGTATTGACGACAAACCTAGTTGAGGGACTAATGTGTTTGTGAGAATTGCAGGATAACACAGGTAGAAGTCCCTTATTGATTCGGTTTTCCTACCAGAGATGACCCCTAAAAATGTATGAAGACATTGAAGTCAAAGGTGGTATATGAAGATATTCACATTGAAGACTATGACAAGAGAAGACACCACATGAAGCCTATGGAGCTCGAAGACTTAGATCTTTCGTAGTTCTTTTTCTTTTGTGTTGAGTCATAGGAACCACCGTACTGTTAAGTGGGGTCCAAGAGAACCAGTCAGAATGACTGAAGTGATGCCTAAACCAAAACCTATGTCTTTGAGTGAAGACTATGAGAGCGAATCTTGTCCAGAGTCGGACAAGTCAGCTTTGCTTGTAGCCCAAGTAAAGTTGCCGTGTGAGTTTGAAGTCTGACCGTTGGAACACGTGTTAGTTTCTTAGTGACCCAGGGTCATTTCGGAAAAATCAGGTCGGGTTGCCTAGTGGCTATAAATAGCCCACCCCCTACAACCATAAATGGTTGGCTGCTCAGATTGAGAGTACCGCTTTTTTCGTTTGAGAGCAACCCACCTCGAAGCCTTTGAGAGAGAATTCCTTGCGAGGATAAAGCCCTAACCACCCAGAGCCAAAGAGAATTGGGCATCACTTAAGTCTTCTTGTCTGTGTGATCTGAAGACTTATTACACTTGAGGACTGTGCATCCTCCAGCCGGTTAGGCGTCGCGTTCTGAGCATCCAAGAGACATTGTGGATTGCCGGTGAACGAAGTCTATGAAGGTTTGGGAGTCTACCTTGAAGACTTACCAGAGTGATTGGGCGAGGTCTGTGTGACCTTAGCTCAAGGGGAATACAGTGAGGACTGGGTGTCCTGAGCTGCATGTTCAGGACTGGGTGTCCGGGACTGTGTGTCCTAAGGTTTAAATACCTAGCCGCCCTAACCAGACGTACAGTTGTCACAGCAACTGGAACTGGTCCAACAAATCATTGTCTTCAGCGTGTCAATGGTTTCATCTTCCCTTCCCTTTACTTACTGTTACTCCTTGTGAAGTCATTGTATGATTGCATTATCTTTTGTCTTCACTGAGTGACTGCGTGTTCTGTTTGGCTTCATAATATCTTCCTACCTGATCCTTACTACCTAGCTGCTATTAAGTCATTGTGCTTTCACTCTATTGAATACTTGACTATGGCTTGCCTAGTGTAGTCTACCTTTCGCTGCATGGTAATAGGTTTATTTCTATCGTTTGTCTTCATAACTTCCACGTTTTGAAGACTCTCATAAAAATCGCCTATTCACCCCCCCTCTATTCGATATAACACACTTTCACTTACTATCATAGTAGCTCTTCTGGCGGGATTGGGCTACTTTGAGGTTATCACGAATGACTTTGCACATTTCCTCTGCCTCTGTGATTAAGTCATTTCCCAAAAGCTGACATTCACCGGTTTCAGACCAGTTGAGAGGGGTACGGCACTTCCTGCCATACAGAATTTCAAATGGGGCCTTGCCCGAACTTGCTTGAAAACTGTTGTTGTAGGAGAATTCAGCATAACGAAGACAATCCTCCCACTTCATGCTGAAGGAGATCACACAAGCCCTGAGCATATCTTCCAGAATCTGGTTGACACGCTCGACTTGACCGCTAGTTTGAGGATGGAAAGCTGTGCTGAAGCGGATGTTGGTGCCCATGGCCTTCTGAAAAGAATCCCAAAACTTGGAGGTAAAGATGCTACCACGGTCTGAAGAGATCACTTGAGGAATACCATGCAGAGAGACAATGCGTGAGGTATAGAGTTCCTCCAATTGAGCTGCAGTGATCGACTCTTTGATAGGCAGAAAGTGAGCCACTTTAGTGAGTTTGTCGATGACAACGAATATAGCATCATTGCCACGCTTGGACTTTGGAAACTCAGTCACGAAGTCCATCTCAATGTGGTCAAACTTCCATTCTGGAATGGCAAGAGGTTGGAGGAGAACCGCTGGCCTTTTATGTTCTGCCTTCACTCTTCTGCAGACATCACATTCATTCACGAACTGAGCAATCTCGCGCTTCATTCGAGTCCACCAATAAGCTTGCTTGAGGTCCTGATACATCTTCGTGCTCCCAGGGTGGATGGAGAGGAGAGAATTGTGAGGCTCGTTCATGATCACTTTACGAAGTTCACCTTTGGGCACGACAATACGATCCTCGAAGAAGAGAGTATCCTTGTCATCAAGGCGGTAGCACTTGTACTTGGGTTGACTCTTGGCAATCCCAATCTTCACCTTTTTCACCATAGCATCAAGAAGCTGGGCTTGGTGAATCTGGTCTTCCAAGGTAGGAGAGACTTGAAGGTAGGCGAGGAAACCTTGGGGAACAACTTGCAGATTAAGTTTGCGGAAAGCTTCACAAAGCTCGGGTTGATAAGACTTGAGAATCAGACTGTTGCAGTAAGCCTTCCTGCTCAATGCGTCAGCAATCACATTGGCCTTGCCTGGAGTATACTCGATACTCGGATTATACTCTTGAATCATTTCGACCCATCGAGTTTACCTGAGGTTGAGATTAGGCTGAGTGAAGATGTACTTGAGACTCTTGTGATCAGTGAAAATGTCCACTTTTCTTCCCAATAAGAGATGTCTCCAAGTCAAAAGAGCATGCACAACTGCCGCCAACTTGAGATCATGAGTGGGGTAGTTCTTCTCATTGGGCTTCAACTGGCGAGAGGTATAAGCCACAAATTTCTTCTCTTGCATCAACACTGCGCCAAGACCTTGGAGAGAGGCATCACAAAAGACCTCGTACGGCTTGGATTCATCAGGCGGAGTCAGAACTGGAGTAGTGATCAATTTCTCTTTCAAAGTGTTGAAAGCAATGTCACACTCCGGAGACCAAACGTACTTGACGTGCTTCTGGAGAAGATTTGAGAGAGGCTTCGCGATCTTAGAAAAGTTTTCAACAAATCTTCGACTGTAGCTTGCGAGACCGAGGAAGCTACGGAGTTGCTTCACGTTCTGAGGAGGTTCCCAATCACAATTGCAGACACCTTCCCAGGATTCACCGCAATGCCCTTGGCAGAGATGATATGACCAAGATAAAGAACCTCATCGAGCCAAAATTCGCACTTGGAGAACTTGGCGTAGAACTGGTGTTCCCTGAGCTTATCGAGCACCAAACGCAAGTGCTTGGCATGATCTTCCTTGTTCTTCGAGAAAACCAGAATGTCGTCGAGATAGACCAAAACGAAGTCATTGGTGTAGGCGTTGAAGATGAAGTTCATCATGCGAGAGAACGTCGGAGGAGCGTTGACGAGACCAAAAGACATGACAGTGTATTCATATGAACCATAGCTTGTCCTGAAAGCCCTCTTGGGAATATCTTGCTCATAGATTCGAATCTGATGATAACCCATACGAAGATCAAGCTTGGAGAATACTTGGGCACCTTTGAGTTGTTCGAACAGCTCCTTGATGTTGGGAAGTGGGTATTTGTTCTTGATGGTCTTCTTGTTCAATGGACGGTAATCAACACAAAGTCGGTCCGTTCCATCCTTCTTCTTCACAAAAAGAACACCACAACCCCACGGAGAAGAACTAGGCCGGATGAGACCGATTCTTTCTTGAATATCGAGTTGCTTCTTCAGCTCCTTCAACTCTTCAGGTCCGAGTTTGTAAGGACGCTTGCACACAGGTTCCGTACCAGGCTCAAGATCAATAACGAATTCAACTGGCCGGTGCTGAGGCATTCCTCGAAGCTCTTCTGGAAAGACATCTTGATATTCGCAAACAACTGGAATTTGCGAGATGGCATCCAGTTCACCCTTCTCATTGAGAGAAAACAGACAGATAGTATTATCCCGAGCGGCAAAGACAATTACATCCTCAGACGAATGAGTCAATTAAATCTGCCTGGCTGCACAATCAAGATGTGCCTTGTGCTTAGACATCCAATCCATCCCGAGAATAAGATCAATATCCGAGTCACCAAGAACCGTTGGAGAAGCCAGAAACTTGTAGTCACCCAAGGTGATAGTAACATCCGGAGCAATGGAGTTAGCATGCATGCACCTACCGGGAGAGCCAACTGCTAATGGACTAGGCAAAATTTGCAAAGCCAACCCATGCTTAGATGAAAATGGTCTCGAGATGAAACAATGCGATGCACCCATGTCAAAAAGAACTTTTGCAGGAATATCATTAACAGGAAGGTTACCCATGATGACATCTGACGAGTCCTCTGCCTGCGCTGCGTTCATCAAGTTGACCTTGGCGTGCTCGGGGTTATGCTTGACCACAGCTGTACTTGCCGATCTGACAGGAGGAGGAGGAAGATGCCTCTGGTTGAAGCACTTGTTGGCATAGTGACCCTTCTGTTGGCACTTATTGCACGTGACCTCTGAAAGCGGACGGTGGTACGGAGCACTCGATCTTGGAGCTTGAGACGAAGTCTTGTTCTGAAAGCCAGGGTTGGGTGGGTGGGAAGAACCACTGCCACCTTTGCTCTTCTGATACGGCTGACGGAACGGAGGAGGAGGAAGCCAAAACTTCTGCTGCTTGGCCACTTGAGTAGAGGAAGAAGGAGTAGCATCTCTGACTCGCTTCTTGGAAGCATCACACCTCAGTTGAGTGGCCTCTTGCTTCAGTGCCATGTTGTATAACTCATCGTACCTCAAGGGCTCAAAGAGAACAAGAGCTAGCTGGATTTCTTCTCTGAGACCACCCCTGAACTAGTATATCATGCTCTTCTCATCAGGAACGTCCTGCTTGGCAAAACGGGCGAGCTTCTGGAACAACTTGTTGTAGTCATAGACAGACAAAGAGCCTTGCTTCAGGTTGCAGAATTCCTCACGCTTACTTTCAACCACACTCTGGGGAATATGGTGAGCTCGGAAATCTTGGCGGAATTCATCCCAGGTAATCACACGTCCACCTCTGGAATCCTTGTACTGCTGGAACCATTCTGCAGCTTGATCTTTGAGTTGGAAGGAAGCGAACTTGACAAAGTCCTCAGGCCTGACGTTACTGCACTCGAAATGCTTGCACAGATCCACGAGCCAATCGTCAGCATCGGTTGCCTCAACACAATTGCTGAAAGTCTTTGGCCCATTAGCAAGGAACTGGTTGAGTGTAGCAAAGTGATTCTGATTGTTGCCTTGGTTCCCTTGGTTGCCTTGATTCGCTTGATTGCACTCTTGAAGAATTTGCATGATCAACTGTGTGTTTGCATTGGTTGCGGCCATCACAGCTTGCCATGCCTTCGGAGGAGGTGGAGGTGGTGGCGGATCTTGATTCTGATTCTGATTGGTGCTCTTAGCGGGAGCCATCCTGAAGAGGCTGACCACCGTTAGCACATAGACAGATAAAATGAAGCTGAATCCAACAGAATGAAAATTGCAACATAAAGTCTTCACATCCGAACAAAATGAACGAATGCATTCCTCTTGAAATGGTCACATATCCATAAATTGAGAAGCCACGTAGAATTAGGTAGAGAAATAAATCAACAAGGTACGGATCAAGAACGAATACTCGGTAAGAAATCCCAATCTCAAACCAAATATCCGTGGAAGAGGAACTAGAGCTACGATCCCACCTATGAAACTCCCGAACCTTTTCGGTTATGCAATCAGGTGTTGGGGATACAGGGGAAGCATAGTATCTCACCCAAATCTAGCAAATCCTACATCCAGCTGTATCCATCCTTCAACACATAACCAAGAAAAACTTCGGAAACCATCTACCTCAACCTTCGAAAAGCATCCGTTATACAAGTTATGGCGATACTCCCGAACTCCCGCCTCAGTACCGGGTGGCGTCGAGGTTATCTCACCAACGAAATGCATAAAAGAGATTTTCGATGTCAGCGTACTAAACTCAGGTATTCCAGAACTGCAACGATAAAATCATGACGACAACACCTCAGAGCTCAACTCCCCGGGACACTTCCACAAAACCCCTGACAGGAGGCACCAAGACAATGTTCTTGTCATAAAACCATCGGAACGATTCCAAGATACCCGCGTGATCCTAAAAATTGTTTTAGTGAAATTTGAGAAGAGAAGAGTCAAAACTCTACGTCAGGATGCCTTACCAGAGCGATGAGGAGACTGGGATGTAAAAAGAATTCCTAAACTCTCCGATATATAATTCCTAAATGACTCAAAACATTTTTCTAGACACAACTCGGCTGCTAAGAACGATCAATCAGTGGGGGCTCCTAAGGTCGGGGAAGGCTCTGATACCAACTTGTAACACCCTCGATGCGACTATATCTCCCACGTGTCGAGGCACGACTTAGAGGCATAATCGCATTGAAGGCATATGTCGCAAGTTAGGCAATCTTCACAACATCCCATGTAATATAGATAATAAAAGGGGAGATAACATAGTTGGCTTACACTCGCCATGTCAATCAAGGTACATAAATAACATTACATCATCCAAACACTCATGGCCCGACTACGGCGCCAAAATAAAAGATAACCCAACATGCGACACGGTCCCGATCACCCCAACTAGGCACCACTACTGATCGTCAGGAAAAGAAACATAGTATCGCTGAGAGTCCTCGTCGAACTCCCACTTGAGCTCGAGCGCGTCACCTGGAGCGGAATCATCAGGCCCTGCATCTGGTGTAATAGTAATCTATGAGCCACAGGGACTCAGCAATCTCGCACCCTCGCGATCAAGACTATTTAAGCTCAATAGGTAAGGTAAGGTGAAAATATGTGGAGCTGCGGCAAGCGACTGGCATATGTGGTGGCTAACCTGTTCGCAAAAGAGAGCAAGAAGAGGAGGCAAAGCGCGAGCGAGAATCTAAAGAACAACCTGCGCAAGCATTACTCCAACACCGTGTCCACTTTTCGGACTCCGCCGAGAAGAGACCATCACGATAACTCACACTGTTGATTCATTTTAATTAAGTTAAGGTTCAAGTTATCTACAACCAGACATTAACAAATTCCCATCTTCCCATAACCGCATGCACGGCTTTCGAAAGTTCAAATCCCTGCATGGGAGTCCCAACTTAGCCCATGACAAGCTCTCACGGTCAACGAAGGAATATACCTCCTCCCAAGACATTCCGATCAGACTCGGTACCTCCGTTCTTCAAGACACTTCGACAGGTTAAAACAAGACCAGCAACACCGCCCGAATGTGCCGACAAATCCCGATAGGAGCTGCACATATCTCTTTCTCAGGGCACACTCAGATTGTCTTAGGTACGGGTAGGCCAGCCCAGAGTTGCCCCTGGTGGCCATCGGCAGCTGACAGGTGGACCAACACTCAGAGGAGCACTGGCCCGGGGGGGGTTAAAATAAGATGACCCTCGGGCTCCGGAAACCCAAGGGAAAAGAGGCTAGGTGGCAAATGGTAAAACCAAGGTTGGGCATTGCTGAAAAAGCTTTAATCAAGGCGAACTATCAAGGGGTTCCCATTATAACCCAACCGCGTAAGGAACGCAAATTCCGGGAACATAACACCGATATGGCGGAAACTAGGGCGGCAAGAGTGGAACAAAACACTAGGCGAGAGGTCGAGCCTTCCACCCTTTACCAAGTATATAGATGCATTAAGATAACATGGCAATATAATGATATCCCAACAAGTAAATATTGTTCCAACAAGGAACGGTCTCCAATCTTCACCTGCAACTAGCAATGCTATAAGAGGGGCTGAGCAAAGCGGTAACATAGCCAATCAACGATTTGCTAGGACATGATGGGTTAGAGGTTTGACATGGCAATTTGGGAGGCTTGAAAGCAAGTGGTAGGCATTGTAGCATTGGCATAGCAAAAGAGCGAGCATCTAGCATAGCAAAGATAGTAGTGATTTCGAGGGTATGATCATCTTGCCTGCAAAGTTGTCAGAGTTGACTGGATCCTCGAAAGCAAACTCAACGGGCTCCTCGTTAGCGAACTCGTCTCCTGGCTCTACCCAAACAAGACAAACAAACAAATGGAACACAACCAACCACGTGCAAAGCTCAAACAATATGATGCAAAGATGGTATGTTATGCGGGATGTAATGCGGGATGCATATGCAAGATTTGACAAGGGATGCATGAACCTGGCCTCAACTTGGAAATCCAAGTGTGCCACTGGAAAGATGATATGAAATCGCTTGAAAACGATATAAAGAACGCCGGAATCGGAGTTACGGTTTGGAAATGGCAAGCGATTCAAATATGACCACGGTCTGCGATTTACAGCAAGTAGCCATCTAAATGCAATGAGATGAACATGCTACAGCACTCAAACATGACAACAAAATACATGGCAGGGATGCATTCAAGATGCTTAACAAAAGTCTAGCACTGGGCTACAGCCAAATCATCCATTAACAGGTTCAAACAAGCATGGCAAAAATGCATATGGTAAACAGATTTCAGACTTAGTGAAATTAACACTTGTCTGAAATCTCAGATCAGGTAGCACTCTTTGGAGCAACAAAACTACATGCTACAGGACCTGAACATGGCAAAGTAAAACATGGCATGGAGCTACTCAAAAATCTTAACAAAAGTCCCTTAGTGACCTTGAGCCAAAAGGGATCAGAAAACATATTAGCAAGCATGTGAACATAACAAAAGCATAATCAGTTTTCAGACTTAGTGAAAACTGGCACATGCTGAAACATATCTCAAGTAGGCATGTTTACGAGCTCGATGCACTCACTAAGGAGCAAGTCATGAAAAGCTAAGCATACATCTATCAAGAACACACAAAGTGCAAGCTAGGCATGGCAAGAACAATAGCATAGCATGCACGAATCAACTACAACATCATCGGCAAAATTGCTAACAAGTAGACAATCTGCCCGGAATCACGAAGTAGCAAAAGTAGAGCTCGATTGACTCAAGCTAGGGTGCTCCATAATTGCAAACAAAGACATGGATGGATAGAGCACTACAAGATTAATAAAACACCCTTACTGATCATCCTCAAAAGAGGCACAGATCACTAGGAAACAACATGAACATATGGCAACATAAGATAAACAGGTCAAGGACTTAGTGGGAATGTTAAGTCCCTGAAAACAGAATTACCAAGTGCCTCACTTTGCAAGCTTGTACTAGTCACCACACCCATCACAAAAATACATGGGTTGCACCTCTGGAAATATGGCAAAACCCTTAACAAAACATATGTAGAGCACCCGGGCATATCATGCACACAATAATCATGGCAAAAATGACAAATATCTAAATGGAGCAGCAGATCTGACAATTATCTCAAGTAGCACTCTTGCAACAGCATTTCGGGCAAAAAGATGAACTCAAATGAAAATGATGCAATGGAATGAAATGATGTACTCTCTGAGACGAACATTTTGATATGCTATATGCCCAAAACGGAGTTACGGATGAGGAGTTATGATGCCATGAACAGAAACATATGGATCTGGGAAAACGGGGACTTAGGAAAAAAATATACCCTCTGAAAACAGATCTAGGGTTTTGCACGGAAACCGAGGTGGCGGCGGATCTGAGCTCGCCGGAGCTGTAGACGCCGGAGGTGGCGGCGCCGGCAAGAGGCGAGGTGGCGGCGCGGCGTCTCGCGGCACCGGCAGGCGAGGTCGCCGGAGCAGTGGCTGAGGTGGCCCGGCGACGAGGTGGTAGCCGGCGCGGGTCGGCGCCGGAGATGGGTGGAGGCGGCGGCGCGGCGAGGGGCGTCGGGGAGGAGAAGGGCGCGGGCGGTGGCGGCTCCTCTGGGCCGCGGGGGCTCGCGGCGGGCCGGCATGGCGGCGCGCCACGTGGTGGCCCCCGGTTGGCTGCGGGCGGCGGCGACGATGTGTCTGATTTAGGCGGCGGACATGTCTGTCGGCGGCGTGGCGATTTTAGGGTTTCGGGGGAGAAGGAGATCCGGATTTTGGGGGGGTTCTATTTATAGCCATAGAGGGAGCTAGGAGAGTTCAAATGAGGTGCGGTTTTTGGCCACGCTATCGTGATGGAACGCTCTAGATGATGGAAAAGGTTTAGGTGGGTTTTGGGCCAAATTGGAAGGGTGTTGGGCTGCAACACACGAGGCCCTTTCGGTCCCTCGGTTAACCGTTGGAGTATCAAACGAAGTCCAAATGGTACGAAACTTGACAGGCGGTCTACCGGTAGTAAATCAAGGCCGCTTGGCAAGTCTCGGTCCAATCCGAAAATGTTTAATCCCCACACTCGAAAGAAAGGTAGAAATGACCACCGAAGAAGAACGAAGCGCCAGAATGCAAAACGGACAACGGGAAAAATGTTCGAATGCATGAGATGAACACGTATGCAAATGTAATGCACATGATGACATGATATGAGATGCATGACAATGATAACAACACACGGAGACAAAGACCCGAACCCGAGAAAATAAAATAACTTAAGGCCGGAAACGACAAGAGTTGGATTACAAATTGGGTAAGTCATATCCGGGGTGTTACACCTTTCTGCGATCAGGAGAAGGAAACTATCAATCACATTCTGTTGACTTGTGTGTTCGCAAGAACGGTGTGGAGAACACTATGTTTGGCCTTAGGCAAACATGAGTGTTCACCTACGACCCAAGATACCCGCAAGGGTTGGTGCGTTGCAAAAACGACAGGAGTGCGCAAACCAAAGGAACTGAAGGCTTTCTTCACGCTCGTGCTATGGGAGCTTTAGAAGCATAGAAATACGATTATCTTTGATGGTGCTTCTCCGTCCCTAGAAATGATGGTCACGCGAGTCGTCATTGAGGGCAGAGCTTGGCAGCAGGCGAACCTGTTGAAGGGCGAATTGGGTAGCCTGTTTGAGTTGTTGTCAGGGTGGGGCGAGTAGCGAGTGATCTTTTTTTTATATTGAGGATGGAGCTGTGGATTGTAAGTGATGTCAATGTTGTAGTGTTTCACTCTCTCTAACATCAACGGTGGACTGGGTTCTATGCCCCTATCTTTCTATAAAATATGATATGCACACTCGTGCGTAGAGAAAAAAAGACACCGGATTTATAAAAATTAATAAAACCTCAACACCAGAAAACGCAACAGACACGGGAATGTACAGTGCCTAGCCTACACCAAGCCCGTTACAGAGCCCAGCTGTAAGCCTGCGACGACCTCACGCTAAGCAAAAGTCACGATGGCCGTGGGGATGCAGGGGCCGCCGTCGAGGTCAAGCACGACCCGTTGCGCAGCCGGCTCGGCATGGGCCGGAAGCTCCACCTCCTCAGCGCCGCGCCGCGCGCGCCCGTGGCCGGCGGCGAAAGCGCCCGCCGCACCAGCTCCCGGTTCCCCGCCGGCGCCCGGCCAGCGCCAGCCCTGCACGGCTGCCGCCTCGACGACGCGGCCGCTGGCAATCCACCTCCAGCGCCCCACCAGCTGCGCCCCGCTTGCCCCCACGCGGCGTCGCCGCCGCCACCCGCGGACCGTTGGCCCGGCGAGCCGGCCGCCTGCCTGGTGGGTCGCCTCGGCCGCGGCAGCCCACCGCGCGGCGCGCGGACATGCTGCTGCGCTGCCGCCACCACCGCCGGCGAGAAAGTTCTGGTGCTACTCATCGCACGTGTCCGTCCGCTGCTGTTCTCGTTCTCTTCTCCTCCTCGTCCTCATCCCGTCGCAGAGCCGGCTCTTATACGCATGGGCTATGCAAGCGCACGATGAGCTGCACCCGGCGAGGACTTTTCAGCTCGCGTTCGTGCCCGCTTTGACCTGGACCACTTCTCGTGGGCTCTCTCTCGGTTGGCTGGTTGTTGGTTCGTGTCACGGTCGTAGGCGGCCCCGGCGGAAACGCGGTCAGAGGCTTTCTTCGGGGAGGGGTTTCTTCCTTCTTCTACACACGTAAACGTACACGTATGCGTGGCAGTGAATGCTTTTCTTTTTTGCGTGGCAGTGCGAGCTGACTCGATCGGTCGACTGGTCATGTCTGCTGTCCCGTTTTCGAGGTGTGAATCCGCGGTTCCCTCGTGGAGAAAGTTCCACACCACACAGCTGGGTGCAACTAGCGGTAGCGGCGTTCAATTTTGTAGCTCCGTTTTTTGTTTCCGAAACGGATATTTTTGTAGTAGCTCTGTTGTGTTACCGGCCGGGATGCTTTTCGAGATTTCAGATTTGAGCATCCTGTCTGTCTCATCGTTCCACTAAGAGCGTAGAATAATATATTCTACACTCAAGTATTTCCACTTGTGCCGAGCCGCACTGCTACACATAATATTTTTTTAACATCAGTACAGACACAAGCGCTCATATACACGTGCATACAGTCATCCCTATGAACACACACGCGCACACCCTATCTCTATGAGCACCTCCAAAAGACTGAACCAGCATATCATCTTGAGATTTACGAAGTCATCGTAGACGCTTCGTCGTCGACGGGAACGTCTCCTCCCACTGAATGCGCATCGCCGAAAATCCTGAAATAAATCTAGGAATAAATACGAGCACCAGGATTTGAATCCTGATGGGTTGGGGATACCACAGTTTCTTTAACCATCCAACAACAGGTTGGTTCGCACATATTTTTCTTTATATTGTGTGGGCTGAACTGAGCCATCTACGCATTCTTTTTCTTTTATTTTCTTGTCAATTCTCAATCTATTCTATATCTATACCGATCTACTAATAAAGCACGGATTACTTCGGTTCACCGTTACTTTCCCTTAATAAAATGACAAATAATTATCCATCACTGCCGTCCATAGGTGGAAAAAACAATTTGTTAAAGATTTAAAAAAGACATTAAAAAAAGATCTAGAAAAAGAAAGAGATGCCGGACCCAACCCTTCTTCCCCAATGTGGACGATGCGACGTGACCTCCTTGTGCCACCGATGTCTCCCACCGCGTGACCCTCTCA
>NC_041382.1:184257915-184258843 GCF_002162155.2 Triticum dicoccoides | reverse complement strand
TGAGGTTCCCTGTTGCCATCGACACCCCACGTGCCCGGCGACGGAGATGGCTACGGACGACAAGGCGGACGCCATGCTTGCGTGGGAGGAGGGAGCCCGCCTCCATCTGCCCGCTGTCAGTCGCGTCCATGCCGAGGAGATGCCGCCATCGACTTTCGTTTCCCCACGCCGCACAAGATCGGCCATGGCCGCCTCGAGTTCGTCTCAGGAGAAGATGCTCGCCCGCGTTGACCCCCATGCAGTCGTCGGCCAGCTGGGCCGCGGGCGTGGAATTAGCTCGGATGGCAGCCATGAGTGCAGTGCATCGTGGCCTCTAGCTATGGAGGAAGAGGGCGGAAGAGAAAACATAGGAGTAACCCACGAGTGGGAGCGGGGGAGACAGAATAGGGAGGATGCGAGATGGAGTAGGTGTTCGGGTGGCCCGTCTATATGCATGAGGAGGAAGAATATAGGAGTTGGGGCTGGGGATGGTCGCCGACGAGCCAGGCCGGTTATTTAAGCGGCGCCACCTAGAGGGCCTCAGTGTTAACATATGTACATTGTACTTACCACTGTAACATAGTAGTACGTAGCACGATCCTATAATTCGGGATCTCATCGCCCCGTTGGCCTGCGTGTCTGATACGTCTCCAACGTATTTATATTTTTTATCGTTCCATGCATTATATTATCCATCTTGAATGTTTTATATGCATTACTATGCTATTTATATCATTTTTGGACAAACCTATTAACTTAATGCCCAGTGACAGTTGTTTTTTCTTTGTTTTTGTCTTCTATAGAAAATCAATACCAAACCGAGTCCAAATGGAACGATACTTTTTGATGATTTTTCTTGGGCCAGAAGACATCTAGGAAGCTTCGGGAGGAGGCCAGACGGTCCACTGGTGAGCCACAAGCTCACCACGTGCGCCCTATGAGCTTGTCC
>NC_041382.1:184202665-184257682 GCF_002162155.2 Triticum dicoccoides | reverse complement strand
CCCTAATCTCGGCTCTATAAATACTCAAATATTCCCCGTATACTAGAGGGCACACCAAAAATAATTTTCCACCGCCGCAAACTTCTGTTCTCATGAGATCCCATCTTGGGGACTTTTCTGGAACTCTGCCGGAGGGGGATTCGATCACGGAGGGCCTCTACACCAACCTTGCCGCCCTTCCGATGATGTGTGAGTAGTTTACCACAGACCTACGGGTCCATAGCTAGTATCTAGATGGCTTCTTCTCTCTTTGATCTTCAATACAATGTTCTCCTTGATGTTCTTGGAGTTCTATTCGATGTAATCTTCTTTTGCGGCACGTTTGTTGAGATCCGATGAATTATGGATTTATGATCAGATTATCTATGAATATTATTTGAGTCTTCTCTGAACTCTTTTATGCATGATTAAGATAGTGTTGTATTTCTCTCCGATCTATTGATTTGGTTTGGCCAACTAGATTGATTTTTCTTTCAATGGGAGAGGTGCTTTGTAATGGGTTCAATCTTGTGGTGCCCTCACCTAGTGACAGAAGCGGTAGCGAGACACGTATTTGTATTGTTTCCATTAAGGATAAAAAGGTGGGGTTTATTTCATATTAATTGGATCTATCCCTCTACATCATGTCATCTTGCTTAAGGCATTACTCCGTTCTTGTTAACTTGATACACTAGATGCATGCTAGATAGCGGTCGATGTATGGAGTAATAATAGTAGATGCAGGCAGGAGTCGTTCTACTTCTCACGGACGTGATGCCTATATTCATGATCATTGTCTTAGATATCGTCATAACTTTGCGCTTTTCTATCAATTGCTCAACAGTAATTTGTTTACCCACCGTATGCGTTCTTTCAAGAGAGAAGCCTCTAGTGAAAACTATGGCCCCCGGATCTATTCTTATCATATTATTTTCAGATCTACAAAACCCAAAACCCAAAAATACCTTGCTACAATTTATTTACCTTTACCTTATTTTGCACTTTTATTTATCTTTTATACCTATCTTTATCAGATCTCATCATTGCAATTAACCGTGAAGGGGTTGACAACCCCTTTTATCGCGTTGGGTACAAGTATTTGTTTGTTTGTGTAGGTGCAACCATTGAAGACTTGTGTGTTCCTCCTACTGGATTGATACCTTGGTTCTCAAACTAAGGGAAATACTTATCTCTACTTTGTTGCATCACCCTTTCCTCTTCAAGGGAAAAAAACAACGCAAGCTTAAGAAGTAGCAGTGCCTATTCTCACGGGTGCGCTCTCTCCCTCTCGTGGGGTACATAACATGTAATGTGTAATAGAATCAGTCAAGGAGAGGAAACCATCTTTCCAACTTAATATCAGACTCCAGGAACACCCATGGTCGACACTTAGCCTTCTTCCTCCGCCGCCGCCATGAGCTCCGCCACCTCGCCGGGCTCCCTTTCCACTGACACCTTTGCGGCCACCTCTGTTGCCTCCTCGCCACCGTTCATCTTCGGCACTAATCCCTCCCTCATCAATGGCTCCTCCGCCGCCTCCGGATCCCAGTTTGCCCCTTGTTCGCCTCTGGCATTCCCTCCTCCCCGGCGCCGCTAGCCCCCGCCCCTCGCAATCCCATCTACAATGACCATATCACCAACCACATCAACTTCCTCCTAAACCCTGCTAATCACAACTACCACAAGTGGAAGACCTTCTTCCTCATGGTGCTTCTCTGCTATGGTGTCACCTTCCTCATGAAGCACCCTCCTCCACCCAATGCCACCGCCTAGTATCTTGAACTAGACGCCCATGTCGCCCTATGGATCTATGCCACCCTTTCTGACACCATGTGCGATCACGTCGTCGGCGCCAGCACTACCTTTGCCATCTGGCACAAGATCAAGGACTTCTTCCTTGCCAATCGCATCGGCCTTTTCATGATCCTCAAACGCAACCTCAAGCAGGGTGATCTCTCGGTCTCTGAGTAAGCACGTCACATGAAGCACCTTACTGGCGGCCTCGCAGACATCGACCATGCCGTCACCGAGGTGGATCTTACCACGCAGTTCCTTCATGGCCTGGACAAGCGGCTTGGCACCACTCGCGTGGTTCTGGACAACCAGGCTCTCCCCTTCGAGACCGTTCTCTCCCGCATCATCCTGCCGAGGAGCCCCACACGCAACGCGTGGCCGAGGAGAGTGCCTCCGCGTTCGCCATGACGGGCGGTGGTTCTTCGGGCGGTAGCTCCAGCACGGCGGTCGTGCCCCGAGGGATCGCCCCTCCAACAACTCCAACGGGCGCATCTAGGGCGCCTCCCATCTCCCGCACCAAAACCCTGGACGCGGGTGCGATGACCGTGCCAGTGATGGCGGTGACTGTGCCATTGCCGCGGATGCAGTCAGACACAGACGTGGTGACAATGGCGGTCATGGACAACACCAGCTATCATGGATTTGTCATGGCAGATGCCCTAGTGAAAGGACTTAGGTGTGGAGCCATCGCAACTTGGTTAGCTGGAAGGGGTTTAATGGGACAAAGGACACAAGGAGTTTACCCAGGTTCAGCCCCTCTCAACGAGGTAAAAGCCTATGTCCTGCTTCTAGTTGTATTGCTTGAGTTTCGATTATAAGGGAGCGAATACGCTTGACCTAGTTCTCGATTGCTTGTTTCTTGAGTTAACCCACCGCTGGGTCTCACCTTTATATACACAGGTAGAGACCCAGAGGCTTACAGAGCCCCGATCGGCTCACACAACATGGTCGGCTCGGTTTCTACTTAATCATGCCTTACAGAGCAAACCTTCCTATGACAGTTCACAAGCCCAGGCCTTGGGCCCTTGCCGGGCCTGCGTTTTATGAGCCTCCATCTTCACACCTCTCCTTGGGCGGTTGGGCCTCCCTGGACTGTCTTCATGTTAATCCGCCAATGGTGTAACACGGCCCCTCCTGGGCGGGTCACACCTTGAAGCTATATCCCCAACATTAGGCCCCAGGTTGATCTGAACTTGTTCATATCAATCTCCACCTTTTAACTTAGCAGAATGTATCCATGTTGAATCTTCATCAGTCCGCTATAAACCGCCGTGACGCCACGTAAGCAGAATCACTGTAACCGCCATGACGTCATGTGCAATAATTCCGCACAAGGCCCAGGATATCTCAATGGATCTTTATCTTAATGGGCCTCCCAAAAACCGAGGCGCCCGCATTGCTAGCATAATCATTTTGCCTCCTTGATTTCCGCGCATGCCATCTTATCACTTCCTTATAAATAGGGACAGGAGGCCCTCTTTTTCACTTTTACCTCTGCCTCTTCTTCTGAGTCTTCCTCACGCCAACCGCTGCAGCATGAGCTCCGACGCCGCCATCGACCTTCTTCAACAACTCCGACCTAGGCCGCTGCATCGACCTAACCATAACTAGAGATCGCGGCGCCCCTCCACTGCTCATCAGCATCAGCAGGTACTAATCTCAACTTATTCTCAATCTGCATTAGATTACCCTAGTTGTCGGTGTTCGTCGCTGCCCGTCGTAGTTTCTCTACTAACGCTTAGTTCAATCCAAAAAGTAGCATGCAATTTACGCGGTAGCAGTTTTAGCACCCGTTTCCAATCATAGATGCACCCTGTCGCCCTGAGATTCAAACCTAGCTCACATGTTCTTCCACTGCATTATTTAGGTTTAGCAATTATTCTCCTTTTCCGAACTGATGTAGATCCGTAAATATAACCGCAACTTGTGGAACCTGTTTCTCCCATACTTAGAAGAATTTCAACTGTCTTGATAATTAACTAACCCGCCACTCACTTTGCTGGGTGATGCGGCTTGAAACTACGTCGGTATTTCCCCAAAGAGGAAGGGATGGTGCAGCACAACAACAGTAGGTATTTCCCTTAGTGATGAGACCAAGGTTATCGAACCAGTAGGAGAACCAAGAAACAAAACGTAAGCGGCGCGTGGACACAAATAACAACTACTCGCAACCCAACATATTAAAGGGGTTGTCAATCCCTTTCAGGTAACGGTGCCAGAAATTGGCAAAATGGACATGAATAAATTGTAGTAGATTGATAGATCGAACGCCAAATAAAATAAATAAGAATAAATTGCAGCAAGGTATTTTTTATTTTTGGTTTGATAGATCTGAAAATAAAAGGCAAATAAAATAGATCGCAAAGGCAAATAATATGAGAAAGAGACCTGGGGGTCGTAGGTTTCGCTAGTGGCTTCTCTCGAGAAAAATAGCAAATGGTGGGTAAACAAATTACTGTTGGGCAATTGATAGAACTTCAAATAATCATGACGATATCCAGGCAATGATCATTATATAGGCATCACATCCAATATTAGTAGATCGACTCCTTCCAGTATCTACTACTATTACTCCAAACATCAACCGCTATCCAGCATGCATCTAGTGTATTAAGTTCATGGGGAAATGGAGTAATGCAATAAGAATGATGACATGATGTAGACAAGATCTATCTATGTAGATATAGACCACATCGTTTTATCCTTAGTAGCAACGATACATACGTGTCGGTTCCTGTTCTGTCACTGGGATCAAGCACCATAAGATCGAACCCACTACAAAGCACTGAGGGAGTCCTGGATTAGGGGGTCCTCGGACAGCCAGACTATATACTTTGGCCGGACTGTTGGACTATGAAGATACAATATTGAAGACTTCGTCCCGTGTCCGGGTAGGACTCTCCTTTGCATGAAAGGCAAGCTTGGCAATTCGGATATGTAGATCTCCTCCCTTGTAACCAACTCTGTGTAACCCTAGCCCCCTCCGGTGTCTATATAAACCAGAGGGTTTAGTCCGTAGGACAACAACGATCATAATCATAGGCTAGCTTCTAGGGTTTAGCCTCTATGATCTCGTGGTAGATCAACTCTTGTAGTACTCATATCATCAAGATCAATCAAGCAAGAAGTAGGGTATTACCTCCATCATGAGGGCCCGAACCTGGGTAAACATTGTGTCCCCCGCCTCCTGTTACCATCAGCCTTAGACGCACAGTTCGGGACCCCCTACCCGAGATCCGCCGGTTTTGACACCGACATTGGTGCTTTCATTGAGAGTTCCACTATGCCGTCACAATAAAGGCATGATGGCTCCTTCGATCATCGGCAACGATGCGATCCAGGGTGAGGTTTTTCTCTCCGGATAGATCTTCGTATTCGGCGGCTTCATACTGCGGGCAAACTCGCTTGGCCATCTGGAGCAGATCGAGAGCTACGCCCCTGGCCATCAGGTCGGGTTTGGAAGCTTGAACTATACTGCCGACATCCGCGGAGACTTGATTTTCGACGGATTCGAGCCTGTGTCAGGTGCGCCGCACAGTCACGACGAGCATGACTTAGCTCTATCGTCGGACGGTGTTCGAGAGATCACACCTGTGGCTACTCCGGCCCTCAATCCGGAGCAGATCGTGTCGTCCGAGGACGGGTGGTTGGACCCCACCACGGAAGCCGCACACTCAGTGGCGATAGAGCCGAATACTGACTTCACCTCCTATGAGACCTATGTTACCGGACCCTTGGATTAGTCCCCGACCACAGGCTCTGAACTGCCTGTGTCCGTGCCTATCCAATCTGATTGGGCACCGATCATGGAGTTCACCTCCGTAGATATTTTTCAGCACTCGCCCTTGGGTGACGTGCTAGATTCATTGAGGTCTCTCTCCTTGTCAAGAGACCCTCGGCCGGACTATGTCCGGCTCGAGTGGGAAGCGGACGACGAAGGAATTCGTTCCCCACCCACCACCCACTTAATAGCCACTGTCGACGACTTAACCGACATGCTTGATTTCGACTCCGAAGACATCGACGGTATGGATGACGATGCAGGAGAAGAACAAGAACCACCGCCCACAGGGCGCTGGACAGCCACCTCATCATATGATATATACATGGTGGACACCCCCAAAGAAAGCAATGGCAATAAGGCAATGGAGGATAATCCCCTCGAGAAGCAATCTAAGCACCGGTGTCATCGACGCCACTCTAAGCCCCGCCATAGCAAAAGCAACTATACCGGGACAAGAGACAATAACGCTGTGGACAGTGCCGAAGACAAAGACAATCCCCTCCAACCAGGCTTCAAGCGGGAGGATGGGCATACGAGCCCCAAGGAACAGGCGACAGACGGAGAATCAGGGGATGACAATTACATGCCCCTCTCCGAAGATGAAGTGTGCCTCGGCGATGAAGAATTCATCGTGCCTGAGGATCCCGTCGAGCAGGAGCGCTTCAAGTGCCGGCTTATAGCCACAGAAAAAAGCCTGAAGAAAAAGCAGCAGTAGCTTCAAGCTGATCAAGATCTGCTAGCAGATAGATGGATTGAGGTCCTGGCAGCCGAAGAACATGAACCCGAGCGCCCAACCAAAAGTTACCCAAAGCACAGGTTGCTACCCCAACTCGAGGAGGAAGCATTAAAGCCTACACTACCGGCATATGATCCGGCTGACCGACCACCTCGTGGCCGAGACAAAGCGGCATATCAGCCTGAAGTCCAGCCCGCACCCCGTTGCCAGTCAAACAAAAACACCAAGGCCCGGGGCTACACGCAGGACCTGCGAGACGTATTCGAAAACAAAGCAGGACATACAAGATCGATCTAGGATCACGGGGGCGCGCCCCAACCGTGACGACGACCGTTACGCCGGATATACTAGAAGCAAATCCGGCCAGGCCGAATACAGGAGACAAGACTCGTACGAACTGCATCGTGATATAGCCCGGCACAGAGGCGCCGCACACCTCCTATGCTTCACCGACGAAGTAATGGATCATGAATTCATGGAAGGGTTTAAACCCGTAAACACTGAATCATATGATGGTACAACAGACCCCGCGGTATGGATTGAAGATTTCCCCCTCCACATCCACATGGCTCGCGGTGATGATCCACATGCCATCAAGTACCTCCCACTAAAACTCAAAGGACCGGCTCCACAGTGGCTGAATAGCCTGCCAGCAAACTCCATTGGCAGTTGGGAGAACTTGGAAGACGCATTCCTTGACAACTTCTAGGGCACTTATGTGCGACCACCGGATGCTGATGACTTGAGTCACATAACCCAACAGCCCGGGGAGTCAGCTAGGAAATTCTGGACTCGGTTCCTAACTAAAAAGAACCAAATTGTCGACTGCCCGGATGCCGAGGCCTTAGCAGCATTTAAACGTAACATCCGTGACGAGTGGCTCGCCCGACACCTCGGCAAAGAGAAGCCGAAGTCCATGGTAGCCCTCACGACACTCATGACCCACTTTTGTGAGGGCGAGGACAACTGGCTGGCTGGCAGCAACAACATATCTAAAAATCCTGGCAATTCAGATGCCAGAGATAGCAACGGCAAGCCACGTCGCAACAGACACAAGCGCCACAACAACAGTGACAACACCAAAGACACGACAGTCAATGCGGGATTCAGTGGCTCTAAATCCGGTCAGCGGAAAAGCCGTTCAAAAGAAGCAATCCGGGCCCGTCCAGTTTGGACCGCATACTTGATCGCTCGTGCCAAATTCACGACGCCCCCGATAAACCAGCCAACCACACCAACAGAGAATGCTGGGTGTTCAAACAGGCCGACAAGTTGAATGCCGAAAACAAGGAAAAGGGGATGCATAGCAACGATGAGGAGGAGCCCCGGCCGCCGAACACACAGGGACAGAAGAAATTTCCTCCCCAAGTGAAAATAGTGAACATGATATACGCAACCCATATTCCCAAGCGGGAAAGGAAGCGTGCACCAAGGGACGTCTATGCGATGGAGCCAGTCACCCCAAAGTTCAACCCATGCTCTTCTTGTCCGATCACTTTCGATCGTAGGGACCACCCTACCATTATCCGTCATGGCGGTTCTTCCCATTGGTCATTGACCCCATCATTGACGGATTTCACCTCACTCGAGTCCTTATGGACAGTGGCAGCAGCCTGAACCTGCTCTATCAGGATACAGTGCGCAAAATGGGTATTGATCCCTCAAGGATCAAACCCACAAAACCACCTTTAAAGGTGTCATGGCAGGTGTAGAGGCCTGTTGCACGGGCTCAATCATACTGGAAGTGATCTTCGGATCCCCGGCAACTTCCGAAGTGAGGATTTGATCTTTGATATCGTCCCCTTCCATAGTGGCTATCACGCACTGCTCGGACGAACTGCATTCGCCAGATTCAATGCGGTACCGCATTATGCATACCTCACTCAAAATGCCAGGACCTCGCGGGGTTATAACAGTTAATGGAAACACAGAACGCTCGCTCCGTACGGAGGAGCACACTGCGGCCCTCGCAGCAGAGGTACAAAGAAGCCTTCTGAGGCAAACCGCCAATTCGGCGATAAAGCCCCCGGACACCCTCAAGCAAGTCTGGAGTGCCCTGCAACAGGATCGCCCGGCACATTTTGAGCTCGCCTAGCAATTCGGCCTCCGTCCTTGTCCCAGTCAAGCGGCGAAATTTATGCCGCGCGTCCATAATTACGCACTCAAGATACCATGGGCATAGGCGGAGGCACGGCTATGGCACAACCCACAATGCGGCTCAACCGCCTCAGGACCCGTATATCTTTACCATTTTCTTCCTTTCAGGACCCTATTCTCTGAAGGCCCTCTCCGATACCTTGATTATCGGACCCGTCACGGGAAGGAAACACCAAGGAAGCAAGAAGCTTTGATGTACAAGGGAATCCCCAGGTGGTCTCTGATAACAATCGCTATACCTGTTTTACATACCCACACGCAGCCTGCCCTTGGATAGGACATGTCAAATAGTCCTATTTTTGCTTATTGCACTAATTGAATACATACGCTTTGACGTACCATTTAAATAACAATGTACATCGTTAGCTTATTATTGCATTTCTTCATCTTTTTTTCCCTGTCTGCTTATTCACGACAAATTGCACCCATACATCCTGGTACGTTCAGTGCGCCAGGGGCTTTAGTGTACCCCATAACAGGGCAAGAAAAGTCCGAACACTTTCGACAATGTAGCACCCCGAACTTATAGCATTATATGCATCAGCTCTGAATCATGTCTTGGGTCAATAGTTGGGTTTTCCTGGCTCCCATGTTTTGGTACCTTATGTTCCGCTATATCGGCTAAGGTAGCACTGGGAGAACTACTACGATTGTGTCCCGGTTCTTCCGGACGAGCACCTCAGTAGAGAAAGCCGAAAACTGACTATCATGATGCGGCGAGAGCTGGTCGCTGTTCGAGAGGTCTCAAATGCTTAAAGATTTTTTCCGCTTCGGGCGAGGAATCAGCCTTGTCCGATTTAGGCGTATATAGCACCCCAAGTTCGGCCTTCCGAATACTAGGGGCTTCGCCAAAATTTAAAATTGCAGACTTCTATGGCTAAGTGAGAGTGATAAAGTTGTATAGTCCGATTGCCTTGTTCGCTGCGCTAAACACCTCCTTAAAGGACCAATTTTTTTGGATAAAGAGTGTTTAAGACTAATCCCGAACACCTCAGTACTAGTTACATGGGGGCAGAAGCCGACGACTGGCCAACTCTCAGATTTTATAAACGGCCTCACAGAAGGTAATATTTTAAATCGACAAGTGTTATATAGCGCACATGAACTCGTTTTCATATTACAGGATCACATGAATACATTCATTCAAATATTACATCCTTAGCACATTCCTCCGCCACAAGGCGGGCACCCTTCAGGACACTATCATAATACTTTTCGGGGTGGCGATGCTCTTTGCCCTTCGGTGGCCCCTCCTTCACCAGCTTTTCGGCGTCCATCTTCGCCCAGTGCACTTTCGCACGGGCAAAGGCCCTGCGCACACCCTCAATGTAGACGGACCGCTTTATGACTTCAAGCCATGGGAAGGCATTCACAAGCCGCTTTACCGGGACGAAGTAGCTGCCAGGCATGGGCTCGCGAGGCCACATCCAAACTATGAGACCCTTCATGGCTAGTTCGGCCGCCTTGTGAAGCTCGACCAGTTGCTTCAGCTGGTCGCTCAAGGGCATCAGATGTTCAGTCCTAGTATATTGAGACCAGAACAACTTTTCCGTCGAGCTCCCTTCCTCGGCCCGGTAGAACTCCACGGCATCCGATACACTGCTGGGTAGATCTGCGAACGCTCCTGGAGAGCTCCGAATTCGGGTAAGTAGAAGGAAAGTTTCCTTCACATGCTTGCTTTGCATAATGAATGCCTTACCCGCTGCTATCTTCTTGACCGCCTGAATCTCCTGGAGGGCCTTTTGAGCTTCGGTCTTGGCATTTTGTGCGTTCTCGAGGGCCTTCGCAAGCTCGGACCCCTGCGTCTTAGAGTCACGCTCCAAGGACTCGTATTTTTTTGGCGAAATCCTGGAGCTCTTGTTGAACCTCGCCGACTCGAGCCTCTTGCTTCTCGCGCTCGATGCGCTCCTGGGCAGCTCTGTCTTCGGCCTCGGACAACGCCTTCTTTAGGGACGCCACTTCGGTTGTGGCCCCTAGCAAAATTCATGATGATCCCATGATCTAGTAACCACTTTATTTTTTCTTTATCAATATACAGGCGGGGTATCACTTACCTTTGTTCTCTTCGAGCTGCCTCTTGGTAAGGCCGAGCTCTTCCTTGGACCGTTCAACGTCCTGCTTCAGTCCGGAGACCTCCGAAGTACGAGCGGCAGCGGCCAGTAGCGAAGCCTGCTTATTCACATAGACATATTCTGATTAGACTCCTGTGATTATTATTTGATCCTCTGTTCGGCCTTTCTTTGCGAACGCCAAACATAGCATCAGGGGCTATTGTCTATACTGTGATATTTTCTCATAATTTGATTACTTACCTCAAAGCCTGTTAGGAGGATGGCACAGGCTTCGGTCAGTCCGATTTTGGCAGACCGGACCTTATCGACCACCGCACTCATCATAGTATAGTGCTCTTCGTGAATGGAAGTGCCGCGAAGCGCTTCCAACAAGTTGTCTGATGACTCTGGATGGACAAAGGCCATCGGCACAGACGGCTCGCCCCCCTTAGTGAGGGGTCGCCTGACAAAATCCAGAACCACTGGAGGTTCCGGCGCAGTATCCAGCCGGGGGCCAAACTTGTTGCGGCCCCCGTCATTAGAGCCCACAGGAGTCTTGCCCCCATGCGCCCAGTCGGTGCCCTTTGAGACAACACCTCGATGTCGTCCGTGGGCCGGGGGGAGGTGGCTGTTGGGAGTGAATTGTTGTTCATCGCCGACTGGCCCAAAGACTCATCCGAAGAGGATACGTCGATATGGGCTTTGGACGGACTGCATGATCATGTTTGACATGATGAGAAGTAATAAAACAAAACATAACAGAACTATTATAGTATCCGGATAGTTATGACTTCGCCAGGGGCTTGTCCCTGGGCAACCACTCCTCGTCGCTGTAAGTGGCTGTTGTGGAGTAGTCCGGAAGGAGGGTCCTTCCCTTCTTGTACCATTCGGCCTCCCCAGATGGAGGGGCCTTCCTTTTCTTGTCTCCCCTGGCTGGGGGGGGGGGGTACTTTCCTCTTCCTCCTCGTTTTCGTGGGAGGAGTGCGCCTCGGTGTTTTCGAAAGATGAGTCCGATACGACCTTGCGTCGGAGACCTTTTCTGGTCCTTCATAGGGCGCCTTCTTCTTGGCCTTCTTCTCTGGTGCCTCATAGGGCGCCGGAACCAGCATCTCCGTTAAGAGAGCCCTTGCTAGATCTTCAGGCAGTGGGGCCGGACAATCGATTTGCTCCACTGTCGCTACCCAGTCCTGTTAAAATGGCGTGGAGGCTCAGATCCCTCACATGATTATACTGGGGAAAGGAACATCTTATGAGATATAAAGAGCTTACCGGATTGGCAGGGCGCTTTGCGCTGAGTCCGTGATTCTCGGTAAGGGGAGGAGGTACCTCGGCGGCCTTGAACAACACCTTCTAGACGTCTTGGTGCGTCGTGTTGAAAAGGTCTCGCAGCGTCTGGTGCTTGGCCGGGTCGAACTCCCACATATTGAATGGACGTCTGTGACATGGAAGGATCCGGTAGAAGAGCATGACCTGGACCATGATGAGAAGCTTGATTTTCTTGCTTATCATATTTTCAACACAGTTCTGGAGTCCAGTCAGCTCCACCGATGAACCCCAGGATAGGCCCTTCTCTTTCCAGGAGATGAGCCGCACGGGGATGCCGGATCGAAAATTGGGGGCCGCCACCCAGTTGGTGCCGCGCGGCTCGGTGATGTAGAACCACCCCGATTGCCACCCCTTCACGGTCTCCACATAGGAGCCTTCGAGCCAGGTGATGTTGGACATTTTGCCCACCATGGCGCCTCCGCACTCCGCTTGCTGGCCGACCACCACCTTTGGTTTCACGTTGAAGGTCTTCAGCCACAAGCCGAAGTGGGGCTTGATGCGGAGGAAGGCCTCGCACACGACGATGAACGCCGAGATGTTGAGGATGAAATTGGGGGCCAAATCATGGAAGTCCAGCCTGTAGTACAACATGAGCCCGTGGACAAATGGGTGGAGGGGAAATCCCAGCCCGCGGATGAAGTGGGTGAGGAATACAACCCTCTCATGGGGTGCTAGAGTAGGGACGATCTGCCCCGCGTCTGGGAGCCGGTGCGCGATGTCTGCGGCCAGGTATCCGGCTTCCTGGAGCTTCCTAATGTTCTCCTCCGTAACGGAGGAGACCATCCACTTGCCTCCCGCTCCGGACATGTTTGGAATGGCTTTGCAGAGAAAATGAGAACTTGGGCGCTGGAACTCGAGTGCGCGAGAATGGATGGGCAGGGGAAGAAGAAGGCATGGGTGAAAAGGAGGAGTCCTTGTCCCTTTATAAAGGTAGTAGAAACTGTGCGCCTCCCTACTTGCCCCATAAAATGGCTTATTCCCCAAGCGCCGCGATTGATGGCGCAGTTGGCTTACCCATATCCGTATTGATGAGAATCCCGTGATAAGGGGAACACGATCTCTACTTCGACAAGACGTGCCAATAAAACTGCCTCGCAACACGTGCAGTGGCAGGCAGGGAAAAATGGTTCGTAATGGTCAGGCCACGGCAGGACGTCATGTTATGAAAAGTTGTCAGCAGATTAGATTTGTGGAATAATATACTCTCTACAGTGGTATGTGGAATTTATTTTGCAGAGCCGGACACGATCCTTGTGTTCAAAATCTTCTATGGAGTATTTAGAGAAGGAACCTGCCTTGCAATGCCGAAGACAAACTACGTGTCGGACTCATCTTCATTGAAGCCTGGTTCATGGGCTACTGAGGGAGTCCTAGATTAGGGGGTCCTCAGACAGCCAGACTATATACTTTGGTCGGACTGTTGGACTATGAAGATACAAGATTGAAGACTTTGTCCCGTGTCCGGGTGGGACTCTCCTTTACGTGGAAGGCAAGCTTGGCAATTCGGATATGTAGATCTCCTCCCTTGTAACCGACTCTGTGTAACCGTAGCCCCCTCCGGTGTCTATATAAACCGGAGGGTTTAGTCCGTAGGACAACAACAATCATAATCATAGGCTAGCTTCTAGGGTTTAGCCTCTACGATCTCATCGTAGATCATCTCTTGTAATACTCATATCATCAAGATCAATCAAGCAGGAAGTAGGGTATTGCCTCCATCGTGAGGGCCCGAACCTGGGTAAACATTGTGTCCCCCGCCTCCTGTTACCATCAGCCTTAGACGCACAGTTCGGGACCCCCTACCCGAGATCCGCAGGTTTTGACACCGACAAGCACCTCTTCTCATTTCAAGATAAATAGATCAAGTTGGCCAAACAAAACCCAAATATCAAAGAAGAAATACGAGGCTATAAGCAATCATGCATATAATACATCAAAGAAGATTCAAAATAACTTTCATGGATAATAAGATAGGTCTGATCATAAACTGAAAGTTCATCCGATCCCAACCAACACACCGCAAAAAGAGTTACATCATATGGAACTCCAAGAGACCATTGTATTGAGAATCAAACGAGAGAGAGGAAGCCATCTAGCTACTAACTATAGACCCGAAGGTCTAAAAGAACTACTCATGCATCATCGGAGAGGCATCAATGGAAGTGGTGAACCCCTCCATGATAGTGTCTAGATTTTATCTGGTGGTTCTGGACTCTGCGGCAGCTGAAATTGATTTTCATCAATTCCCCTAGGGTTTCTAGAATATTGGGGTATTTATAGGGAAAAGAGGCGGTTCGGGGGCACCTGAGGTGGGCACAACCCACCACGGCGCACCTGGGCCTCCAGACGCGCCCTGGTGGGTTGTGCTCCCCTCGGAGCACCCCCGAGGTGCTTCTTTGGCCCATTAGTTGTCTTCTGGTCCAAAAAAATCTCCAATTTTTTTTGTTGCGTTTGGACTCCGTTTGGTATTGATTTCCTGCGATGTAAAAAACATGCAGAAAACAACAACTGGCACTTGGCACCATGTCAATAGGTTAGTACCAAAAAATGATATAAAATGACTATAAAATGATTATAAAACATCCAAGATTGATAATATAGCAGCATGGAACAATGAAAAAATAGATACGTTGGAGACGTATCAGCATCCCCAAGCTTAATACATGCTCATCCTCGAGTAGGTAAATGATAAAAACAGAATTTTTGATGTGGAATGTTGCCTAACATGTCATATCATATTCTTTTCTTTATAGCATGGACATTTGTACTTTTATATTGTTCAAAGCAATAGTCTAGTTTTGACATGATAACTTAAATACTCAAGCATGCCAACAAGCAACCATGTCTTTCAAAATATCAACGCTAAAATAAGCTATCCCTAGCCCATTATGCTCAATCATTGATCCATTCATGAAACACGCTCGCATATTAACTACACCCAATACTCAAGTATGATCATAGTGCCTCATAGTTGGTGCTTTATAAGAGAAGATGGAGACTCAAATTCAAAAATAGAAATTGCATAAAGTAAAAGAAAGGCCCTTCACAGAGGGAAGTAGGGATTTGTAGAGATGCCAGAGCTCAAAGCAAAAATTGAGAGATAATTTTTTTTTGAGAGGCATACATTTCCCACCAACGAGAATGACTTAGAGTTCCCAACACTTTCCATGCTAGATATATCATAGACGGTTGCCAAACAAAAATTAAAGTTTATTCCTTTTTCCACCATCCTTTCACTTTGCATGGCTAACCATATCCACGGGTGCCTTCCATACCAACACTTTCCAAGGAATTTATTATTTGACAACATAAAGTAAATTCATTTTTCATTTCGGGACTGGGCATCCCTAATACGTTTGCCTTACTCTCGTGCAATGACAAGTGAATAAATACTCATCGTGAGAATAACACGTCTAGCATGGAAAATATTAGTCACCCCTCACCACCTTGTTAGCGGTACGACCACACAAAAGAGAAATTTATTTTGAATATTAGAGATGGCACATACAAATTTTCTTAGAACGGCAAAAGAATACCGCATATAGGTAGGTATAGTGGACTCATGTGGCAAAACTGGTTTAAAGGTTTTTGGATGCACAAGTTGTGATCATACTTAGTGCAAAATGAAGGCTAGCAAAAGACTGAGAAGTGACCAACCAAGAAACGAATAATCTCATAAGCGAGCATTAAGCATAATTAACACCAAATAATGCACCACAAATAGGATATAATTTCATTGTATAATTATTGACTTTCGTGCTTGCATAGCGAATCACAAACCTTAACACCAATATTCTTACTAAATCATAATTACTCATCAAGATGACTCACATATCACATCATCATATCTCAAAACTATTACTAAGAGTCAAATTTATTTTGTCCAATGATCTTCATGAAAGTTTTTATTGTATCCTTCTTGGATATCTATCACTTTGGGACTAATTTTCATATGTTGCTTTTGATAAGCTCAAACAAATATAAGTGAATATCATGGGCATAAAATTTCTTTCTTTCAAATTAATTTAAGTGAAGCAAGAGAGAATTTCTTGAAAATTTTACTAACTCTCAAATAAATCTAAGTGAAGCAAGAGAGAATTTCTTCAAAAATACTAAAGCACACTGTGCTCAAAAAGATATAAGTGAAGCACTAGAGCAAATCCATTGCTCATAAAAATTTAAGTGAAGCATAGAGAGCAATTCTAACAAGTCATGACATAATTTTGGTTCTCCCAAATAGGTGTGTCCAGCAAGGATTCAAGACTTAAAACACAAAATAAAACAAGCAAAGACTTATATCATACAAGATTCTCCAAGCAAAACACATAGTATGTGACGAATAAAAATATAGCTTCGAGTAAAATACCGATGGCCGTTAGAAAAAAGAGGGGATGCCACTCGGGGGCATCCCCAAGCTTAATTGCTCGCTCTCTTTTGGATAATAGCTTGGGATGCCGAGGCATCCCCAAGCTTAGGCTCTTCTTACTACTTATTCCTTCATCTATCATAAGATAACCCAAAACATGAAAACTTCAATCACACAAAACTCAACAAAACCTTCGTGAGATCTGTTAGTATAAGAAAACAAATCACTACTATAACTACTGTAGCAAACCAATTAATATTTTATTCTTGCATTATTATACTATATTCCAACTTTTCTATGGCAAAAACTCATCAAAGAAAACCATAGAGCCATCAAAACAAGCACACAACACAAAGAAAACAGAATCTGTCAAAAACAGAATAGTCTGTAGCAATCTGGAAATTTTGAATACTTCTATAACTCCATAAACTACGAAAAATTAGGACGACCTGGGCAATTTTTATATTAATCTAGTGCAAAAGGAATTGGTATTTTATCGCTCTCTGGTAAAAATGAAAATTATTTTTGCGAGCGCAAAATTTCTATTTTTTCAGCAAGATCAAACAACTATCACCCAAGAAGATCCTAAAGGCTTTACTTGGCACAAACACTAATTAAAACACAAAAAAACACAATCATAACAGTAACATAATTGTGCTAACACTCAAGAACAGAAAGCAAAAAGCAAAAATAAATTTTATTCATTGGGTTGCCTCCCAACGAGCGCTATAGTTTTACGCCCTTAGCTAGGCATTAAGCAAGGATCTAAGTTTTGTCATCTTTCTTCTTAATTCCCTTAGAGGTGTTTTCATCATGGGGTTTTGTAAAAACAACATAAAACATATTATCCATAGAAATCTTAGCATTATTAAGTTGACCATTATCATAACCATGTTGATTTCAGGCAACAATCCAAGAGTAATGTTGATTAACATTATCAAAAACTTGTTAAATTACATCTAGAATGGGGACTTCCTTTTTAAGATTCTCATCAAAGATTTTATTATCCCCAAGAAAATGTCTTAACACATAATCACTATTATAAAGAATTTCATCTATTACGGGATTTTCATGATTCATGCCATAAAAATCAAAGATTTCCTAGCTTCCCGTATGATATAGTAAAACTCATTCATAAGAACGAGAGTGGACAACCTTTTAGCCTTAGGATTCTTAATAGTGGGAAGCTCAAAAAACAATCTTTTCAAAGTAGGATGCATACGGATAAATTTAGTCTCAAGTTTCAGAACTAGTGCTGAAATAGCATTCGCATAAGATCTAGTAATTCTAAGTATAGGAGCATCGTCAAGACTTAGATTTCCCACACAATTGAAAAATTCATGGATACGTTCCTTTCCCATAACATTCCACTGCCCCAAGATAAAAGTTTTAGCATCCATATTGCTCGTACGTCCAATCTTAGGAGTTAGGCCATCATCTGTTTGTGGCATACTAAAATCACTCATAAAACGGCGAACGAAAGAGAGGGCGGATAAAATGACAAATTTTTGCGAAGTGGGGGAGAGGAAAACGAGAGGCAAATGGAAAATAATGTAAATTGCGAGGAGATGAGATTTTTGATTAGGAACCTGGTATATGTTGAAGATCCTCCCCGGCAACGGCGCCAGAAATTCCTTTTGATGCGGCTTGAAGCTACGTCAGTATTTCCCCAAAGAGGAAGGGATGATACAGCACCACGATGGTAGGTATTTCCCTCAGTGATGAGACCAAGGTTATCGAACCAGTAGGAGAACCAAGCAATAGAACTTAAGCGGCGCCTGCACACAAATAACAACTACTCGCAACCCGACGTATTAAAGGGGTTGTCAATCCCTTTTGGGTAACGGTGCCAGAAATTGGCAAAACGGACGTGAATAAATTGTAGTAGATTGATAGATGAAATGCCAAATAAAATAAATAAGAATAAATTCCAGTAAGGTATTTTTGTATTTTGGTTTAATAGATCTGACAATCAAAGGCAAATAAAATAGATCGCAAAGGCAAATAATATGAGAAAGAGACCCGGGGGCCGTAGGTTTCACTAGTGACTTCTCTCGAGAAAAATAGCAAATGGTGGGTAAACAAATTACTGTTGGGCAATTGATAAAACTTCAAATAATCATGACGATATCCAAGCAATGATCATTATATAGGCATCACATCCAAGATTAGTAGACCGACTCCTGCCTACATCTACTACTATTACTCCACACATCGACCGCTATCCAGCATGCATCTAGTGTATTAAGTGCATGGGGAAACGGAGTAATGCAATAAGAATGATGACATGTCGGTTCCCCTTCTATCACTGGGATCAAGCACCGTAAGATCGATCCCACTACAAAGCACCTCTTCCCATTTCAGGATAAATAGATCAAGTTGGCCAAACAAAACCCAAATATCGGAGAAGAAATATGAGGCTATAAGCAATCATGCATATAAGATATCAAATAAGATTCAAATAACTGTCATGGATAAAAAGATAGATCTGATCATAAACTCAAAGTTCATCTGATCCCAACAAACACACCGCAAAAAGATTTACATCATATGGATCTCCAAGAGACCATTGTATTGAGAATCAAACGAGAGAGAGGAAGCCATCTAGCTACGAACATCGGACCTGAAGGTCTACAAAGAACTACTCACGCATCATCAAAGAGGCACCAATGGAAGTGGTGAACCCCTTTGTGATGGTGTCTAGATTGGATCTGGTGGTCCTGGACTCTGCGGTGGCTCGAATTGATTTTAGTCGACTCCCCTAGGGTTTCTGGAATATTGGGGTATTTATAGAGCAAAGAGGCGGTCCCGGGGGGCACCTGAGGTGTGCACAACCCACCAGGGCGCACCTGGACCTCCAGGCGCGCCCTGGTGGGTTGTGCTCCCCTCGGAGCACCCCCGGTGCTTCTTTGGCCCATTGGTTGTCTTCTGGTCCAAAATAAATCTCCAAAAAGTTTCGCTGTATTTGGATTCCGTTTGGTATTGATTTCATGCGATGTAAAAAACATGCAGAAAACAACATCTGGCACTTGGCACTATGTCAATAGGTTAGTACCAAAAAAATATAAAATGATTATAAAACATCCAAGATTGATAATATAACAACATGGAACAATCAAGAATTATAGATACGTTGGAGACGTATCACTAGGTGGTTTAACCATCAACCTTTGTAACCCGTCAGAACCTTGGTCGGCTCTCCCACTTAGTATCAGTAGTCATTTACTATGAAATGGTCCACTTTAAACATGAACTTTGAAAACACTGAGCGGTTCTTCCTCACAATACTGATCCACCATACTGTATTTATCAGGTGTTCATTGTTAAAGATGACTAAGACTGTTACCTGATGCGATTGGGCTGCCTCCACTGTCACGGAGCAAACTCTTACAGAATATGTTCAAGTGGGCTTCCTATCAGCCAAAGATGTTATTCACTGGCGAGCCCCAGGCACATAAGTTAGACCTCAGCCGAAGGAAAGGCGAAATCGTTGTTTTTGTTGATCATATGAACCATGGCTTCTCACCGCCCGGCTCAAAATTCTTTCGTGATGTATTGCACTTTTTAAAAACTTCATCCCCAAGATATCGGACCCAACTCCATCTCCAACATCTGCAACTTTCAAGTATTTTGTGAAGTTTACCTTCAAGAAGAGCCCATCATCGATCTTTTCCGAGAGTACTATTATCTGAACTGCCAGACAGAGTTTATAGATGGACCTTGCTTAGAACTTGGTGGCATTTCAATCCAAAGGCGAAGAGACACCATCTTCCCTGCAGCCTCACTTCCTAGTCATCCTAAAGACTAGAATCAGACATGGTTTTACTGTTAGGATACTTCTCCATCTGATGAAAATCTTTTGTCGGGTTTCCATGACTGCCGGCTTAACCCAAAACATCCACTTCCAGACCGGCTCACCACATTCTAATGTGCTAAGTATATGCCTACCTTTTCAAAGGTGAGGGCCTTGCTAGCCAATGGACTGACTAGAGTTGACCTGGGTCGATGATGGGTCGCCTGGAGGATCATACCTTTGAGCCGCCGGTCCGGCTTAATGTGTGAGTATACTTGTGATGCCAAAGACCCACAACGTTACAGTCCAACCCGTATGGAAGACAAGGAAATCAATGAGATGACGAAGACGCTGCTCAATGAAAGCTTAGAGACCTGCAGCAAAACGGGGCTGAACCCCTTCTGTGCTCTTAACCCGGCTCCAGACGTAAGTACTTCAAGCCAATTTTTCCTGTAACCATTACTTATACCGAACTGCACATTCCTTATCTTTATTTACTTCTTTTTTAGGCTGACTCTTCTTTCTGGAACAAGAAGTTGCAAGAAAAACCTTCGAAAAAGGCCAGAGACAAAACCAAAGCTTCCAAGAGACCGCCATGAAGAAAACAAACACAACAAATCTTCCAAGATACCCCTTGCAAACGCTGAGCAGAGGTGCCTCATAACTCAAACTTCTCTTTTTCAAAAACGGGTCTTATCCGTCAACCGCTTAATCCTTCCGACTCAAATTACCAGGGAACCTCTCACTCTTCCTCCGGCAACTCTACTGGACTCAGATCCCTCTCTTCAAAGTCGCTCCTGGGTGAGAACATTTAACCTCTTTGCGCTTTAACACTTTACAAACTGACACATTGACATCTTCATATGTCTTACTTTCAGTGGAATAGCCAAACCGAGCAAGAAATTGAAGATGAATAAACCGGCCTAAGACCCCATGGTCACCGATCTGGAGAAACAAACTATGTTAGAGGCTTCTCATCAAACACCTAACGCCACTACCGGTGATCCGCCACCAGAGAATCTCAACGTCACAGTGGATCCAATGGGCGTTGACCCGCCCAGTGCTACGCCGCCAAATCCCATCAAGCCTGTTGAAGAAAATGCTAAAGACATTGTAGTTATTGGGACTAGCTATACAGAACCAAAGAACTCCACTGTCTTAGCAAAGCACAAATCCAAAGAAGAATTTTTAGCTGCTGACAGAGGCAAATGGAAATTGGACTTGGAGAGCTATGCTAGTTTTAATGCCATTGAAATCCATGCTGGCTATTTGAACCGCCTTCATACCAGCCGTGAAATGGAAGCCGGCTTGGTGAATCTGATGAAGGGGCGTGTCGGGGATATACCCCGCAGTATGACCCGGCCGGAAGTATGACCCGGACGGACTTGGCGCTTCACCGATGACCTGCTGGAGGATTGGCGATTCACGGGTCTGGCGGCTCACTGATCAGACGACTCACGAGCCTGGCGACTTAATGATGGCCCCAAAAGCGGGTCAGACGGATGACAAGGGCCCAAGGCCCAGTAGGCCGGCTCATGTTATTATGGGCCGGCTTAAGAGGAAAGGAATGACGAATATTTCCTTTACGAGGAAGCAAGACCCAGACTTGTAATCAACTTGTAAGAGAAGATAGATTAGTCCTAGTCCTACTAGGAGTCCACATGTAACCTGCCCCTCTAACTTATATAAGGAGAGGTAGGGCTCCCAAAAGGGGAGAGATAGAAAACAATCTCTAGGGCTAGACACAAAGAGCCGGCTTACCGGCGACTCTCTCGTGATCATAATGAGACCTAGCCTCAAACAGCATGTAGGGTTATTACCGGATGATATTTCCCGGGGCCCGAAGCTGTCTAAATCATCGTCTTGTGTGTTGCGTCTCTCGATTCCGCTCAACCCCTTCAAGCTACCACATAGATGCGTTGGCCTCGCGACTAAGTCCTTTCATGAGGACATCTGCCTTGACAATTCCACGACAGTTGGCGCCCACCGTGGGGCTCGCGCCCGGTGGTTTTGAGTTCTTGGAGGGATTTTTCCTAGGTGTCGAGAAGCTCGCGATTGGTCAGATGAAGAAGAACTGGCACGGGGAAATCATGCACTATAACCCGTCATGAGTAACCTTGGATTTCATGGGAATTCAGTCCAATCATCATCAACAAAATAGCAGCGGCTCTATCGCCGCACCGGATGGCTAGCATGTTTACTGGAGATGGTTGATCGTATTTACTGAAGGTATGGGATTTTTTCCGGCCAGCGTTCAGAGATTTGAATCGCCCGGAGTCGAGATTGACAGAGTCATCGTTGCCAGCATCGGTTGTCTCCATTGTTTTTCGGTTGTCCGTATCGTTGTCCAACTCGATCGGCTCCTGGGCAAACTCTGCATTGATGAGTACATGCAATAAAAAGCAAAGTCCGAGTCCAACCAGGGAAGCAAGTCCCGATAGAAAGGAAACAAAAAAGGAGGGAGGCAGAAAATCAGCTATCGGCCAAACAGCTGGTCACGTGGCCAAACCTCAAAAGAAAAAGGAAAAAAAGGGGTGGTTCAGATCCGGGTCCTAGGAGAGTCAACAATGGGAATTCGCGGACTGAACCTTCGCCCATCTCATCTTCCCGGCCTTGCCCCGTCGCCCGCCTGGGCACGTGCGGCCTCACTCGCCATCGCCGCCTCGTCCTCGCTCCGGGTTGTCGGGGGACCCACAGTGGTCGCCATCATTGCGGCCTTCCCCGCCGTGTCGAACCACTGTGGCCGGCGTCGAACCGTCTGGCTTCGCGGCCGCCTTAGCTATGGCCTCACACGTCCGTCTCAAGCGCGGCCCTGCCACCTCGCTCTTGCTGTAAGCTGCCGTCGCCTTCACGCTTGGCCTCTGCCGCGGATGGTGTCAAACCAGCCTGTCCGAGCTGCAGTCCTCGCTTGAGTCGCCGGGTCTCCATACTTCGTTCAGCCCGCGACTGCGGTTCCACCTCACGCCGTTTGGCCGCCGCCGTTGTCTCGCGCCTCGAGCCGGTTCCAAGCCGTTTTGCAAGTTGGCCACCTCAAGCACTGCTGAGACTCATAATCACGATTGTCAATAATCGGAAATCAAAGGCTGTTATGCGTATATATTGGTGTCATCATTTTTCAAGCTCTCTGAATGATCAAAAAATCAGTTTAAAGATGGACTAAAATTTTCAGCTAGTCATTTGGTTTGATTCCCCAAGACAGGGATAAGTAGTTACTACTGCTGCTGCACATGCGATACATGCCGAAGTATCAGAAGAAGAAAAAGACAAAGCAATCACGACCTGGAAACGACGTGGAGGGAGGTTTGGATTCGGACTCTGCCGCTTGTGGCCTCGTCAGATCGCCCCGTCGCCGCGTTTCTGTTGATCGGCTATCGCCTCAGCCAATGAACCGCCGACGCCCCTCTGCAACTGCGTGTTCGGTTGTGGTGCAGAGTTTTCATATACATGAGGGCATACATTCAGAAGAATTTCTCATGGGTGCTCCTCTCACTACTACTGTTGTTCGGTGTACAAGGCAAAATAGTCCCAGATCAATAAAGCATCCGCTCAGAATCATCAGTACTAGTCGATGTACATCTAAAAATTATCAAGATGGGCCAAGCCCCCTGCGGTCTGGCTTATTCAACGTGCCGGGTTGACTAACGGACACTGCTGAGGATCATAAGGGTCAAATACATCAGGGACGGCTTGTGCCCATTGCACCTTGCGCCGTTGACGATGCCAATTTCCGTCGAGCCGGCCCTGAGCCACTGCTGTTCTCCGCCTTGCCAGGGACACCTTGACCCGCCCCGCTTTTGTCTAAACCGCCTCAAGCTGACTTACCACCCATTGCCGGCTGCCGCCAGGTCAAGTCGCCGCGCCTCCGGCTGTTTAAGATCGCTAAACCGCCGAGAGCCGCTATAGCTAACCCGTTGGCCCTGCCCTTGATTTCTACCGTGCGTGGCTGTGGCCTCACAGCAAGATTATTGTTGAGATGGATGAGATGATGGAGAAGTCATTAAGAGAAGATTGATCGACACTATGGTCGTTAGTAAAGCCAAGTTCGTGCTTCAGCTTAAATTGCCTCTGCGATGAACCGCCGGAGCCACGTTGGGCTACCTCTGCCCCTGCTTCACGCCGTCATCGCTAAGTCGCCAGCACATCGCTCCGCCGTCGGGCGTTGAGCCGCCCTCGTGCTGACTCGCTGTCCGAGCTTGCATCGCTGTTTTTATGCTGCCTACATAATCTATGCCTCTGCGGTCTTTAGCCGCCGGGAGTCGCCGGGTCCGCCTGAACCGCTTTTGTTGTGATCATCCGTCGTCCAAACAAATCAGGTGATATCCATCCAAGTTTATTTTATTAGCACATGTTGTTTTTGTCAAAGAACAAGTTTATCTTTGCCTTGGTCTACAATATTGTTTATGCAGGGCAATTATTTATGACAAAAAGTGATATTATACGGAGGAGATGGAGGCACGCCAACATCTTTTGGCACAGGTGGTCATCGTTACTCAAGGGACTCCCGCACCGGCTTACAACATCGTGGCCGTCTCTCGCGACCACGCCGGCTTACAACGCCGTGGCCGTCTCTCGCGACCACGCCGGCTTACAACAAGGAGGACAACTTGCCTGTCTGCACCAGCTTACAACGCCACGGCCGGTTCATCTGTCTGTGCCGCCTCTGATGTTACGGTCATCTTTACCGTCCGTCTCTCGCGGTCTGGTCTACATCAACACACCAGGCCGCACTTGTCTGGATGAGCTGTTTATTGAGTATGAGCAAGTCACTACTTGAGAAGCCCGGTTTTCTTCCAACAAACTGGAGGCAAATTATAATATATTATCAGCCACCGTCTGCACTGGATGGTTCAATAGGCAGTCGCATAAGTCGCCGCCACTACAGTTTGGTTAAACTTCAAATAGCTCGTTGGAAGGAGCCATTGGCCGAGTTGCTGACACGGCTCATACGGGATCATTTATAACCTGCCGCAGTCACCTCAACCTTCTGTGGGTTCACATCGCGCTATCAATGCGCCGATGATATACACCTTCTACTCTGGTCAAATATGGAGAATCTCAAGCCAACTCCTCGAGTCGTCTTGAGACTCGGGGGCTACAATGGTATGACTCGGCAAAATTAGCCGGTTTCAATGAATTCAAGAACTCCGGGTCATTGAAGGAAAGATAACCCGGCCCTGGAGGCTACTGCTTTATTAGCGAATATTTAAAGGCCGTCAGAAAATTTCTGGCTCAGGATGAAGATGCCGGTTTCAAATATAGCTCAAGAGACATCTCTCTCTCACAAATTTTTGAAGCTCTCAAATCCGGTTCAAAATCTGGCTCATGGTAAATTTGTCTCTCACAATTTTTTGAAGATTTCAAATCCGGTTTAAAGTTCCGGTTCAAAAAAAATTAATCTCTCGCAAGTTCGAGTTCTTACAAAAATTAAAGGTTGCCAAAAAGAATTTGCTGCCATGTTGCGCGGTTCAAACATAGGTATCCTGCCTTACGACTTATTTTATTATGGTCACTTGGGGGCTTCCTGCTCATCGGGCATAGCTATCAGTACCCTCTTGATCGGCGCAATGCCAAAACTTATATGGTCACTTGGGGGCTTCCTGTTCAAACATAGGTCGTATTCGAACCAAAGAGAACATAGCTGTCGATACCCTTTTGATTGGCAAACTGTCGAACCCACTTGGGGGCTTCTTGATCGTATCCGAATCATAGCTCAACCCCTTTGGGAATCGACATGGATCGTATTTGAATCAGCGTCGCTAAACAACACTTAAGGTCATTTGGGGGCTTCCTGTTCAAACATAGGTCGTATTCGAACCAAAGAGAACATAGCTGTCGGTACCCTCTTGATCGGCAATGCCAAGCCACCGGGGGCTATATGATCATATTTGAATCTTAGCTTAACCCCTTTGGGACGGTTTACTGATCGTATTCGAATCAGAAGCCTCAAATTTTTTATCTGTTTCTTATACAGTTCTTGTAATCAGAAGTATTTGAGTTGTCACAAATATCATATGTGCCGGCTTTTACAGAGTTGAGTCATCAACTTCACTGTCCGGGTCATATAAACCGGTGGTATAATCCAAAGGATCATAGGGATCTTGTGATCTACTTGTGTGCAGGATAAGACTACATTTGGGTGGTTACCCGCCCTGGCTTTTGACGTTAAGTCGCCAGGGTATATGTTGTTTAAATTTTGTGCAGGATTTGCAGAACTATGACTTATATAAATGCTTAAGTCCAAACTCATCATTAAAATTGATGCTTCAAAATGATTATCCATTCTGGATTTTCTCAAAGGCTATAAGCCGTCGGGTTATAAAAATTCCGGCTTACAATGGAGGCGTATTAAATTGCCATCGGTCAAGAGCAGCCAGGTATTTAAAACTCTGGATTTACTTGTCAACAAATAAGGTATTTGAATCTTTAAAATAGCGAAACCTGGCTGGATTTTCATGATAATATTGAATGATTGAGGTTTTTCATACCGGATTATATTATTCAAATCTTGAATAGCCAACATGGCTGGATTTCTATTACGATTATCAATAACCAGTATTATGATTGAGGTTTTCAAAGTCGCTTTAGCACAACGGCTATTATCTTTATCAATGGGCATGATTTATTTTGCAATGGAGGAAATAGTCCCGAGTCGGTGCAGGCTTACAACCCGGCACTTGGGGGCTACATTATTCAAGTTGAGGTTACATTAAATATACAAGTCTCATGTCGCTGCAAGCATGCACCATGACACTTGGGGGCTAATGGAAAGTCATTTTTATTGGCCTTATTGAAGACCCGACTCATCCCATTGTAATGAGCCGGCCATTGGGGGCTACCAATTGCTCCTGTTAAAATTCAAGATTTACAAGGCTTATTCCATTATATTGAAGGATCCACTGCTCAGTTGGTAAAGCACAAAGCTCTTAACCTTGTGGACGTGGGTTCAAGCCCCAGGATGGGGGTTACATCTTATGATATTATTTTCAATGAAAAGTCCCAGCTTAGTATTATCTTACTAAGCCGGCCCTTGGGGGCTACACATCACTGCTCAAATTTATATCATCATATTTACAAAGTCCCTGCTCATTATTACATAATGACCCGACACTTGGGGGCTAATGCAAATTGCTCTTTGCTGAAGACAATTCTAGGATGACCCGGCTACACTACTATGACTATATATAGCCGACTCATGAGGGCTACACAACTGGATTTTTTTTAAAGCCATGGTGATAAGTCCCGGCTTATTCATGTTGATTAAACCGGCCCTTGGGGGCTACACGTAATATGGATATAAGGGAGAAATATCTTAAAATTCTCAATTTGAGTAAATCAGATTGACCCGGTGTCTGCAAAAATCCTAAACCGGCGTCGGCGACAATTACGACTCGGCATCATCTATTTATAACCCGGCAATTTTGGTAATCATAAACCGGCAAGTTTTATATCTTCAAGCTGGCTGAATATAAGTTGAATATTTGAAGACCAATATTTTTTTCAAGACAGAGCATTGAAAGCCGACTCAAGTGGATTATCTCTTACAATATTTCTCAACAAGAGACCAATGCCAGCAAATTGACTCTGAAGCTGGCATGTTGACCCGGATTTTTCAAAGAAAGTATCTGGATTTTTTGCATTGGCAAAATTTGAACATATCTGCTAAAGAGATTTGCTATGAGATTATGGATACATATCAAGAAGGAGATGACAAAGACTTAAGGATGATCAAGTGCCGGCTTATAAAGAATATTTAACCCGGAGCGCAACCTGTCAAAGTCGTTCTTGAGTTGTTTTGCAGGATCAGTTTAACATGGATAAATCCAAATTAAACTGGGGGCTAATGTCGGGGATATACCCCGCGGTATGACCCGGCCGGAAGTATGACCCGGCCGGACTTGGCGCTTCACCGATGACCCGCTGGAGGACTGGCGATTCACGGGTCTGGCGGCTTACTGATCAGACGACTCACGAGCCTGGCGACTTAATGATGGCCCCAAAAGCGGGTCAGACAGATGACAAGGGCCCAAGGCCCTGTAGGCCGGCTCATGTTATTATGGGCCAGCTTAAGAGGAAAGGAATGACGAATATTTCCTTTACGAGGAAGCAAGACCCGGACTTGTAATCAACTTGTAAGAGAAGATAGATTAGTCCTAGTCCTACTAGGACTCCACATGTAACCTGCCTCTCTAACTTATATAAGGAGAGGTAGGGCTCCCAAAAGGGGGGGAGATAGAAAACAATCTCTAGGGCTAGACACAAAGAGTCGGCTTACCGGTGACTCTCTCGTGATCATAATGAGACCTAGCCTCAAACAGCATGTAGGGTTATTACCGGACGATGTTTCCCGGGGCCCGAAGCAGTCTAAATCCTCGTCTTGTGTGTTGCGTCTCTTGATTCCGCTCAACCCCTTCAAGCTACCACATAGATGCGTTGGCCTCGCGACTAAGTCCTTTCATGAGGACATCTGCCATGACAATTCCATGACAGGGCGCTTTAAGGTAAGCAATAGAAACACTTGTCATATGTATCTATGTCAGCCGCCAAGTCTACATGATATGAAAGAATTGAAAATGTTGTAGACTTCAATGATAGCCTTCATGCAAATCTTCGAAAATATCGTGTCTCCATTAGAACCAAATGAGTAGCCCCCATGGGCTGACTTAGGCTGAATAGTTAAGCCGGGACTTAAGACAATGTTGTAAAAAATCCAAAGATGCAGCCCCCATGAGCCGGCTTAATTTGGAAAAATTGAACCGAGACATTAAGTATTTGTTTGAAAAAAGATGATCTACATTAGCCCCCAAGTGCCAAGTAGAGTACTCGTAATGTGCTTGGGACTTCAATATAATGATTATCATAATTTATAAGTGCTGCTTGATTATCTCTTTGCAGGCTGAATTAAGCATGAAGGAGTCTCAGGTGGTCGATCTGCGGCAGAATATCAAGTTGCAACAATCAGAAACTTCAAAGGAAAAATTAGAACTGAAAAGTGCCTTGGAAGTATCTGAAAAAATTGAACACGGACTTCAGCATGGAGAGAGCCGGCTGGGAGACCGAGAAAGTGACTCTATTAAAAAGAGTTAAAGATGCTGAAGCCGCTCTTAACCGGTGACTGAAGAGTTATCCAGCTTAAAGCGACATGTAAACCAGATGACAGCTGCCATCTTTGGTAAGTAACATTGCACCGCAACCTTGCACCAGTAATTTACTTTGACTTGCCTGGCAACTTATCGTATGTTTGCGCAAACAGGCCCCAGAAGCTCCAACCTTGGACAAGACATGTAGGTGAAGCTGAAGGCGGTTTATACCTTGGTGGAACAGCTATATACAGGCGCTCAGCGAACCATAACGGCCATCTTGCAAAAAAAACAACCAACGTCACTCATTAGGGAAGTACTAGACAAATTATCTATGATGCCCCAAAGTATTGAAGAGATTAAACGGTCATCTGCCCGAGCTGGTGCCATCAGTGCTTTGAGCCGGGCCAAAGCATGGCAAGCTGAATTAGACCTGATGGAAATGGCCACCGGTTGCCCAAGCTTTAAAGAGGATGGATCGCCTTTGGAAGAAGCAGATTTTACGAAGTACGTGAAGGAGATGCGACCTTTGACGAGCAAATTGGCTGAACAGACTGATTTGTCCAAATATCGGGCGGCTTATACAATGGAAAACTCAAAAGTGAACGCACTGGCTTACAATATTGTGGATCTCATTCCTTCGATACGTAAGCATACTGTTGCTCCTGATGTTGACCCGTCTACCCTTATAGATGATGAAGTTGTATTCAAAGCTTTAACTGGGCATCACCTGCCTTCCATACGATGCAGGAAGAAGAAGAAGAAGAACTGGCGTAGGATAACCTGGAGCCTTCAACTCACCAAGACCAAGACAACTGATCCAAGGGGCGGCTCTCAAGTCGTGGTGCAGAACTTCTTTTGAAGAAACTCTTAAACCTTTGGGATTGGGAAAGCTTTGTAATAGGCTAGTTGAAACAATGATCTGTCATGCCATTGTGCATGTTTAGCCTTTGAATGTTTAAACTGCCGAGCTTGATTTTTATCACCCGCCATTTGTGCGTATAATATTATCAGTTATGTGGATCAGATCAAGCATCATCATACTTCATGTACACAAGGAAACAACATATCCCCTGGCGGTTTACGCCAGGGCGGGTCACGAATATCTTTTAAAACCCCCCTGATATAATGGTCTTTTAATAAAAAAAGACTAAAAGCTATTTAAGCCAAAAATATGCCGGTGACTTAAAGTCGAAGGCAGGGCGGGTTAGAAAAACCTAAAATATCTATTCAAATAAAAAAGTCATACCTGTAGACTGATATCCTAATGATGTTGTAATGATTGTAATCCAGCATGGGTATTAACATATGAAAAGTCCCGACTTGAATTTATTCAAGGAAAACCATCCTGGCAACTTAAAGTCTGCTTATCAAGGCAGGTTATCAACCCAACATACTTAAGTATAAGTCATAGAATCAAGGCTACATGGCCTGAATTATAATAACCATATATTAATATGGAAGAATGAATCCAAAATTTTCAGAAAATATAAAACCAGCAAAAACAAGGCTTTCATAGGCCGCCAAGCCTAAAACTTCAAGTGCTTTCATGGGTCGCACAGCCAGAGAGTTAATTTCTAGCACACCTGTAAGCCGACCCTCACATGAAAAACCACCATTTTAACTTTAACAAATTTAGGGTCTTATTTAAAAGATTGACTGTCAAAGTACGGCGGGCCATTCCAGGATTACCTGGGCCGAGTAACAACGACATGCAGGCCGGTTAACCCATAATTTGGTGTTTACACCTGGCATGTAAGCTGATCAAGCGGGTAAGCATAGCTATGCTCATTGAGCAGGAAGCCCCCAAGTGACCTGCGAAAAGGCATGTAAGCCTAATCAAGAGGGTAAGCATAGCTATGCACATTGAGCAAGAAGCCCCCAAGTGACCCGCGAGAAGGCATGTAAGCCTGATCAAGAGGGTAAGCATAGCTATGCTCATTGAGCAGGAAGCCCCCAAATGACCTTATGAACAAATAATAAAGACTAGGATACTGAGAGGTGAAACGACAGATGCCCTGAATTATCAGGGATGCCGGCTTTATTATAGCGATCATAATATATTATACATTGATGAAGTATGTACAACAGAAGAGTCGGTGGCTCAAGTGCAAGATGAGCTATGTTCCAAGGCTGACGGGTCTCCTCCTCCGATGTGCGTGAGTCCTTGTGGTCTCGAATATCAATGAGGTAATATGACCCATTGTTCAGGTTCTTGCTGACCACAAAAGGTCCTTCCCAAGGTGGAGATAACTTATGCATATCTGTTTGATCTTGTATGAGCCGGAGCACCAAGTCACCTTTTTGAAAGGTCCGGGTCTTAACCCGGCGGCTAGGATAGCGACACAGATCTTGCTAGTATATTGCCAAACGAGCCACCACAAAATCATGCTCCTCACCCAACATATCAAGACCATCCTGACGTGCTTTTTCATTAACAGCTTCCACATAAGCCGCCACCCAGGGCGAGTCATGACGGATATCGCTTGGAAGAACCGCCTCTGCCCCATAGACCATGAAGAAGGGTGTGTAACCTATTGATCTGTTGGGGGTGGTGTTGATACTCCAAAGCACTTGGGGTAACTCCTGAACTCAACAACCCGACGTCCTCTGCAAAGGGACCATAAGTCGGGGTTTTATCCCTTTCAAGATTTCCTGATTGACCCTTTCTGCTTGACCATTGGACTGGGGGTGAGTGATGTCTACTACGCAGCTTTATTCTTGTAGACTCGTGTTAGGCCTCCAAGCGCAGAGTTTTGTAGGACAGTAGCAATTTTCCCTCAAGTGGATGACCTAAGGTTTATCAATCCCTGGGAGGTGTAGGATGAATATGGTCTCTCTCCAGCAACCCTACAACCAAATAATAAAAAGTCTCTTGTGTCCCCAACACACCCAATACAATGGAAAATTGTATAGGTGCACTAGTTCGGCGAAGAGATGGTGATAAAAGTGTAATATTGATGGTAGAAATATAATTTTATTATCTGAATAAATAAAAACAGCAAAGTAGCAATTGATAAACAGAGCAAAAACGGTCTTGCAATGCTTGAAAATGAGGCCTAGGGTTCATACATTCGCTAGTGCAATCTCTCAGCAATGCTAATATAATTGGATCATATAACTGATGCGTCTCCAACATATCTATAATTTTTGATTGTTCCATGCTATTATATTATCTGTTTTGGATGTTTAATGGGCTTTAATATGCACTTTTATATTATTTTTGGGACTAACCTATTAACCGAAGGCCCAGTGCAAATTGTTGTTTTTTGCCTATTTTAGTGGTTCGCAGAAAAGGAATATCAAACGGAATGAAACCTTTGCGAGGATCTTTCTTGGAACAAAGGTCACCCAGGAGACTTGGAGTACAAGTCTGGAAGTCCGCGAAGCTTCCATGAGGTAGGGGGCGCGCCCAGGGGGGTAGGCCCACCCCCACCCTCGTGGGCCCCATGGAGCTCCACCGACCTACTTCTCTCGCGTATAGATACTCTTATACCCTGACATCCAAGGGAGCCACACAACCACTTTTCCACCACCACAACCTTTTGTACCCATGAGATCCCATCTGGGGCCTTTTCCGGCAATCTGCCAGAGGGGGAATCAATCACGGAGGGCTTCTACATCAACACCATAGCCTCTCCGATGATGTGTGAGTAGTTTACCGCAGACCTTCAGGTCCATAGTTATTAGCTAGATGGCTTTTTTTATCTCTCTTTGGTTCTCAATACAAAGTTTTTCTCGATGTTCTTAGAGATCTATTCGATGTAATACTTTTTGCAGTGTGTTTGCTGAGATCCGATAAATTGTGGGTTTATGATCAAGATTATCTATGAACAATATTTGATTCTTCTCTAAATTCTTATATGCATGATTTGATATCTTTGCAAGTCTCTTTGAATTATCGGTTTAGTTTGGCCTACTAGATTGATCTTTCTTGCAATGGGAGAAGTGCTTAGCTTTGGGTTCAATCTTGCGGGGTCCTTTCCTAGTGACAGTAGGGGTAGCAAGGCACGTATTGTATTGTTGCCATCGAGGATAAAAAGATGGGGTTTATATCATATTTCTTGAGTTTATCCCTCTACATCATGTCATCTTGCCTAATGCGTCACTCTATTCTTATGAACTTAATACTCTAGATGCATGTTGGATAGCGGTCGATGTGTGGAGTAATAGTAGAAGATGTACAACCGTTTTGGTCTACTCGACACGGACATGATGCCCATGTTCATGATCATGGCTAGATATTCTCATAACTATGAGCTTTTCTATCAATTGCTTGGCAATAATTTGTTCACCCACCGTAATATATGCTATCATAAGAGAAGCCACTAGTGAAACATATGGCCCCCGGGTCTACTTTACATCATATAAGTTTCCGATCTATAATTCTAGTTTACTATTTATTTTGCAATCTTTAATTTCCAATCTATACAACAAAAATACCAAAAATATTTATCTTATTATCTTTATCAGATCTCACTTTTGCATGTGACCGTGAAGGGATTGATGCTACCTCTTCAGCACTGCGTTGGTTTTCCCTTGAAGAGGAGAGGGTGATGCAGCAAAGTAGCATAAGTATTTCCCTCAGTTTTTGAGAACCAAGGTATCAATCTAGTAGGAGGCCACACGCAAGTTCCTCGTACCTACACAAACAAATAAGAACCTCGCAACCAACGCAATAAAGGGGTTGTGAATCCCTTCACGATCACTTACGAGAGTGAGATCTGATAGAGATATAAGGATAAGATAAATATTTTTGGTATTTTTATGATATAGATTGAAAGTAAAGATTGCAAAGTAAAAATAGATTGGAAACTTATATGATGGAGAATAGACCCGGGGGCCATAGGTTTCACTAGTGGCTTCTCTCAAGATAGCATAAGTATTACGGTGGGTGAACGAATTACTGTCGAGCAATTGATAGAAAAGTGAATAATTATGAGAATATCTAGGCATGATCATGTATATAGGCATCACGTCCATGACAAGTAGACTGACTCCTGCCTGCATCTACTACTATTACTCCACACATCGACCGCTATCCAGCATGCATCTAGAGTATTAAGTTCAGAAGAACAGAGTAACGCCTTAAGCAAGATGACATGATGTAGAGGGATAAACTCACGCAATATGATGTAAACCCCATCTTTTTATCCTTCGGTGGAAACAATACAATACGTGTCGTTTCCCTTTCTGTCACTGGGATCGAGCACCGCAAGATTGAACCCAAAGCTAAGCACTTCTCCCATTGCAAGAAAGATCAATCTAGTAGGCCAAAGCAAACTGATAATTCGAAGAGACTTGCAAAGATAAACCAATCATACATAAAAGAATTCTGAGAAGATTCAAATATTGTTCATAGATAATCTGGATCATAAACCCACAAATCATTGGATCTCGACAAACACACCGCAAAAGAAGATTACATCGAATAGATCTCTAAGAGAATCGAGGAGAACTTTGTATTGAGATCCAAAGAGAGAGAAGAAGCCATCTAGCTACTTGCTATGGGCCCGAAGGTCTAAAATAAACTACTCACACATCACCGGAAGGGCCATGGAGTTGATGTAGAGGCCCTCCGTGATCAATGCCCCCTTCGGCGGAGCTCGGGAAAAGGCCCCAAGATGGGATCTCTTGGGTACAGAAGGTTGCGGCGGTAGAAATAGGGTTTCATGGTGCTCCTGGATGTTTGCGGGGTACGTGGATATATATAGGAGGAAGAAGTAGGTCGGTGGAGCAACGAGGGGCCCACAAGGGTGGAGGGCCCGCCCAGGGGGGGGGGGCGCCCCCTGCCTCGTGGCCTCCTCGATTGTTTCTAGACGTCCACTCCAAGTCTCCCGGATCACGTTTGTTCCAAAAATAACGCTCCTGAAGGTTTCATTCCGTTTGGACTCCATTTGATATTCTTTTTCGGCGAAACACTAAAATAGGCAAAAAACAACAATTTGGGTTGGGCCTCCGGTTAATAGGTTAGTCCCAAAAATAATATAAAAGTTTAAAAATAAGCCCATTAACATCCAAAATAGATAATATAATAGCATGGAGCAATCAAAAATTATAGATACGTTGGAGACGTATCAATTGACAACCCCTTTATCGCGTTGGTTGCAAGGTTCTTGATTGTTTGTGCAGGTACTAGGCGACTTGCGTGTAGTCTCCTACTGGATTGATACCTTGGTTCTCAAAAACCGAGGGAAATACTTACGCTACTTTTCTGCATCACCCTTTCCTCTTCAAGGGAAAACCAATGCATGCTCAAGAGGTAGCAAGAAGGATTTCTGGCGCCATTGCCGGAGAGATCTACGCTCTAGTCAAGACATACCAAGTACCCATCACAAACTCTTATCCCTCGCATTACATTATTTGCCATTTTCCTCTCGTTTTCCTCTCCCCCACTTCACCTTTGCCGTTTTATTTACCCTTTTTCGTTCATCTCTTTTCGCTTGCCTCTTGTGTATCCGTTCTTAGTGCGGTTTGTTGCCATCATGTCTGAATCTGGGAAGGTTATCATTGAAAAGGATAATAGCAACAATGGGGGAAACTTTGATGCTTTTGATAATCCTCATGAAGAACCTACTATCTTACACACTGGAAACTTTCAGATTGGTAGCGGTAATATTATTGGAAAAGGAGTTATTCAAGATTTCTTTACTTGTGCCAGTGCTCTGCCCACTATGGGTGGATGTATTCTTCATAGAACTAGTAGTCTTGCGGATGCTATATCTTTGCTCATAGTTGAACTTGAAAGACAATTTATTCATATGCATTCTTCTGTTAAGCGAGCAGCTACTATCTTTTTAGCACATGAATTTAGATTTATAATGAAAGTGGCCAATGAAATTTTTGCCCATTATAGGGTGGATGCCGGCCGTCCTCCCATAGAAGCGATCCTTTTTTATCAAGAAGACATAATGCGCTTACGATCTTTAGATCATGTTGCTTTTAATGAAAACCTTAGAAAAAAGGTTCCTACCGATGTTCTAGTAGACATGATTTCTGAACTTAATGATAACTTTGCTATCCAGAACTATGGGTTAGGTTTTTCCCTTGAACAAAGGATCATGACTTTTTGCCAAAAGAATGGTTATAATGATGAATTGGTTGTGCAATATGAGGGGCCAAAGGAGGAACCAATACCCCCAAGCTTGATCTTGGGGACTTTTGTCCTATTAAATTTAGCCCTTTTGATTACTTTTGCTTGCCACAAAGAAAACTTGCTACTGAACGTAGGGAGTATAAGATGAGTTTTCGCGATTTACCTTATTATTATCATGGCAATACTTAGATCTATTCTTGCTTTTTTGCCTAGCTAGGGGCGTTAAACAATAGCGCTTGTTGGGAGGCAACCCAATTTTATTTTTGTTCCTTGCCTTTTGTTCCTGTTTAGTAATAAATAAATCATCTATCCTCTATTATGATTGCTCACGAGAATAATTTTCAATTTTTACCAGAGAGCGATAAAATACCAATTCCAATTGCAGTAGATCAATATACAAATTATTTAGGTTGTCCTAATCTTTCCGAATTTTTGGATTTACAGAAGTATTTGAAACCTCCAGATTGCTACAGATTGTTCTGTTTTTGACAGATTATGTTTTCGTTTGTTGTTTGCTTATTTTGATGAATCTATGGCTAGTATTGGGGGTATGAACCATAGAGAAGTTTGAATACAGTAGGTTTAACACCAATATAATAAAGAATGAGTTCATTACAGTACATTAAAGTGGTGGTTTGTTTTCTTATACTAATGGAGCTCATGAGATTTTATGTTGAGTTTTGTGTTGTGAAGTTTTCAAGTTTCTGGGTAAAGATTTGATGGATTTTGGAACAAGTAGTGGCAAGAACCTAAGCTTGGGGATGCCCTGGAAGGCATCCCCTCTTTCGTCTTCGTCTATCAGTAACTTTACTTGAGGCTATATTTTTATTCACCACATGATATGTGTTTTGCTTGGAGCGTCTTGTATGATTTGAGCCTTTGCTTTTTAGTTTACCACAATCATCCTTGTTGTACACACCTTTTGGAAAGACACACATGAATCGGAATTTATTAGAATACTCTATGTGCTTCACTTATATCTTTTGAGCTATATAATTTTGCTCTAGTGCTTCACTTATATATTTTTAGAGCACGGTGGTGGTTTTATTTTATAGAAATTATTGATCTCTCATGCTTCACTTATATTATTTTGAGAGTCTCTTATAACAGCATGGTAATTTGCTTTGGCTATAAAATTAGTCCTAATATATTAGGCATCCAAGATGGGTATAATAAAAAATTTCACATAAAGTGTATTGAATAGTTTAATACTTGATAATTGTTTTGAGATATAAAGATGGCAATATTAGAGTCGTGCTAGTTGAGTAATTGTGAAATTGAAAAATACTTGTGTTGAGGTTGGCAAGTCCCGTAGCATGCATGTATGGTAATCGTTGTGTGACAAATTTGAAGCATGAGGTGTTCTTTGATTGCTTTCCTTATGAGTGGCGGTCGGGGACAAGCGATGGTCTTTTCCTACCAATCTATCCCCCTAGGAGCATGCACGTAGTGCTTTGGGTTTGATGACTTGTAGATTTTTGCAATAAGTATGTGAGTTCTTTATGACTAATGTTGAGTCCATGGATTATAGGCACTCTCACCATTCCATCATTGCTAGCCTCTTCGGTACTGTGCATTGCCCTTTCTCACCTCGAGAGTTGGTGCAAACTTCGCCGATGCATCCAAACCCCATGATATGATACGCTCTATCACACATAAGCCTCCTTATATCTTCCTCAAAAAAGCCACCATACCTACCAATTATGGCATTTCCATAGCCATTCTGAGATATATTGCCATGCAACTTTCCACCGTTCCGTTTATTATAACACGCTTCATCATTGTCATATTGCATTGCATGATCATGTAGTTGACATCATATTTGTGGCAAGGCCACCATTCATTTTTCATACATGTCACTCTTGAATCATTGCATATCCTGGTACACCGCCGGAGGCATTCACATAGAGTCATATTTTGTTCTAAGTATCGTGTTGTAATTCTTGAGTTGTAAGTAAATAAAAGTGTGATGATCTTCATTATTAGAGCTTTGTACCATGTGAGGAAAGGATGATGGAGACTATGATTCCCCCATAAGTCGAGATGAGATGGACGAAAAAAATAAAAAAATAAGAGGCCAAAGAAGCCCACCAAAAAAAGAGAAAATAATAATAAATAAAAAGAGGCCAAAGAAGCCCACCAAAAAATGAATGAGAGAAAAAGAGAGAAGGGACAATGTTACTATCCTTTTCCCACACTTGTGCTTCAAAGTAGCACTATGTTCTTCATGATAGAGAGTCTCCTATTTTGTCACTTTCATATACTAGTGGGAATTTTTCATTATAGAACTTGGCTTGTATATTCCAATGATGGGCTTCCTCAAAATGCCCTAGGTCTTTGTGAGCAAGCGAGTTGGATGCACACCCACTTAGTTTATTTTATTGAGCTTTCATACATTTATAGCTCTAGTGCATCTGTTGCATGGCAATCCCTACTCCTCGCATTAACATCAATTGATGGGCATCTCCATAGCCCATTGATTAGCCGCATCAATGTGAGACTTTCTCTTTTTTTTGTCTTCTCCACACAACCTCCATCATCATATTCTATTCCATCCATAATGTTATGTCCATGGCTCGCGCTCATATATTAATTGAAAGTTGAAAAAGTTTGAGAATATTAAAGTATGAAACAATTGCTTGGCTTGTCATCGGGGTTGTGCATGGTGGGAGCATTTTGTGTGACGAAAATGAAGAATGGCCAAACTATATGATTTTGTAGGGATGAGCTTTCTTTGGCTATGTTATTTTTAGAAGACATAATTGCTTGGTTAGTATGCTTGAAGTATTATTATTTTTATGTCAATATTAAACTTTTGTCTTGAATCTTTCGGATCTGAACATTCATGCCACAATAAAGCAAATTACATTGAAAATTATGTTAGGTAGCATTCCACATCAAAAATTCTGTTTTTATCATTTACCTACTCGAGGACGAGCAGGAATTAAGCTTGGGGATGCTTGATACGTCTCCAATGTATCTATAATTTTTTATTGTTCCATGCTATTATATTATCTGCTTTGGATGTTTTAATGGGCTTTAATATGCACTTTTATATTATTTTTGGGACTAAGCTATTAACCGAAGGCCCAGTACAAATTGCTGTTTTTTTGCCTATTTCAGTGTTTCGCAGAAAAAGAATATCAAACGGAATCCAAACGGAACGAAACCTTCACGAGGATCTTTCTTGGAACAAATGTCACCCAAGAGACTTGGAGTATAAGTTTGGAAGTCCGCGAAGCTTCCACAAGGCAGGGGGCGCGCCCCCACCTTCGTGGGCCCCACGGAGCTCCACCGATCTACTTCTTTCGCCCATATATTCTCTTATACCCTGAATACATCCAAGGGAGCCACGAAACCACTTTTCCACTGCCGCAACCTTCTGTACTCGTGAGATCCCATTTGGGGGCCTTTTTCGGCGATCTGCCGGAGGGGGAATCGATCACGGAGGGCTTCTACATCAACACCATACCCTCTCCGATGTTGTGTGAGTAATTTACCACAGACCTTCGGGTCCATAGTTATTAGCTAGATGTCTTTTTCTCTCTCTTTGGTTCTCAATACAAAGTTCTCCTCGATGTTCTTGGAGATCTATTCGATGTAATACTTTCTGCGGTGTGTTTGCCGAGATCCGATGAATTGTGGGTTTATGATCAAGATTATCTATGAAAAATATTTGATTCTTCTCTAAATTCTTATATGCATGATTTGATATCTTTGCAAGTCTCTTCGAATTATCGGTTTAGTTTGGCCTACTAGATTGATCTTTCTTGCAATGGGAGAAGTGCTTAGCTTTGGTTCAATCTTGCGGGGTCCTTTCCAAGTGACAATAGGGGCAGCAAGTCACGTATTGTATTGTTGCCATCGAGGATAAAAAGATGGGTTTTATATCATATTGCTTGAGTTTATCCCTCTACATCATGTCATCTTGCCTAATGCATTACTTTGTTCGTATGAACTTAATACTCTAGATGCATGTTGGATAGCGGTCGATGTGTGGAGTAATAGTAGTAGATGCAGAATCGTTTCGGTCTATTTGACATGGACGTGATGCCTATGTTCATGATCATGCCTAGATATTCTCATAACTATGCGCTTTTCTATCAATTGCTCAGTAGTAATTTGTCCACCCACCGTAATATATGCTATCATAAGAGAAGCCACTAGTGAAACCTATGGCCCCCGGGTCTACTTTACATCATATAAGTTTCCGATCTATAATTCAAGTTTACTATTTATTTTGCAATCTTTATTTTCCAATCTATACAACAAAAATACCAAAATATTTATCTTATTATCTTTATCAGATCTCACTTTTGCAAGTGGACGTGAAGGGATTGACAACCCCTTTATCGTGTTGGTTGCAAGGTTCTTGATTGTTTGTGCAGGTACTAGGCGACTTGCGTGTTGTCTCCTACTGGATTGATACCTTGGTTCTCAAAAAGTGAGGGAAATACTTATGCTAGTTTGCTGCATCACCCTTTCCTCTTCAAGGGAAAACCAACACATGCTCAAGAGGTAGCAATAACCATCCCTGAACGTGCAATGAAGAATCACTCCAAAGTTCCTATCTAGCGGAGAACATAAGAAGAAATCATTTGTAGGGTACGAAACCACCTCGAAGCTATTCTTTATGATCGGTCTATCCAAGAGTTCGTACTAAAATAACACCAAATAATTTCATATTCATAATACTCAATCCAATACAAAGAACCTCAAAGAGTACCCCAAGATTTCTACCAGAGAAACAAAGACAAGAAAGTGCATCAACCCCTATGCGTAGATTACCCCAATGTCACCTCGGGAATCCGCGAGTTGAGTGCCAAAACATACATCAAGTGAATCGATATGATACCCCATTGTCACCACGAGTATTCATTTGCAAGTCATATATCAAGGGCTATCAAATCCATAGAAGTATTCAATCCGATAAAACAAAATCTCAAAGGTAAAAGTCAATTCATCACAACGAGATAGAGAGGGGAAAACACCATATGATACGACTATATTAACAAAGCCTGCGATACATCAAGATCATGTCATCTCAAGAACACGAGAGAGAGAGATTAAACACATAGCTATGGGTACAAACCCTCAGCCCCGAGGGTGGACTACTCCATCCTCATCATGGTGGCCACCGGGATGATGAAGATGGCCACCAGTGATGATTCCCCCTCTGGCGGAGTGTCGGAACGGGGTCTAGATTGGTTTCTCATGGCTACGGAGCCTTGCGGCGGCGGAACTTCTGATCTAGGGTTACCCCGAGGGTTTTGGAATATTTGGCAATTTATAGGGCAAAGAGGGGGTGCGGGAGGCCACCGAGGTGGGCACAACCCACCTAGGCGCGCCTGGGCGCCCAGGGGTACCCTGGTGGGTTGTGCCCCCCTCGAGGCCCCCCCAGGTGCTTCTCTAGCCCAATGGATGTCTTCTGGTCCATAAAAAATCCACAAAAAGTTTCGCAGTGTTTGGACTCTGTTTGATATTGATTTCCTACAATGTAAAAAACAAGCAAAAAACAGCAACCGACACTGGGCATTGGGTCAATAGGTTAGTCCCAAAAATGATATATGATTGTAAAACATCCAAGAATGATAATATAACAGCATGAATACTTCATAAATTATAGATACGTTGGAGACGTATCAACATCCCGAAGCTTAATTCCTACTCGTCCTCGAGTAGGTAAATGATAAAAGAAATAATTTATGAATTGTGAATGCTAGAAAAGTGCGCAAGTTTGATCAATGACAATTTCAATCACTTTTCCTAGCATCATAACAACAATTCCTTCTTATAAAGCTCCTCATGTTGAATTAGCAACCAATTCACATGGTAAGGTTCAAACAATGAATTCTCTTGAAACTCAACAACCTATGTTCTTAGTCACCAAGCAATTGCAATTCGACTCAACAGAGTCTAAGTAAGAGCTCCACATACTCAACCATCATATAGTCTTCTATGATTGCTAAGACTCACTGCATACACAGGAGCAAAACGTTTCAACTGGACACATAGAAAGATAGGGGCTTATAATTTCACCTCCCAATGTATTCACCTCAAAGGTGATGTCAACAATAATAACTCATGCTACCCATATCCAACTGGATATATGTGCATAGATCTTTCCTCACCACATGATGCTTGCCAAAAGAGAAAAAAATAAAAAGGAACAGAGAGAAAAACTTTGACTCTTGCATGAAAGTAAATACATAAAAGTAAAAGGTAGGCCCTTCGTAGAGGGAAGCAGCGGTTGCCTTGCACTTTTCGTTTGTATGCTCAATCCCTTAGTGCAAAATAACATCACGTTATATTGCCCCTTATGATAGCAACCTTTATTATGCATTCTGTCGCTTATATTCTTTGCCATCACAAGTTCGCACAACACTCAATTTTCTCTTACACTAAATGATCTAACACTTTTAGAAGCTATTTTTATTGCCTTGTTGCACCGATGACAACTTAGTTGAAGGATCTTGCTTAATCCTTAGGTAGGTATGGTGGACTCTTGAAAATAAGATTTGGGTTTAAGGGTTTTTGGATGCACAAGTAGTATCTCTACTTGGTGCGGAATTTTTGGCTAACAAGGATGGGGGGAAAGCACCACATGTTGAAGGATCTATAACAATATAACTTCTATGTGAATATAAACACACATAAACCATCAGGTTGTCTTCCTTCTCCAATGTCAACAATTTTGGCATATAATATTTTGATGGGGACTCACAATCACAAAAGATTTCCAAGATAGTGTATTTGCATGTGAAAGTTCTCTTCCTTATACTAATTATTCATGAATTGCTTGTATGACCAATATTGTGATTGTCAAGCTTCAAAAGATTTCACTTTCTAAGCCCAATGTGAAGCTACCACTAGGCATGATATAATTTCAACTTCATGATATTCAATTATTTCAACAATTTACTGATAGGATATAAGTGAAGCACAAGAGTAAATGACAAGCTACTCCAAAAAGATATAAGTGAAGATCATGCGAGTAGTTAAGTAAATGGTTAGCTAATTAAGGACTCTCTCTTATTTAAAAGTTTCAGATCTAATTATTTTATTAAAACAGCAAACAAAAAAAAACAAAATGACATTCCAAGAATAGCACACATCATGTGAAGAAGCAAAAACTTAGGCTCAACGATAATTGTTGAAGAAGAAAGGTGGGATGCCTACCGGGGCATCCCCAAGCTTAGATGCTTGAGACTTCTTGAAATATTATCTTGGGGTGACTTGGGCATCCCCAAGCTCGAGCTTTTGTGTCTCCTTAATTCCTCTCATGTCACGATTTTCCTAAATCTCAAAAACTTCATCCACACAAAACTCAATAAGAACTCGTGAGATAAGTTAGTATAAATCAATGCAAAACCTTATCATTCTCTACTGTAGAAAATCACCAAAATTATTATTCATCAATTCATACTAAATGCCTCTTCATATTTAATACTCCTATCCTTAAATAGAATCATTATACAAGCAAACATATGCACACAATGCAAACATAACAGCAATCTGTCAAAACAGTACAGTCTGTGAAGAATGCAAGAGTATCAATACTTATTTAACTCCAAAAATTATGAAAATTTACCACACTGTAGAAAATTTATCTGAGCTTATTTTTCATAAAGTTTCAACATTTTATCACATTCTGACTTTTCTAGAGAATTTTTGCAACAGCGATAAACTTTATGTTTTGAAACATCAACTCATAAAATTGCAAGATAAGCATGGTAAAGGCTATCCTTGCCACTTTTATTGAAATAAAAGATGCAAAACATTATTCAAATAACAGCAAGAAAATCCTAGAAAAATAAAATGATGCTCCAAGCAAAATACATATCATGTGATGAATAAAAATGTAGCCCCAAGTGAGGTTACCGATAATGTTGGAGACGAAAGGGGGATGCCTTCCGGGGCATCCCCAAGCTTAGTTGCTTGGATCCTCCTTGGTTATTAACTTGGGGTGCCTTGGGCATACCCAAGCTTAGAGTCTTGTCACTCCTTATTCTCCTCATATCGACATCTCACCCAAAACTTGAAAACTTCAATCACACAAAACTTAACGGAACTTCGTGAGATATGTTAGTATGATAAAAAATCAAACCATTTCACTTTGATAATGTCAAAGACAAGGTTCATAATTGTTTCCACACAATACCTACTGTACCATATCATTTTCACCATTTATATTGAGCAATATAAGCCATAGAAACTAGAAAACAAGCAAACTATGCATTGAAAACAGAATCTGTCAAAAACAGAACAGTCTATAGTAATCTGTACTCCAACCATACTTCTGCTACTCCAAAAATTATGAATAATTAGGACAACATGGTAAATTTATCTATTAATCTACTGCAAAAATAATCATTATTTTATCACGCTTCCGTTAAAAATGATAATTATTTTCCAAAGCACAAAAATTCCGTTTTTCAGCAAGATCAAATCAACTATCACCATACACCATCCCAAAGGTCTTACTTGGCACTTTATTGAAACAAAAGCAATAAAACATGATTACTACAGTAGCCTAATAATGTGAACACACAAAAACAGTAGGTAAAAGTGTTGGGTTGTCTCCCAACAAGCGATTTTCTTTAATGCCTTTTAGCTAGGCATGACGAGTTCAATGATGCTCGCACAAAAGATATGGATTGAAACACAACAAGAGCATCATGAATCATAAGTTCCTCTCTCATAATAATTTCCAGTAGCATCATGAATAGATTCATCAATATAACCATCACATAAAGCATTCTTTTCATGATCCAAAGGCATAGAAAATTTATTACTCTCCATATAAGCAATTTTATTCTCATTCACAATAGTGGGAGTATCATATGAAACTCGAATAATAAAAATTGTTTCCACATTAACAGAGTAATGTTCAATAAAAGGATATTCAAAATTATGACAATAATTATCACTACTTTTTATAACATAAGTATCATCACAATAATCATCATAAGTATCAACTTTGTTCTCATCATAGATAGGAGGCATGCAATCATCATAGCAAATTTGATCATTCAAAGTAGGGGGGCTAAAAAGATCTTCTTCATTAAACATAGCATCCCCAAGCTTGGGACAAACATTAATTGCAGCAAATAAATTCTCAAAAATTTCATTCTCATCAAACATAGCATCCCCAAGCTTGTGACTTGGCATATCATAAGCATAATCACTCTCATCATTAATAGTATGAATAGCACCAACGGTATAAAAATTGCTATCAACATAATTTCCCAAGTTGGTGCCAAAAAGATCTCCAAGATTATAAGAAGTATGATTATCTTCCCAATCATAATCATCACAACAAGCAATAGGCATAACAAAATCATCATCAAGTGTATCATCTTCCACAGTTATTTTTGATTCATTTTCATGAGGTACAACAATAATAGGAGCAACATTGTTTGATAGAGATACCTTTTTACCTCTATTCTTTCTTCTTTTCTTCTTCTTCTTCACCACATCATGTGTGGGTATAATTAATTTTTCAAGCTTCTTATTGATGAGATTGGTTGAATAGGGAGCTCCTCCTCGTCACCTATTTCATCATGAGAGACAATAGGAGGGTATTGGGAAATATTTTCCCTTTCATTAGTACTATCTTCATATTCTATTTGTTCTCTTGTCTTTAGATAGTTGGCAATTTAAGGATTCTCAATGCAATTTACCGCACAAAACATATAAATTTCCTCTAGATCAAAATCAAGAAATCTCTCGAGATTAAATTTTGGAATACGCTCAGTTATACGTTTCATTTCTTCATACTCCAAAAGAAGACTAAGCTCTTTATGATGCTCGAGGGTAATAAAGTTATCACAATTTATTGACACAATTTTATCATGAAACAATTTGCATTGGAGATTTAAATGACCACGTTCATTGCAAAGTTCACAAGGATGACGAAAAAATTAAATATTTCAGCACAATCGTCTAGCCTCTCTTGCAAATTTTTCGTTTCTAAATATTTATGCTTCTTACAAAATCTGTCTTCCCTTTTCGGTGTGCAATTGCATTCCCAATTCACTCCGCAAAAATTGACATTCTTATAGGAGACATCATTATCATGACTAATGCAATCATCATTAACATCATGGATATTCAAAGAATTCATGCTAGCAATATTGCAATCATGCCCATCATCCAATGTTTTTATGCCATAAATTTTGTTGAATTCTTTTTCTAGCAATTGAGCACAATTATCGAAATCCTTATTCTCAAGATAAACATTATAAAGATAAAGAACAACTTGAGGTAACCCATTCTCCATTTTTTGTAGTTTTATTTTATAAACCAAACTAGTGATAAAACAATAAACTAAAAGATTCAATTGCAAGATCTAAAGATATACCTTCACACACTCACCTCCCCGGCAACGATGCCAGAAAAGATCTTGATGTCTACTACGCAACTTTATTCTTGTAGACTCGTGTTGGGCCTCCAAGTGCAGAGTTTTGTAGGACGGTAGCAATTTCCCCTTAAGTGGATGACCTAATGTTTATAAATCCGTCGGAGGTGTAGGATGAAGATTGTCTCTCTCAAGCAACCGTGCAACCAAATAATAAAAAAGTCTCTTATGTCCCAAGCACACCAAATACAATGGCAAATTGTATAGGTGCACTAGTTCGGTGAAGAGATGGTGATAATAGTGTAATATTGATGGTAGAAATATATTTTTATAATGTGAATAAATAAAAACAGCAAAGTAGCAATTGATAAAACGGAGCAAAAACGGTATTGCAATGCTTGAAAATGAGGCCTATGGTTCATATATTCGCTAGTGCAATCTCTCAACAATGCTAATATAATTGGATCATATAACCATCCCTCAACATGCGATGAAGAATCACTCCAAAGTTCCTATCTAGCGGAGAACATAAGAAGAAATCATTTGTAGGGTACGAAACCACCTTGAAGCTATTCATTCCGATCGGTCTATCCAAGAGTTCGTACTAAAACTACACCAAATAATTTCAGATTCATAATACTCAATCCAACACAAAGAACCTCAAAGAGTACCCCAAGATTTCTACCAGAGAAACAAAGACAAGAACGTGCATCAACCCCTATGCGTAGATTACCCCAATTTCACCTCGGGAATCCGCAGTTGAGTGCCAAAACATACATCAAGTGAATCGATATGATACCCCATTGTCACCACGAGTATTCATTTGCAAGACATATATCAAGTGCTCTCAAATCCATAAAATTATCCAATCTGATAAAACGAAATCTCAAAGGGAAAACTCAATTCATCACAACAAGATAGAGAGGGGAAAACACCATATGATCCGACTATATTAACAAATCTCGCAATACATCAAGATCGTGCCATCTCAAGAACACGAGAGAGAGAGAGAGATTAAAGACATAGCTACTGGTACAAACCCTCAGCCCCGAGGGTGGACTACTCCCTCCTCATCGTGGTGGCCACCAGGATGATGAAGATGGCCATCGGTGATGATTCCCCCCTCCGGTGGAGTGTCGGAACAGGGTCTAGATTGGTTTCTCGTGGCTACGGAGCCTTGCGGCGGCAGAACTTTTGACCTAGGGTTACCCCCGAGGGTTTTGGAGGCAATTTATAGGGCAAAGAGGGGGTGTGGGAGGCCACCGAGGTGGGCACAACCCACCTGGGCGCGCCTGGCCCCCCAGGCGCGCCCTGGGGGTTGTGCCCCCCTCGGGGCACCCCCCAGGTGCTGCTTTGGCCCAATGGATGTCTTCTGGTCCATAAAAAATCCACAAAAAGTTTCGCGGTGTTTGGACTCTGTTCGATATTGATTTCCTGCAATGTAAAAACACGCAAAAACAACAGCTGGCACTAGGCACTGGTGTCGGTGTCAAAACCGGCCGATCTTGGTAGGGGGTCCCGAACTGTCCGTCTGAGGATCGAATGTGACAGGAGACAAGGGAGACACAATGTTTACCCAGGTTCGGGCCCTCTTAATGGAGGTAAAACCCTACGTCCTGCTTGATTGTATTCGATGAGTATAGGGGTTACGAGAGTTGATCTACCTCGAGATCGTAGTGGCTAAACCCCAGATGTCTAGTCTATATGATTTGTGTTAGCCTGTATGGACTAAACCCTCCAGTTTATATAGACACCGTAGGGGCCTAGGGTTGTACAGAGTCGGTTTACAGAGAAAGGAAACTACACATCCGGGCATTAAGCTTGCCATCCACGCCAAGGAGAGTCCCACCCGGACACGGGGGACGGTCTTCTATCTTTTATCTTCATGGCCCATCAGTCCGGCCCATGCTACACAGCTCGGACACCCGAGGACCCCATAATCCAGGACTTCCTTAGTAGCCCCCAAACTTGCCTTCAATGACGATGTAATATCCGGCCCATGTCTTCTGCTTTGCAAGGCAAGTTCTGCATTATAATCCAGACCAATGATAATCCGACGATAACCTTTAATGTTTTCTACGATCCCCCCCGACGGTGATTTGATTTTCGCGCACTGGGTGAATACGAGCGGTGCATGCTTTTTTTCACAAATAAGCCCTTCACCATGCTCGGACGACACCTATATAAAGAGATATGGATCTCCAAAGGCCATCTCACACCGTGCAGAAGAAAAAACGACCAAGTCTAGCCACAAAACCAAGCCTTCCGTCATGGCCGGCACCCCGGGCTCCTCTTCGCGCCCCCATGGCCCTCAAAAGGGTGATTGGCAGACTTGCTCTATGCCTCATCTTCAATTACGCTGGCTCCAGATGCAAGTCTACCTCCCCTCGTAGATCTAGTTCCCGTTTGAGCGGGATTATACTCAATAGGAAATGATGCGATGGCCTAGAACTTCCCCAACCCCAATAAGGAGGAGAGGGTGTGCTTCATCCTGTTTCTGTTACGGGGCCTAGGATTTCCAATCCATCCCTTCCTCCGGGGGTTATTGGAATTTGACGGCATCCAACTGCACAACCTCACCCCAGGTTCGATTCTGCACATCTCAGGCTTTGTCGCCCCGTGTGAGCTATTCCTAGGTATCGAGGCCCATTTTGTATTATGCAGGAAATTCTTCTGCCTCGTTCCCCACCACCAAGGGGGTTCCATATTTAAAGTGGGTGGCGCCGAAGTATGGCGTATTGCAGGATCCGGATACCTTCAAGGAACACCTTAAGAAGCATACCCACGGTGGTCTTCGGAGTGGTTCTATATGGACGATGTTCCGCTGCCGGATCCAGTCAGGCGTGTTCTCCCTGAATTTTCCAGTGCTCTTCTAAAGAAGGGCCTCACCTTGGCGTCCCCGAAGTCCCAAAGAAGAGGACAGTGCGGAGATACAGAGGTTGGTCAGCATGGCCAGTCTGCTTGCCCACTCCGAACTCTCAATAGTTGAGGTCATGGCAATTGCAATAAAGAGGTGCATGCAGCCTCTTCAATCCATAGTAACTCCCTTATGGTGTTACAATGGAGAAGACGACACGTCCCATTACAGATGGCAGGGTCCAGATACCCCAGCCGAACTGGCTTCAATTTTGGTTGATCTGTACAAGGGTGAAAAAAGAAGATTTTCTCCGGTTAAACTATCGGGAGGCCTATACCATGTACACCCATATTGAATGGGTAAGATCTCGACTCGTCTGTGCTTATTTCACTATATTGTAGACACTAATCGAATGTACTTTTTGTTGATACCAACTAGTCATGGAGGAAGATGACCGAGGATATCCACTGTCCCGCTCCCCAGCCGAAGGATCATAATTGTCATGAAGATCCTAGATTTCGCGAGGATTCGAATAAATACATAGAATTCGACGATGGGGTATTCTATCAGGCGAGCCTTGATGGTTCGGAAGTGGCCATCATCACCGACTACCCTTGCCTTTACCCATTCTGCATTGTGAGTATCCAGAGGCTTCCTAAAAAGAGATCCTCATCTGTATGCTTACCTGTTGTACTGAACTAGATTTTAACAGGATCGGTGCGCTAGGGACCGTATATCCTCGAGGGCGGCCCCCACACAAGGCCATCGTTCAAAACAAAAAAGGACCGGGAGTACTGCGGAGACCTCACAGTCTTCCAAGAGGTATGTATGCTTTAATGCATTCCTAGGCATGAGTCCGGATTGTTGAGAGTCTCCCTTTTTGTCTATTAATCTTTAGGAGGAGTACGCGACAAACGGTGGGAACACACCCGATGAGCCAAATGTCCCCTAATCCGGTGCCGGACTCATCATCTAGGACGCAAGCCGACGCCACGCCCGTTCCACCTCCTCAAGAGGATTTGGATAACGTGTCGGTCACTAATTCCGAAGTGGAGAGCGTGATGAATCACCGTCGATTAAAGGAAGCTATGCGCGCTCCGGCCTTGATCGAACAAGAATTCGCCGCACTGAGTTCGACATATGCATATACCCGAGCCGCTCGAGATGTCCTTGCCGGAGTTATTCGGCTGTTCACAAAGAATATACAAGTAAAATTTGACACCATTTTGCATGGTCGTATGCCAGTAGCCCCCGAGACTTGAAATAGTGAAGCAAACCGATTTAAGGATCGATAATTTTTGCAGGTTCTTCAAGAAAAGAACACTGTGCAAGCCCAAGAGCTGAACACAAACCAAACGCAACTGAGTACGGTCACCGCCGAACTAGCGGAGTTGAAAGGGACCACGATGGGCGCATGCAGGGAAAGAAAACTTGAGGAGGAAAAGGACTAACAGTCGAAGAGATAGAGAGGTTGAAGGCTCAACTATTAGTCGCTCAGTAGGAAAATGAAAAGTTGAAAGGCGGCATGCTCGGTATGTTTTCCTCTCTCATTCAGGACCACCATAGGTACTCATGTTTAGTCCATAATGCGGAATATTATGAATTTGTTGCGAAAAGTCTTATTAACTAGTCGACCTGAGGAGGAAGTGTCCGAGTTTCAAGGCGACGTGCTAAAGGAGTTGTCCACCGTGCATGCTCGGGCCCGGAAAGCCATGAGGAGTATGGTGAAGGCATTATGGCCATATGATACTCCTCCAGAAAGTATGGAGCGCCTGGCAAACCTGTTCAAAGGTGCCCAGTGTTGGTTCGAGCTATGGAAGACGTCTGCCTATCATGAAGGCGCACGAGAAGCCTGGGCCATGGTGAAGACACACTTCTCAAAACTTTATTCGAATCATATGGCTCGAGTAGGACAACAGGGACCAGATGGTAAGGAAATCCCTTTAAATTTAGTCTATGATCAAGTAATGATTGCTGCGAAATTTTCGCAGGAAGACTGCAGATTAGACAGCCTAATAGACGGCATAGAGAAGGAATAGGTTTTTAACTTAATGTATCAATGTACATTTATGATCAACTGATGGTTTGATCCGAACATGTGAAATGATTTTGTCATCGCAGGCTTTCGGCTTTATCCTCCAGACCAATAATGTTGAGTGTTTCCAGATACGTAGGACAAAAAGAAGTATCCTTCCCAAAAACCAGGCAACCCAGTCATTGTGCTCGAATAGACAAAAAAATCAAGTTCGGGATGTATGTTATATTACGTATGTAAGAAACATCTTCCAAGGAAAATGGTTCCGTTAAAGGTTCCTTTCCTTGGGTCGGCATATTATGATTACACGTGACGGGGAATGTGGTTCATCGTACGGAAAAACCATCTCAAAGTGCTTTAAAGATGATTGCAATACATCAACAATCTGTCGTTTTGGTGCCGACCAATTATTCCCTTAAGAACACTAGCTTTCGGCTTCACCCGTCTGAGGTACATGTCTGGATGACCCGGTTGTAACAATCGCAGAGGTGCTCCCTTTATGCCCTAGCCGAACAGTCGGGAACGTAGGGCATAAGCATAAGAGCGAGGCAACCCAGCTTGGCAAAAAACTTAAGTCATAGAGGTGCATATAATGGAAAGAAAGGATGTATATCCAAAAATGACACATGTATTGTGAGCTCTAGGCTTGATATAATAAGCTTCTACTTACAGAAGCCCCCAGCTGTGGCGGGGTGTATACATTTAAGGATGTGTAACCCTCAAGTGTTTAGCCTATCCAAACACACCATGGGAAACGTATAAAAACGAAAAAAGAAAAAAAATTGAAAAGGAGACAAAAGAACGAATAAGAAGCATGGTCATACTTATGCGTAGAATCTTCGGAGCTGGGCAGCGTTCCAAGGGTTCACCTCTAAGCAATTATCTGATGCATTGCGAAGGCTGTAGGCTCCCCCCATCAGAACTTCATCTATAATGAAGGGAACTTCCCATTTTGGTTTGAGTTTGTCCTTTTTCTTCTCCGGGAGGCGTAAAACGAGCTCACCGATTTTGTAAGTCTTTGCCTGCACTTCTCTGCTTTGGTATCTTCAAGCTTGTTGTTGATATAATGCGGAATGGGCTTTTGCGACATTGTGCTCCTCCTCCAGGCCATCTAAGTTGTCCTGCCGATCAAGCTCGGCCTCTCTCTCTTCTTACATGCGCATTCGAGGTGAATCATGAATAATGTCGCAGGGCAAGACAGCCTCTGCGCCGTACACCATGAAGAATGGTGTGTATCTGGTCGTGCGGTTGGGCGTGGTCCGTAGCCCCCAGAGTACAGAATCGAGTTCCTCAACCCAGTATTTACCTGACTCCTTTAGGGATCTCATTAGTCTGGGTTTGATGCCGCTCATTATCAGGCCATTGGCCCGCTCGACTTGATCGTTTGTTTGAGGTTGATATACGGAGGCACAATCGAGCTTGATGCCCAGGTTAGCACACCAACTTTTTACCTCATCGGATGTGAAGTTAGAGCCATTGTTAGTAATAATACTGTGCGGGATACCAAAACGGTGTACGACACCGGATATAAAGTCTATCACCGGCCCGGCTTCAGCTGTTTTTACTGGTTTGGCCTCTATCCACTTAGTGATTTTATCCACCATGACCAGTAAATATTTCTTCTTTTGGCTTCCCCTTTAAGGGGTCCGACCATGTCTAGCCCCCAGACCACAAAAGGCCAGGTAATGGGGATAGTTCTTAGGGCAGTAGGACGCATATGGCTTTGATTGGCGAAGAGCTGGCATCCTACACAGTGCTGTACAAGGTCCTATATATTTGCTCGGGCCGTGGGCCAGAAGAAGCATGTACGAAAGGCTTTGCTTACAAGGGCCCGAGCTGCGGCGTGATGGCCGCCGATGCCAACATGTATTTCGGCCAAGAACTGTTGCCCCTCCTCTTCGGAGATACATCTTTGAAGAACTCCAGTAGTGCTTTTCTTGTAGAGTTCTCCTTCGTGAACTTTGCAGGCCTTGGAGCGTCGAACTATGTGATGGGCCTCGTTCTGATCATTAGGGAGCTCCTGCCTATTAAGGTAGGCCAAGAAGGGTTCGGTCCATGGAGCAATAACCGCCATGATTACATGAGCGGAAGGCGTTGGCTCAGTGCCCGAGCCCTCGATGATATTAGAATCGTGTTCGGCGTCCGGGTGTGTGATCGGCGCCAGACTGGTATTTCCGCTCTCGTCTTGCCATACCACAAATGGCTTGAAAAGCCTATCCAAAAAGGTGTTAGGCGGGATGGGGTCGCGTTTAGCGCCAATTCGAGCAAGGCTGTCTACTGCTTGATTACTATCTTGAGCCGCATGATGAAACTCGAGCCCCTCAAATCGAGTTGTTATTCTAAGTACGGCGTTGCGGTAGGCCGACGCCATCTTTGGATCCTTTGCATCGAATTCTCCATTTATTTGAGATATCGCGAGGTTCGAATCCCCACGCACCTCAAGGCATTGTATGCTAATAGAGACGGCCATCTGGAGTCCATGCAGGAGTGCTTCATATTCGACAGCGTTATTGGAGTTTGTATACATGATTTGTAATACATAACGGACTGTGTCCCCTGTAGGGAATGTCAGGATGACACCAGCCCCCAATCTGGCTAACATTTTGGAGCCGTCGAAGTACATTACCCAGTTGGAGTTTGTGCTGTATGACAGTGTCCTGGACTAGGGGGTACTCACCACATCGTCTCCCGGATAGTTGGATTGGGTCGAGGACCCCCATGGCCGTTTACTCATGGGCCAGTTCGGACGGCCGGAGACATATACGAGGAAGATTCCACAAGACTTGGTGATCAAGACAAGGACTCCTCTCCACTGACGTATTCGACTAGGACTCTTGTTATCCTAGGCCTCTGGTATGTTATATAAGCCGAGGCCAGGCTAGTCAATAGAGGATTATGATATTATTCATCATACCCTTAGGTTTTAGATCACAACATATGTGTAACATCCCAAATTTTCAATTTGGAATGTTATACATTAGAGCATCATTGTATATCATGTTTTATTGCATTTTGGTTGATCCTAGAAATTTCACGCAACTCAAGGACCTACAGAGAGAGTTGGGGATTTCGTTATTTTCATATTTGAGTTTTTCTCGAATTATGAAAAGAGAATCGTTTGATTTTAATTATGTTTCTCTGAAATATTTCTCTTATTGAAAATAAAAGAGAGAGGATAAAATGACTTCCTCAAAATAATTTTTTTTAGAGATTTAATATTAAAATCAAACAAGATTTTTATTCGGAGTTTTGTCGCTATTTTATTTGGATTAGGAAAAATATGCGTTTTTCAAAATTGCATTTTAGGCTCAAATAAATGTTCACCTTGTCTGGCTTATTTTTAGAGGATGGGGAAAATTTATTTCGGGATTTTTGGAGTCCGTTTAGTATTTCTTTTCTTTCTTTTTCTGCACGTCGAAATTATTTAAAAAAAAGTCAACCGACTTAGGGTCGTACTCGGCCAGGTCTCCTCGGGCCGGCCCCTTTAAAGCACGAGACCCCCGAGCCCCAGCCACCCGAAACCCTAGCCCCGCCCCGCCTCCCGCCGCCGCCGCCAGTGCGCCGCCGCCGCACCGCCGCCGCGCCACCTCGCCGCTGCGCCGCCTC
>NC_041382.1:184186715-184202268 GCF_002162155.2 Triticum dicoccoides | reverse complement strand
CGCTACCGAGCCGCCGCCGGACCCCGCTAGAGTTCGAGGTAGCCGCTGTTTTTTTTTAAAAACCAATCGATTTTATTTCATAAACCCTAGATCCGTTTTTTAACCGGTTTGGTTTGTTTTTTTGGTTTAGTTATTTAGCGAACGCCCGTTTTTACATTCGGTTTTTCGAACGGTTTTCACCATTTAGCCGCAGACAACAAATGTTCATTTGTTAGCCTATTCGTCAGTTTTCCTTTTTCTCTGGAATTTTCCGCGATTATTTTCGATCGTGATTTCTGATCCGATTTTTGTTCTAGTATAAATTTTCGCTCGTTTATCGGAATCAGGCGATTCAAGCACCTAAAGTTTCGCCTCGAAACCCTCTTTCCTTTTAACCAACTTAAACAAGTTTTTGCTACTGTAAAATTTGACCTAGGTCCAGATTATTGAACGAAGCTTGTTTCTCTCGCCATTTGAGTTTTGTTGCTTCGTTTGATTTGATTCTTTTTACAAACCGGAGTTCTTAAGTTGAACTTTCTGGTTAGATATCTTATTTGAGTTTTATCCGTGCTTTTGCTTGATTGCTTATTGTATGCTTGTTTGATTGCGATAGAGTACCCGGAGTGCGAAGCGTGCTACATCGAGTCTCTAGGTTTCACGGATCATCAGCAAGGCAAGTAACACTTTGATCATACCTCTTACTACCCAGTTTTCATTGCATTAGATCATCCCTCAAACATTGCATGGTTAGGATCTGAATTAAATTGTGGGGTTTGGGAAGTAGATGAGGTAGTACCTATTCACCTGTTTATTATCAAACCCTGGGAGTTACTTCTACGTTGCTTATATTGCTATGCTATGCTAGTAGACGTGGATTGGGTTTGAGTGTTTCATGACAGATGTGAGATTGTTAATTTAATGGTTCAACTAAGGTGGCAACTTTAATACACATCTGGGTGGATTGAGGCACCTGGGGAACCTAGTGATTGCCTGTATTTTTGGAAATCCCGGGGTACCATGTGATTTTCCTATGGACCGCCACCCAGGCTCAAAGGGATCATGAGATTATTCATACTGGAAACTTCCGTGTGCAGCCACATGCCATTATGGGCTCTGGCATAGTTGATTAAGTCGTGTGAACTCTTACAGTGGTAGACTAGCAGATGTAGGGGATGTAGGTGTACCGGTCTACCCATCGTAAGGTGCTAACGCTTCTGAAAGACTGTGTCTCGGTCATCCGTTTCTCAAACATCATGTAGTGCGAGAAATCCAACGGAGAAGATCGAGTCTTGTGGGGAAAAGTGCACAAACCTCTGTAGAGTGTATAAACTAATCATGGTTAGCCATGTCCCCGGTTATGGACATCTTGAGTATCTAGTTCTTGGATTATCATGTGGATCTCATCACTCTTAATATAATTTGATTGGGTTTAATGATGATTACTTTTAATTGGGATTGAGTTGGGTGAACCTTCTCAATGTTTAACAACTACCATGATAGTTAAATAAAATTTATTTCTTTGAAGAAGGGAAAAATTGGCTTTACGCAAAAACATATCAACCATACAGCCTCCACCAGCCACATATACATATAGTGATAGCTTTATTCTGTTCATTACTCTCTTGTGTTACCTTGCCAGCATATTCTATGTGCTGACCCATTTTCGGGCTGCAACGTATCATGTTGCATACTTTTCAAACGACGGGTAAGGAGCCTTAGGGCATGGTCTTTCACTCAGTGATGTCGTTGGAGTTGATGGACTCACTTTATCTTCCAAGCCTTCCGCTGTTATCATATTAGATGGCCTTAAGCCATATTTATTGTAATAAGTTCTCTTTTGAGACATTCGATGTAATAGGCGTGTGATTGCCACTCTGTTATAAATCCTTCGAGTACTGTGTGTGTCAGCATTACTGATCCAGGGATGAAACTTATACACGGAGATCAGACTGTTTGAGGTCTGGTCGCTACAAAGATGGTATCAGAGCACACGCTGACTGTAGGACACGACCACTAAGCTAAAGCCCTAGATCACTATTCTCTTCTCATTTCTAACTCCTCTCATTTTTCTACTATCTAGGATAGCGAACGCAAGGAACAAGTTTGCGCAACCGGATGAAGACGCCCCTTTTGGAAGACACTTGAAGGAAGTCACTAGGTACCTGAACATTGGAATACCAAGCTTCACCGGGACCTACAATGCCACTTTACCTGAAGAGGAGCGCTGGATGATTCAAGTTCAAGTTCCAGGAAGGACATTCACACCAATCACTGAGCCCATAGAGTTTTCTTTCGATGCACCAACCTGGAGTCTAGGAAAGAGTATGGCAACTCACATCACCATGGGACGCATTAGAGAAGTTTACCACAAGGATCTCAAGGATACTATCTACCAGATTTGTGGGCGCCGAGATGAGCAATGGGAGATGATCAGCACGAGGAAGGATATATCCATTGCAGCTTTCATCCAGGAGTTAAACCAGCATATTCGCCGCCAGGAGAACCAGATGTGCACAAGCATGATAGATCTGAAGAAGGCAATGACCAGGATCACGAAGCTTGAAGAAGAACTCAAGGCTACTCGTGAAGATTATGAGGAGGGAATCATCGTACTAGTGGAGAGGAATGATGATCTGGAAAGGAAGCTAGGAGTATTCATGGGAGACCCGGCACCAGGAGGAGAAGATGAAGAACCCAAGGAGATTCGTCCGGAGGACTACATCATCATCGACGACACCGACTCGGACCCCGACGATTGCGATGATGACTATGTTGATGAAGCTGGAGCAGATGTCATGGAGTCTTCGACCGATCAATATTTCTAGTTGACCACCAAAACAGTAGTAGTAGTCTACCATGTAAATAGTACAGTCCAATTTTGTAACGATAGATCTAGACCGATTGTATGCATTTGCTTGATTGATTGAGTGATATGATTGTGTTTCTCTCATGTGCATATGGGTAGTGTTTTCTCACTAGACCTCATTCTATTCTATTCTCTTGTCTCTAAACCCTCAGATGCCTCCGAGACGTGATCCCGGGTTTACCTTTCCACCGGAGCTCACTCAGTTGATCCAGCAGCAGAATACCCTGATGCAGTTGTTAGTTCAGAATCAATGCAACAACAACAACAACAATAACCCACCACCACCACCACCAGTTGACAACTTAGCCCGTTTTCTGAGGTTGCAGCCGCCGGTGTTTTCCAGTAGCACCGAGCCGATAGTTGCAGATGATTGGCTCCGCAGGATTGGAAGGGAGTTAACCATTGCAGGATGCACAGATGATGAGAAGGTGCGTTTTGCCGCACATCAGTTGGATGGACCAGCAACCTCATGGTGGGAAAATTACACTATCACTTATCCCATAGCCACTGTCACATGGGATCAGTTCCAGCAGGCTTTCCGTACTGCCCATGTATCAGTAGGAGCTATGGCCATGAAGAAGCGTGAGTTTTGCAACTTACGCCAAGGAGGACGCACTGTTGGCCAGTATGTGGATGAGTTTAGTAAGTTAGCACGTTATGCCCCAGATGACGTTGCTACAGATGCATCTAAGAAGGAGAAGTTTCTGGAAGGACTGAATGATGAGCTAAGCATGCAGTTGATGGTAGAAAATTTGAATAACTACCAGGAGTTGGTGGATAGAGCTCTCATGCTTGAAGGGAAGCAGCAGCAGATTGACAGCCGCAAGAGGAAGTATGGACAGGGGAAGTATAATTCTGGAGCCCAGCAGAGACCCTGTTTCACCCCGAACTCAGGAGGACTTGTGCATAACCATAGAGGCCACACTCATAATGGAGGAAGTTCGCACAATCATAGTGTCCCCAAGAACGACAATGGTAATGGAGGAAGTAGCGGACAAAACCATTCCAACCCGGCAACACCCGCCAAGAAGGATCTAAGCCACGTTACTTGCTACAAGTGTCAGAAAACCGGACATTACGCCAATGAATGCCCTGAAGCTAAGAATGGAAATGGCAATGGAAGCTCTGGGAAGAAGCCCAACCCTTTCAACAGGGGACAAGTAAACCACGTTAACGTGGAGGAGATTGAAGCCCAGCCAGATGCAGTAATTGGTAAGTTTTTGGTTAAGTCATTTACTGCAGTAGTTCTTTTTGATACTGGTGCATCTCATTCATACATATCGAGGGGATTTGTGGATAAGTATAACCTGCCCACTAGAGTACTTAAGACACCCATGCTAGTAACCTCACCCGGAGCAGAGTATATGGCAAGCCATGGATGTTTTCAGATGCCATTGGCCATAGGTAGGCATGTTTTCCCCTCCGATATGATAATTTTGGAATCGTAAGGTTTGGATGTGATTCTGGGTATGGATTGGCTATTGATGTATGGAGGAAACATCGATTGCGCAAGTAAGACGATTTTACTCACCACCCCAGAAGGAAGAAGGATCAAGTATGTATCCCGGCATGTGCCAAATAGGACTCAAGTAAATTGCTTATCAGGAGTAGTACAGGAGGAAGTACGAGTGGTGAAGGATTTCCAGATGTATTTCCAGAAGAGTTGCCAGGCATGCCACCAGATAGAGACATAGAGTTTTTCATATAGCTTTTGCCAGGCACTGGGCCAATATCTAAGAGACCGTACAGGATACCCGCACAGGATTTAGAGGAAATTAAGAAGCAGATTAAGGAGTTACTGGATAAGGGATATATTCTCCCAAGCTCGTCACCTTGGGGATCACCAGGACTTCTAGTAGAAAAGAAGGATGGATCGTTAAGGATGGTTGTTGATTATCGTGGATTGAATGAAGTAACGATCAAGAACAAGTACCCACTGCCGATGATCAATGATTTGTTTGATCAGCTGCAAGGAGCTAAGGTGTTTTCCAAGATCGATCTGCGATCAGGTTATCACCAGTTGAAGATTCGAGAGCAGGACATACCTCAGATAGCTTTTACCACAGGTATGGGCTATATGAGTATACCGTTATGTCATTTGGCCTCAGTAACGCACCTGCCTACTTTATGAACATGATGAACAAGGTGTTTATGGAGTTTTTGGATAAGTTCATCGTAGTGTTCATTGATGATATTCTGGTCTACTCAAAGAATGAAGAGGAACATAAGGAACATTTGCGTTTGGTACTTGGGAAGCTCAGGGAACATCAGTTATACGCCAAGTTCAGCAAGTGTGAGTTTTGGCTGAAGGAAGTTGGATTCCTTGGACATGTTATATCTGTAGAAGGAATAGCAGTAGACCCCAACAAAGTTGTCACCGTGACAAATTGGGGAGTACCCACGATAGTTGGAGAGATCCGAAGTTTTCTTGGACTCGCAGGATACTACCAGAGGTTCATTGAGAATTTCTCAAAGATTGCAAAACCAATGACGGAGTTGTTGAAGAAGGACACCAAATTCAATTGGACTGAGGAATGCGAGGCCAGTTTCCAGGAGTTGAAGAGACGCTTGGTTACATCACCAGTGTTGATCCTGCCATATCAATGCAAGGATTATGAAGTGTATTGCGATGCTTCTCATCGAGGACTTGGAGCCATACTTATGCAGGAGGGAAGAGTTGTTTCATATGCCTCACGACAGCTTAAACCCCATGAGTTAAATTATGCTATACATGATTTGGAGTTAGCAGCCGGAGTACACGCGTTGAAGACATGGAGACATTTTCTCATCAGAAACCATTGTGAGGTATACACGGATCACAAGAGTTTAAAGTATATCTTCACACAGAAGGAGTTGAATCTCAGGCAGAGGAGATGGTTAGAACTCATTAAGGATTATGATATGAGATTGCACTATCATCCCGGAAAGGCTAACGTAGTAGCTGATGCGTTGAGCCGCAAGAGTCATGTCAATACCCTCATGACCGGAGGATTACCCAGGGAGTTAGCAGAAGACCTTTGTGAGCTATATTTGGAGATAGTTTCGAGAGGTTATGTAGCATCTTTGGAGATTCAGTCTACTTTGATGGATAAGATCAGAGAAGCGCAAAGGACGGACAAGGATATTGCCGAGATAAAGGAAAGGATGAGCAAAGGAAAAGCCAAGGGATTTTGTGAGGATGAGCATGATACTTTATGGTTTGAGGAGCGCGTATATGTGCCCAAAGATCAGGAGATCAGGAAGTTGATTCTGCAAGAGGCCCGTGATTCGCCATATTCAATTCACCCAGGAAATACCAAAATGTATCTGGATTTGAAGGACAATTACTTGTGGACCGGTATGAAGAAGGATATTGCAGAGTATGTAGTAGTTTGTGATGTATGTCAAAGAGTGAAGGCAGAACATCAGAAGCCAGCAGGATTGCTAAAGCCATTGCCTATACCCGAATGGAAGTGGGACAAACTAGGCATGGATTTTATCACGGGATTTCCCAGGACTTGTTCAGGCTATGACTCGATATGGGTTGTAGTCGATCGACTGACGAAAGTAGCTCATTTCATCCTAGTAAAGACCACTTACACCAGTGCTAAGTTAGCAAAGATCTATATGACCAGGATCGTATGCCTGCATGGAGTTCTGAGGACCATTGTATCAGATAGAGGAACCCAGTTTACTTCTAAGTTTTGGAATCAGTTGCATGAAACTTTGGGAACCAGACTAGAGTTCAGTACAGCTTTTCACCCGCAAACAGATGGACAGACTGAAAGAGTAAATCAGATTCCGGAGGACATGTTGAGAGCTTGTGCACTTGACTATGGATCTAGTTGGGACGATAATTTGCCTTATGCAGAGTTCTCTTATAGCAACAGTTATCAAGCCAGTTTGAAGATGGCCCCTTTCGAAGCACTATACGGAAGGAGGTGCAGAACACCGTTGTCGTGGGACGAAGTTGGAGACCGACAGTTGTTTGGACCAGATTTGATTAAAGAGTCTGAAGAGAAGGTTAAGCTGATTCACGATAGACTCAAGGTAGACCAATCTAGGCAGAAGAGTTATGCGAATTCGAAACACAAGGAGACAATCTACAAAGTCGGAGACAGAGCGTATCTTCGAGTATCACCACTCTAAGGAGTGAAGCGTTTTGGAGTTAAGGGGAAGTTAGCACCACATTTTGTGGGACCATACAGAGTTTTGGAACGAATCGTAGAAGTTGCTTACAAGTTGGAATTACCCGAAGGATTGTCCGGAGTTCACGATGTGTTTCATGTTTCTCAGTTGAAGAAGTGCCACGCGGAGATGGCTGAAATTCCTCTGAGAGATACAGTGCCGCTAGAAGCGATACAGTTGGATAGTGATTTGACTTATGAGGAGAAACCAATAAAGATACTCGAGTTTGCCAGCCGAGTTACGCGCAATAAGGTTATCAAGTTTTCCAAGGTTTAGTGGAGTCACCATGTCGAGGATGTAGCCACTTGGGAACGAGAAGAAGACTTACGAAAGGATCACCCTCACCTATTTTCTAGCCAACCCAAATCTCGAGGGCGAGATTCATCTTAAGGGGGGTAGGTTTGTAACATCCTAAATTTCAATTTGGAATGTTATACATTAGAGCATCATTGCATATCATGTTTTATTGCATTTTGGTTGATCCTAGAAATTTCACGCAACTCAAGGACTTACGGAGAGAGTTGGGGATTTCGTTATTTTCATATTTGAGTTTTTCTCGAATTATGAAAAGAGGATCGTTTGATTTTAATTATGTTTCTCTGAAATATTTCTCTTATTAAAAATAAAAGAGAGAGGATAAAATGACTTCCTCAAAATAAAGAAATATTAGAGATTTAATATTAAAATCAAACAAGATTTTTATTCGGAGTTTTGTCTCTATTTTATTTGGATTAGGAAAAATATGCATTTTTCAAAATTGCATTTTAGGCCCAAATAAATGTTCACCTTGTCCGGCTTATTTTTAGAGGACGGAGAAAATTTATTTCATGATTTTTGGACTCCGTTTAGTCTATTTTTTTCTTTCTTTTTCTGCATGTTGAAATTATTAAAAAAAAGTCAACCGACTTAGGGCTGTACTCGGCCAGGTCTCCTCGGGTCGGCCCCTTTAAAGCCCGAGACCCCCGAGCCCCAGCCACCCGAAACCCTAGCCCCGCCCCGCCTCCCGCCGCCGCCGCCACACTGCCGCCGCGCCACCTCGCCGCCTCGCCCCCCGCGCTGCCGCACCGCCCCGCCGCCTCGCCGCTGCTGCGCCGCCGCCGCACCACCGCCCAGCCACCTCACCTCTGCCGCTCCACCGTCGGACCCCGCCGGAGTTCGAGGTAGCCGTCGTTTTTTTATAAACCGATCGGTTTTATTTCGTAAACCCTAGATCCGTTTTTAACCGGTTCGGTTTATTTTTTCGGTTTAGTTATTTAGCGAACACCCGTTTTTACGTTCGGTTTTACGAACGGTTTTCACCGTTTAGCCGCAGACAGCGAACGTTTGTTCGTTAGCCTGTTCGTCAGTTTTTCTTTTTCTCGGAATTTTCCGCGATTATTTTCGATCGTGATTTCTAATCCAATTTTCGTTCTAGTATAACTTTTCGCTCGTTTATCGGAATCAGGCGATTCAAGCGCTAAAGTTTTGCCTCGAAACCCTCTTTTCGTTTAACCAACTTAAACAAGTTTTTGCTACTGTAAAATTTGACCTAGGTCCAGATTATTGAACGAAGCTTGTTTCTCTCGCCGTTTGAGTTTTGTTGCTTCGTTTGATTTGATTCTTTTTGCAAACCGGAGTTCTTAAGTTGAACTTTCTGGTTAGATCTCTTATTTGAGTTTTATCCGTGCTTTTGCTTGATTGCTTATTGTATGCTTGTTTGATTGCGATAGAGTACCCGGAGTGCGAAGCGTGCTACATCGAGTCTCTAGGTTTCACGGATCATCAGCAAGGCAAGTAACACTTTGATCATACCTCTTACTACCCAGTTTTCATTGCATTAGATCAGCCCGCAAACATTGCATGGTTAGGATCTGAATTAAATTGTGGGGTTTGGGAAGTAGATGAGGTAGTACCTATTCACCTGTTTATTATCAAACCCTGGGAGTTACTTCTACGTTGTTTATATTGCTATGCTATGCTAGTAAACGTGGATTGGGTTTGAGTGTTTCATGGCAGATGTGAGATTGTTAATTTAATGGTTCAACTAAGGTGGCAACTTTAATACACATCTGGGTGGATTGAGGCACCTGGGGAACCCAGTGATTGCCTGTATTTTTGGAAATCCCGGGGTACCGTGTGATTTTCCTATGGACCGCCACCCAGGCTCAAAGGGATCATGAGATTATTCATACTGGAAACTTTCGTGTGCAGCCACATGCCATTATGGGCTCTGGCATAGTTGATTAAGTCGTGTGAACTCTTACAGTGGTAGACTAGCAGATGTAGGGGATGTAGGTGTACTGGTCTACCCATCGTAAGGTGCTAACGCTTTTGAAAGACTGTGTCTCAGTCATCCGTTTCTCAAACATCATGTAGTACGGGAAATCCAACGGAGGAGATCGTGTCTTGTGGGGAAAAGTGCACAAACCTGTGTTGAGTGTATAAACTAATCATGGTTAGCCGTGTCCCCGGTTATGGACATCTTAAGTATCTAGTTCTTGGATTATCATGTGGATCTCATCACTCTTAATATAATTTGATTGGGTTTAATGATGATTACTTTTAATTGCGATTGATTTGGGTGAACCTTCTCAATGTTTAACAACTACCATGATAGTTAAATAAAATTTAGTCCTTTGCAGTAGGGAAAAATTGGCTTTACGCAAAAACATATCAACCATACAGCCTCCACCGGCCACATATGCATATAGTGATAGCTTTATTATGTTCATTACTATCTTGTGTTACCTTGCCAGCATATTCTATGTGCTGACCTGTTTTCGGGATGCAACATTTCATGTTGCAGACTTTTCAGACGACAAGTAAGGAGCCTTAGGTTGTGGTCTTTCACTCAGTGATGCCGTTGGAGTTGATAGACTCACTTTATCTTTCAAGCCTTCCGTTGTTATCGTATTAGATGGCCTTAAGCCATATTTATTGTAATAAGTTCTATTTTGAGACATTCGATGTAATAGGTGTGTGGTTGCCACTCTGTTATAATTCCTTCGAGTAGTGTGTGTGTCAGCATTACTGATCCAGGGATGACACTTATACATAGAGATCAGACTGTTTGAGTTCTGGTCGCTACAATATGATCTTGAGGTAGATCAACTCTGTACTTATATTCCATCAATATAAATAAGAGCATGACGTAGGGTTTTACCTCCATCAAGAGGGTCTGAACCTGGGTAAACATCGTGTCCCCTGTTACCCATCGATCCATGATACATAGCTTGGGACCCCTACCCGAGATCCGCCGGTTTTGACACCAACATTGGTGCTTTCATTGAGAGTTCCGCTGTGTGATGGGCAAAGGATCGATGGCTCATCTGCAGATCAACTGCGACGTCGACGTCTTTGTCGCCGCCTCGACTGGTCACCTTGGCTTGACCGAGGACTATGCCCCACATGCAATCATCATGTTTGGACAAGGGCATTCATCAACATCCACTCTGATCTATATTAAGATCATGGAGGAATCCATGGAGCTCAGGGGCTCAATGTCAACATTGCCCTCGGGCGACCGTGCTGTTTTTCCGAACAATGAACTTGTATCTGCTGCCACCACCACCTCGAGCATCGCTTTGATGATTTCTTTGGTGTAATTGTGTGGAATTGAGTCTACAACAACCATGCAAAAATTCATCGAGTTCCGATAAAGGAATCTCTGGCAATCTACGATATACCGGAGCCGTGTTAAATCTGGACGGGAATTTGGACGAGTTTAGGGAGTGGTCTTCAGAAACTAGCTCGGACGTCCTTTGGAAGATCCAACCGTTGATCGGCTGCGAAATTCCTATATCTACCACCCCTCAAAATTTTAGCTCGATCCGACCGTCCAAACTCCGTAAACCTTTCGATTAGTGCATCACTTTTCAGATCTTTTTTCTGCGCGAATACGGATCCGACCAGAATTCATGTTTCTTTATGAATGTGATATTGGACAACTTTTTTAAAGGAATTTTCTTCTAGGGTATTGTGCGTTGTTTTTAAACACGTGCACATAAAAATTTAAGCCTCCTCCGAGGTAATATTCACCATCATGCTGGTGTCAAACCAGTCCGGCAATATTGCTCCACGGCTGCCGACCTACGCTAGACACGTCGTCGCTTTTTGAGCCGAGCTCAACTTCTTCGGATCATCATCTCGGCGAGCGAACAAGAGTTCGGAATCACCATGGATAAATCATCACCAACATCGCCACCCCATAGACTACACGGAGCGGGCACACAGGCATCGCCGCATGGTCACTTCATCAAGCCGGCATTGACCGCGTCACAAGTTACGACCTGCGTCGGCATGGCCGCACTGTTGCTTCTTCAAGCCGATGTCCATCACGCCGAACTTCTTCAACACCTCGGCTGACATGGCAGCTGCAACGTCTCCTTACCGATCTGCTCCGTCTCCTCGGCTAGACCGAGGGCTTCGACATCTCTTCATCAACTTACTTCGGAGACTTCGACGTCACCAGCCGACCAGCGTCATCACATTAGCTGGACCACGGGATTTGCCTCGGAGAGCCAACCTTTGCCAGCATCGCCATGCCACCGCTTCATCACCCATCAGGCAATGGGTGTGCAGATCGAGTCCCAATTTTGGGAGTACCATTTCTCTAGATTGCTACAACAGATAAGCCAGGTGCTATTAATTCTAGGTTTTTTTTCTTGCTTGGGTTTATTTTTCCCAAGGAATTATTACTCTGGTTTGTTTCATCATCTGTACACAGGTCCGTCAAATGGTGGCCGCATTAACAATGGTCGCGTGATGGTTCGGTTAGTTTCCGTATACAGTTCGGCGAATGCCGCATCCGAAACTCAGACCAACCTGTGAAGTCAGGCTTTGCCATGCCCTCACTATGTCACGCCGATGCCCTGCATCGACATTGACTTCGACGCCAGGCTACATCTCTTTCAATAAATTATTTTTGAGAAAAGCAATTATCCTTTTTGGACCGCACTATTTTATGTGTGTAAGTGATCAACTTCGACTGCGTCACACGGTCACTTTGGCAAGCCGAGGTCGTTGTCCCAATCAGCATAAACCAGCTCGCGTGATCACCTTGTTGGTCGAATCGCCATACCGACATGTTCGGTTGCCTCGGGGACTTCGGCATCACTGAGAGAGCTCTACCTCATCGAGTGTTCGGCACACGGGCCATATTTATTTTATTATTCACTTTGCTTAAATTATTAATTATGCAAAGTTTTTTATTATTATTATCTCTGGTTTGCACTATTTTTTGTGCACACATAAATGATTTCGGGCGGGCAGTGCTATTACCTTGGCACACCAATGTGCTGATGTGGGGGTTCTGTCGTCACCTTGCTGACCTACCGCATCACCTCGGCTGGACCGGGGGCTTCATCATCACTTCATTAACACACGCTGGGGGCTTCGGTGTCACACTGTCGGCCTGCTCTGTTGCCATGGTCGAACTGGGGTTTTCACCTCGCCGATCGACTATCACTACAAAAAAATACACTTCCGTGATGATACGTGTTTGTCACAGTAGGTCGCTTTTTTGTCATGCATGTACATCCATGAAAAATTTATGACAGAATCAAGATAGTCATACCTGTGTTGTCGTAGAAGTGTTCCATGACATTACCAAAATTATCATCATGGAAGTGTCCACTTCCATGACGATAAATCGCGCGTCACAGAAGTGCTTTCGTCAAGGGTGACCGACATGTGGCATCCACCGTAACCGAACGCCGTTAAGCTATCGGGTTGGGTTTTGGATCCGATAACCCGTTAACAGCCCCGACCAATGGGGATTTTCCACATGTAAAATCGTCATTGGCTAGAGGAAACACGTGTCGGCTCATCATCGGGATAGATGTCATCCACTCACTGGACAGAAGGCGCCTATGATACGTCGACACGTGGCACGGCCCAACAAGTTTAAATGGCCGGCCCAACTAGAGGCCCACAAGATTTTGTGGACCATAATGGGCCGGCCCAGCTAAAGGCCCACGAAATTTTGCGGACCATAATGGGCTGGCCCAGCTAAAGGCCCACAAGATTTTGCAAGCCATAATGGCCGGCCCAGGTAAAGGCCCACAAGATTTTTTTGTGCCATAATGGGTCGGCCCCGGTAAAGGCCCACAAGATTCTTTCGGGTCATAATGGGCCGGCCCAACTAAAGGCACACGAGATTTCGCCGACATTAATGGGCCGGCCCAGCTGTAGGCCCAAAAGATTTTGTGGACCCTAGTAGGCCGGCCCATTAACTGGCTACCATGTTTTGGGCCAAATGCCGGCCCATATTTGATCCGGTCCATTAATGGCCTGCCACGCTCCGGGCCTAATAGTGGCCCATATGAGATCCGGCCCGTTAAAAGCCTACCACGTTCTGGGCCAAATTACGGCCCAGATTAGGTCCGGCCCTTTAAGAGGCTTTGGGCTCAATTATGGCCCATATCAAATTCGGCCTGTCAACTAGACACTATGCTTTTGGGCCCACTTGCTAAAGGCCCACTTAGTAATTCGGCCTGATATTAGTTTTGGCCTTTTAAGGGCCCATTTAACATTTCGGCCCTATATTAATTTCGGCCTGTTAAAAGCCCGTCATATAGTTGGGCCTAACTACGACCCAGTTTGCATCCGGTGTAGCGACCAGACCTCAAACGGTCCAATTTCTGTGCTCCGGTGTCATCCCTGGATCAGTAATGCTGACACCACACAGTACTTGAAGGATTTATAACAGAGTAGCAATCACACACTTATTACATCGAGTGTCTCAAAAGAGAACTTATTACAACAAATATGGCTTAAGGCTATCTAATAACGATAATAGCGGAAGGCTTGGAAGATAAGTGAGTCCGTCAACTCCAATGGCATCATCAAGTATAGAACCGCGACCTAAAGGCACCTTAATCATCGTCTGAAAAGTCTGCAACATTAACGTTGCAGCCCAAAACGGGCCAGCACATGGAATATGCTGGCAATGTAACACATAGAGAGTAATGGATTGAAATAAGCTATTCTATATGCATATATGGCTGGTGTAAAGCTGTATGGTTACAGTTTTGTGTAAAGCCAATTTTTCCCTACTGCAAAGGAAAAATTTTATTTAACTATCATGGTAGTTGTTAAACATTGAGAATGGTTGATAGCATTCTCAATCCCAATTAAGCATCATCATTTAAAAACCCAACAATTAACTTTTAGAGTAACATGATGAGATTCACATGATAATCCAGGTACTAGATACTCAAGATGTCCATAACCGGGGACACGGCTACTCATGATTAGTTTATACACTCTACAAAGGTTTGCGCACTTTTCCCCACAAGACTCGATCTCCTCCGTTGGTTTTCTCGCACTGCATGGTGTTTGAGAAACAGATGACCGAGACATAGTCTTTCAGAAGCGCTAGCACCTTACGAACGGGTAGACCGTACCAACCTACATCCCCTACATCTTCTAGTCTACCACTATAAGAGTTCGCACGACTTAGTCAACTATGCTAGAGCCCATAGTAGCTTGTGGCTACACACGGAAGTTTCTAGTATGAATAATCTCATGATCCCTTTGTGCCTGGGTGGCGGTCCAAAAAAACAGGCAATCGCTGGAATACCCAGGTGCCTCAATCCACCCAGATGTGTGTTTAGGTTGCCACCTTAAATAAACCATTAATTAATAATCTCACATCTGTCATGGATACACTCACCCAATCCACGTCTACTAGCATAGCATGGCATAATAAGCAAACGTAAGAGTAACTCCCAAAGGTTTGATAATAAATAGGCAATAGGTTCTACCTCAACTACTTCCCAAACCCACAATTTAATTAGATCCTAATCATGCAATGTGTGAGGATTGGAACTAATGCAATAAAACTGGGTAGTAGGAGGTATGATCAAAGTGTTACTTGCCTTGCTGATGATCCGGGAAACCTAGCGATTCAAAGTATCAAGCGGCGCACTCCGGGTACTCTATCGCAAACAAACAAGCATACAATAAGTACTCAACTAATGCATAGGTAAAACACGAACAAAAGATCTAACCAGAAAGTTCAACTTAAGAACTCCGGTTGGCAAAAAGAATCAAAACAAACGAAGCAACGAAGACAAACGGCAAAAGAAACAAGCTTCATTTACTATTCTGGATCTAGGGCAATTTTTACAGTGGCAAAAACTTGTTTGAGTTGGTTAAACGGAAAGAGGGTTTCGAGACGAAACTCCAGGCGCTTGAATCACCTAATTTCGATAAACGAGCAAAAAGTTAAACTAGAACGAACATCGGATCAGAGATCGCGATCAGAAAAACTGCGGATTTAATACGAGAAAAAGAAAAATGACGAACAGTTAACGAACAAACGTTCGTTAACAAAAACTAAATGAAAAACGCGTTCATTAAAATGAACGCACGAACGGGCGCTCGCTAAATAAATAAACCGAAAAAACCGATCTATTTATTAAAAAAAACGAAAACTAGGGTTTTCAAAAAAAATTGAATCGACTTTTTCTCAAAAATCGGCCGGCGGCTACCTCGGCGGCGGTGGCGGCTCTCCGGTGGGGCTCCGGCAGGGCGGCGGGTGGCGCGAGGCGGCGGGGC
>NC_041382.1:184153740-184185987 GCF_002162155.2 Triticum dicoccoides | reverse complement strand
CTCCGGGCGGCGCGGCGGCGGCAGGCGGCGTGCGACAGCCGTGGCGCTGGCGCAGGCGGCGGGGCGGCGGTGTGGGCTTTGCAGGGGGTGGCGGCGGTTATAAAGGGGCGGGGGAGGTCGACTTGGGGGAGGGGTCGGCCTCGGGATGCGTGTCCTCCCCGGACACGGCGACAGCGGCGATCGGGACTCCGGTCCTGACCCGGCTGGAGGCGGGCTGGGCCGGCCTACTCAGCTGGGCCCTTGGCCCAGTCGGACGCGGTTTTTTTTAAAAACAATTTTGCTGCGCCTAAAAAAAATTCTAGAAAAATAAATAAAAATCTAAAAATGCCAAAACAAATTTTCTCCGTCTAAATAAAATATTTAGAACAGGATGAACATTTTTTGGCTCTAAATGCAGTTTTTGAAAACGTGCAATTTTTCCTAATTCAAATAAAATAGCAAATAAAACCAAAATAAAATCCTATTTGATTTTTTTATTAAATCCTCAATATTTCTTTATTTTGGGAAAGTCATTTTATTCCCTCTCTCGTATTTTGATAACAGAAATAAATGAAGATAAAATAAATAAAATCAAATGATCCCTATTTCAAAATTTGAGAAAACTCAAATATGAAAATAACGAAATCCCCAACTCTCTTCGATGGTCCTTGAGTTGCGTAGAATTTTCTATGATCCACCAAAAGCAATAAAATATGATATGCAATGATGATCTAATGTATAACATTCCAAATTGAAAATTTAGGATGTTACAAACCTACCCCCCTTAAGATGAATCTCGCCCTCGAGATTCTGGTTGGCTAGAAAATAGGTGAGGGTGGTCCTTCAGCAATTCTTTCTCTCGCTCCTAGGTGGCTTCATCCTCCGTGTGGTGGCTCCACTGAACTTTGCAAAACTTGATAACCTTGCTGCGGGTGACTCGGCTGGCATACTCAAGAATCTTGACTGGTTTCTCCTCATAGGTCAAATCACTGTCGAACTGAATTGCTTCCAGCGGCACTGTATCTCTCAGCGGTATATCAGCCATCTCTGCGTGGCACTTCTTCAACTGGGAAACATGGAACACGTCATGAACTCCTGATAATCCTTCAGGTAATTCCAACTTGTAGGCTACTTCTCCCATACGCTCCAAAACCTTGTATGGTCCTACAAAGCGTGGCGCTAACTTTCCCTTAACTCCAAAGCACTTAACTCCTCGAAGTGGAGATACTCGAAGATAAACCCGGTCTCCGACTTCGTATACTGTCTCCTTGCGTTTAGAATCTGCGTAGCTCTTCTGCCTAGACTGGGCTACCTTGAGCCTATCGCGAATCAATTTAACTTTCTGTTCAGACTCCTTAATCAAATCCGGTCCAAACAAGTGGCGGTCTCCAACTTGATCCCATGACAATGGGGTCCTGCACCTCCTTCCATACAAGGCTTTGAAAGGGGCCATCTTCAAACTGGATTGATAACTGTTGTTGTAAGAGAACTCTGCATACGGCAAATTCTCGTCCCAACTAGATCTGTAATCTAGCGCGCAAGCTCTCAGCATATCCTCCAAAATCTGATTGACCCTCTCGGTCTGTCCATCTGTCTGTGGATGAAAAGCTGTGCTGAACTCTAGTCTGGTACCAAAATTTCATGCAACTGATTCCAAAACTTTGAGGTAAATTGGGTTCCTCTATCTGATACAATGCTCTTTGGAACTCCATGCAGACATATGATCTGGTCATGTATATCTTTGCCAACTTTGCACTGGTATAGGTAGTCTTCACTGGAATGAAATGGGCTACCTTTGTCAAACGATCCACTACAACCCATATTGAGTCATAGCTTGAACGAGTTCTGGGTAAACCCGTAATAAAATCCATGCCTAACTTATCCCACTTCCATTCGGGTATCGGCAATAGCTGTAGCAATCCTGCTGACTTCTGATGCTCTACCTTTACTCTCTGGCATACATCACAAACTGCTACATACTCCGCAATATCCTTCTTCATTCCGGTCCACCAGAAAGTATCCTTCAAATCCAAATACATCTTGGTATTTCCTGGGTGAATCGAATATGGCAAATCATGTGCCTCTTGCAGAAATCAACTTCCTGATCTCCGAATCATTAGGCACATAGACACGGTCTTCAAACCATAAGGTATCGTGCTCATCCTCACAAAATCCCTTAGCTTTTCCTTTTCTCATTTTCTCCTTAATAGAGGCAATCTCCTTGTCAATCTTCTGGACTTCTCTGATCTTGTCCATCAACGTAGACTGAATCTCCAATGCTACTACATAGCCTCTCGGAACTATCTCCAAATATAGCTCACAAAGATTTTCAGCTAACTCCCTTGGTAAATCTCCCATCATTAAGGTGTTGACATGGCTTTTACGGCTCAACGCATCAGCTACTACGTTAGCCTTTCCAGGGTAATAATGTAATCTCATATCATAATCCTTGATGAGCTCCAACCATCTTCTTTGCGTGAGATTCAACTCTTTCTGTGTGAAAATATACTTCAAACTCTTGTGATCTGTGTACACCTCACAATGATTTCCAATGAGAAAGTGTCTCCAGGTTTACAATGCATGCACTATGGCTGCTAACTCCAAATCATGCGTAGTGTAATTCAACTCATGAGGCTTAAGCTGTCGTGAGGCATAGGAAACAACTCTTGCTTCCTGCATAAGCACTGCTCCAAGTCCTCGACGTGAAGCGTCGCAATACACCTCATAATCCTTGGTCTGATCTGGCAAAATCAACACAGGTGATGTAACCAAACGTTTCTTCAATTCCTGGAAACTGGCCTCGCATTCTTCAGTCCATATGAACTTGGTATCCTTTTTCAACAACTCCGTCATAGGCTTCGCAATCTTTGAGAAATTCTCAATGAATCTCCGGTAGTATCCTGCTAGTCCAAGAAAACTCCGGACCTCTCCAACTGTTGTTGGCGCTTCCCAATTGGTCACGGTATCAACTTTAGTGGGATCTACTGCTATACCTTCTCCGGATATAACGTGTCCGAGAAATCCAACTTCCTTCAACCAAAACTCACATTTGCTAAACTTGGCATATAATTGATGTTCTTTGAGTTTACCAAGCACCAAACGCAAATGCTCCTTATGCTCCTCTTCATTCTTTGAGTAAACCAGGATATCATCAATGAACACTACCACGAACTTATCCAAAAACTCCAGAAACACCTTGTTCATCATGTTCATGAAATATGATGGTGCGTTAGTCAGACCAAATGACACAATGGTATACTCGTACAACCCATACATGGTGGTAAAAGCTGTCTTAGGTATATCTTGTTCTCGAATCTTCAACTGGTGGTATCCTGATCGCAGATCGATCTTGGAAAATACCTTAGCTCCTTGCAATCGATCAAACAGATCATTGATCATTGGTAGTGGGTACTTGTTCTTGATGGTTACTTCATTCAATCCTCGATAATCAACAACCATCCTTAACGATCCATCCTTCTTTTCTACTAGAAGTACTGGCGATCCCCAAGGTGAAGAACTTGGGCGAATATAACCCTTATCCAGTAACTCCTTAATCTGCTTCTTAATCTCCACCAAATCCTTTGCGGGCATCCTATATGGTCTCTTTGATATTGGCCCTGTGCCTGGCAAAAGCTCAATCAAAAACTCAATATCTCTATCGGGTGGCATGCCTAGAAATTCCTCTGAAAATACATCAGGGAATTCCTTTACTATTGGTACTTCCTCCTGCACAACTCCTGTTAGGAAATTTACTTGAGTCCTTTTTGGCACATGCCGTGATACATACTTGATCCTTCTTCCTTCTGGGGTGGTAAGCAAAATTGACTTACTGGCACATTCAATATTCCCTTCATACTTTGACAACCAATCCATGCCTAATATCACATCCAATCCTTGAGATTCCAACACTATTAGGTCTGAGGGAAATACGTAGTTACCAATCCTTAATGGTAACCGATCACACCATAGGCTAGCCATATACTCTGCTCCAGGCGAGGTTACTAACATGGGTGACCTAAGGGCTTGGGTTGGTAGTTTATACTTATCCACAAATCCCCTTGATATGTATGAATGCAATGCACCAGTATCAAAAAGAACGAGTGCAGTAAATGACTTAACCAAAAACTTACCGATTACTGCATCTGGCTGCTCTTCAACCTCCTCCACGTTAACGTGGTTCACCTGTCCCCTGTTGAAAGGGTTCGGCTTCTTCCCAGAGCTTCTATTGCCATTACCATTCTGTGATTCAGGACATTCATTGGCATAATGTCTGGTCTTCTGGCACTTAAAACAAGTGACTTGGCTCAGGTCTTTCTTGGTTGGGGTTGATGGGTTGGTGCGGTTCTGGCAGTTGCTTCCTCCATTCCCATTACTAGTCTTGGGCCCATTGTGATTGTGCGAGCTACCTCCTCCATGGGTATGCTAGAAATGTCCTCCCGGTCTAGGGGTAAAACGTGGCTTCTACTGAGCTCCAGAATTGTACTTCCCTTGTCCATACTTCCTCTTGTGGTTCTCAATCTGCTGCTGCTTCCCTTCAATCATGAGAGCATGATCTACCAACTCTTGGTAGTTGTTGAAGGTTGCTACCATCAACTGCATGCTCAACTCATCATTCAGTCCTTCCAGAAACTTCTCCTGCTTAGCTGCATCCGTAGCAACGTCATCTGGGGCATAACGTGCTAGCTTACTAAAGTCCTCCACATACTGGCCAACTGTCCGTCCTCCTTGGCGCAAGTTGCGAAACTCACGTTTCTTCATGGGCATAGCTCCTGCTGAAACATGGGCAGTACGAAAAGCCTGCTGAAACTGGTCCCACGTGACAGTGTCGACAGGGAAAGTGGCTGTGAAATTCTCCCACCATGATGCTGCGGGTCCTTCCAGCTGATGTGCAGCAAACTTCACCTTTTCCGCATCCGTGCATCCTACCGTGGTCAAATCTCTTGCTGTCTTGCAGAGCCAATCATCTGCTACTATCGGCTCCGTGCTACTGGAAAACACCGGCAGATTCAGCCTAAGAAAACGGGCTAAGTGATCAACAGGTGGTGGTGGTGGTGGTGGGTTGTTGTTGTTGTTCCCCAGATTCTGATTCTGGACTAGCAACTGCATCAATGTGTTCTGCTGCTGGATCAACTGAGTGAGCTCCGGTGGGAAGGTAAATCCGGGGTCACATCTCGGAGGCATCTGAGGTTTTAGAAAAGATGAGATTTAAGAATAGAGAGGGGTCTAAAGAGAAAACACTACCCATATGCACATGAGGCAAAAGCAAACAATTCACTTCATTCAATCAAACAAGGGCTTACAATCAATCTAACTATCACAAAAGTGCTCGGACTACTATATTTACATGGTGGACTACTACTACTGATGGGGTGGTCTACTAGAAATACTCTTCGGTTGCAGTCTCCATGATATCTGCTCCAGCTTCATTAACATAGTCATCATCGCTATCATCTGGATCCGAGTCGGTGTCGTCGATGATGATGTAGTCTTCCGGGCGAATCTCCTTGGGTTCTTCATCTTCTTCTACTGGTGTAGGGTCTCCCATAAATATTCCTATCTTCTTGATCAGATCGTCATTCTTTTCCACTAATACTTCGATTTCCTCTTCATAATCTTCACGTGTAGCCTTGAGTTCTTCCTCTAGTTCCTTGATTCTTGTCCTCGCCTTCTTCAGATCTATCATGTCTGCGCACATCTGGTTCTCCTGATGTCGAATGTGCTGGTTTAACTCCTGGATAAAAGCTGCAATTGATCTATCCTTCCTGGTGCTGATCATCTCCCAATGCTCATCTCGGCGCCCACAAATCTAGTAGGTAGTATCCTTGAGATCATTGCGGTAAACTTCTCCAATACATCCCATGGCGATGTGAGCTGCCATGCTCTTTCCTAGACTCCAAGTTGGTGCATCAAAAGAAAACTCTATGGGCTTAGTGACTGGCATGAACATCCTTCCTGGAACTTGAACTTGAATCATCCAGCGCTCTTCTTCAGGTAATGTGGCGTTGTAGGTTCTGGTGAAGCTTGGTACTCCTATGTTCAGGTATCTAGTGACTTCCTTCAAGTGACGTCTGAAGGGTGTTTCTTCATCCGGTTGCATGAACTTGTTCTTTGCATCCGCCATCCTAAAAGAGTAGAAAATATGAGAGGTCAGAAGGAGAAGAGTAAGTAGTGATCTAGGGCTTTAGCATTAGTGGTCATGTCCTATAGTCAACCTGGCTCTGATACCATCTTGTAGCGACCAGACCACAAACGGTCCAATCTCTATGCTCCGGTGTCATCCCTGGATCAGTAATGCTGACACCACACAGTACTTGAAGGATTTATAACAGAGTAGCAATCACACACTTAACATCGAGTGTCTCAAAAGAGAACTTATTACAATAAATATGGCTTAAGGCCATCTAATAACGATAATAGCAGAAGGCTTGGAAGATAAGTGAGTCCGTCAACTCCAACGGCATCACTGAGTATAGAACCACGAACTAAAGGCACCTTAATCGTCGTCTGAAAAGTCTGCAACATTAATGTTGCATCCCGAAACGGGTCAGCACATGGAATATGCTCGCAATGTAACACATAGAGAGTAATGGAATGAAGTAAGCTATTCTATATGCATATATGGCTGGTGGAAAGCTCTATGGTTACAGTTTCACGTAAAGCCAATTTTTCCCTATTGCAAAGGAATAAATTTTATTTAACTATCATGGTAGTTGTTAAACATTGAGAATGGTTGACAGCATTCTCAATCCCAATTAAGCATCGTCATTTAAAAACCCAACAATTAACTTTTAGAGTAACATGATGAGATTCACATGATAATCCAGGTACTAGTTACTCAAGATGTCCATAACCGGAGACACGGCTACTCATGATTAGTTTATACACTCTGCAGAGGTTTGCGCACTTTTCCCCACAAGACTCGATCTCCTTTGTTGGTTTTCTCGCACTGCATGGTGTTTGAGAAACGGATGACCGAGACATAGTCTTTCAGAAGCGCTAGCACCTTACAAACGGGTAGACCGTACCAACCTACATCCCCTACATCTGCTAGTCTACCACTATAAGAGTTCGCACGACTTAGTCAACTATGCTAGAGCCCATAGTAGCTTGTGGCTGCACATGGAAGTTTCTAGTATGAATAATCTCATGATCCCTTTGTGCCTGGGTGGCGGTCCAAAAAAAAACAGGCAATCGCTGGAATACCCAGGTGCCTCAATCCACCCAGATGTGTGTTTAGGTTGCCACCTTAAATAAACCATTAATTAACAATCTCACATCTGTCATGGATACACTCACCCAATCCATGTCTACTAGCATAACATGGCATAATAAGCAAACGTAAGAGTAACTCCCAAAGGTTTGATAATAAATAGGCAATAGGTTCTACCTCAACTACTTCCCAAACCCACAATTTAATTAGATCCTAATCATGCAATGTGTGAGGATTGGAACTAATGCAATAAAACTGGGTATTAGGAGGTATGATCAAAGTGTTACTTGCCTTGCTGATGATCCGGGAAACCTAGCGATTCGAAGTAGCAAGCGGCGCACTCCGGGTACTCTATCGCAAACAAACAAGCATACAATAAGTACTCGACTAATGCATAGGTAAAACACGAACAAAAGATCTAACAAGAAAGTTCAACTGAAGAACTCCGGTTGGCAAAAAGAATCAAAACAAATGAAGCAACGAAGACAAACGACAAAAGAAACAAGCTTCATTTACTATTCTGGATCTAGGGCAATTTTTACAGTGGAAAAAACTTGTTTGAGTTGGTTAAACGGAAAGAGGGTTTCAAGACGAAACTTCAGGCGCCCCAATCACCTGATTCCGATAAACGAGCGAAAAGTTAAACTAGAACGAACATCGGATCAGAGATCGCGATCAGAAAAACCGCGGATTTAATCTGAGAAAAAGAAAACAACGAACAGTTAACGAACAAACGTTCATTAACAAAAACTAAACAAAAAACGCGCTCGTTAAAACGAACGGACGAACGGGCGCTCGCTAAATAAATAAACCAAAAAAACCGATCTATTTATTAAAAAAACGAAAAGTAGGGTTTAAAAAAAACCAAATTGGCTTTTTCTCAAAAACCGGCCGGCAGCTACCTTGTCGTCGGCGGCGGCTCTCCGGCGGGGCTCCGGCAGGGCGGCGGGTGGCGCAAGGCGGCGGGGCGGCGACTCCGGGCGGCGCGGCGGCGGCAGGCGGCGTGCGGCAGCGACAGCGGCGCAGGCGGCGGGGCGGCGGTGTGGGGTTTGCAGGGGGGTGGCGGTGGTTATAAAGGGGCCGGGGAGGTCGACTTGGGGGAGGGGTCGGCCTCGAGAGGCGTGTCCTCCCCGGACATGGCGGCGGCGGCGATCGGTACTCCGGTCCCGATCCGGCTGGCGGCGGCGGCGGCTGGCTCGGCCGGCCTGCTCGGCTGGGCCCTTGGCCCAGTCTGGCGCGGTTTTAAAAAAAAAACAATTTCGCTGCGCCTAAAAAAAATTCTAGAAAATAAATAAAAATCTAAAAATGCCAAAACAAAATTTCTCCATCTAAATAAAATATTTAGAACAGGATGAACATTTTTTGGCTCTAAATGCAGTTTTTGAAAACGTGTAATTTTTCCTAAATTCAAATAAAATAGCAAATAAAACCAAAATAAAATCCTATTTGATTTTTTATTAAATCCTCAATATTTCTTTATTTTGGGAAAATCATTTTATTCCCTCTCTCATATTTTGATAATAGAAATAAATGAAGATAAAATAAATAAAATCAAATGATCCCTATTTCAAAATTTGAGAAAACTCAAATATGAAAATAACGAAATCCCCAACTCTCTCCGAGGGTCCTTGAGTTGCGTATAATTTCTAGGATCCATCAAAAGCAATAAAATATGATATGCAATGATGATCTAATGTATAACATTCCAAATTGAAAATTTGGGATGTTACATCCGGCCTGCTCGCAGCCGATATCTAATTGGGCCAAATAAGGACCCACACAATTTTGGCCTATTAAAAGCCCGTGATTTGATTCGCACAATCATGGGCCGGGGTTCATTTCGGGCTGCTGCGTAACTAGTAGGAATTAAGAACAAACCTACTCTATACAATAAAGAAATTACGGCATAGTAACTAAGAATAAACCTACACTACACAATAAAGGATTTAAGGTATATTACATCCACCGGGCATCAAAGTTTGTCACCAGTGATCATAAAGCGCAACGAAGAAGCAGATTACAAAAACTGGGCACCATTGCAGCGTAACAAAATAATACTGAACCGAGACCACTTCCAAGACAGTTCAAGAAAGGTTAGCCTTGCGGGGGAACTGCTATGCAAGCTGCTGAGCAAGGCTGTGAGACCGGCCTAGCATGTCGGTCATAGCTTCCAGGTGTAGCTGTTTAGCAATGAGGTTCTCATTGGTGTTCTCCGCAATCTTTCTTAGAGATAGGACTTCAAGTCAAAGTTGAGTTGCAGAATACCTTTCTGCTAGAACTTGGGACTAAAGAAGTCGAACTGATTCAGACAACGAATTATGTGAGCTTGTCTGACTGTTAGTCTCAAGTAACTTGAACACTTCATCAAGACAAGACTTTGGGGTTGTCTCGCTATCTTCAAGATGTTTTGCCTTCTTTGCTACAATATATATTGGGTTTGTCACACAGCCTTCAGCAGACTTGTGCATGCCATCAGGCATATCACCCTGAAACAAAGTAGAGAGATGACATGTTTTGCATGTGTATAAACAAAGATGATAACTATTCTATCAATTCTATCCAATTTCAAATTAGAAAATAAACAGTATGTTCAAAATATCAATAGCATAATTTGGCACTGTTCATAATGCGGGGAGCTTCACCACACTACTGGATTACCTTGTCAACATAACAAGCATAGATGAAGGGCAAAGAAAATCATTGTATCTATTTTGGATAATGTGCATGGCATGTTGTTCATATCATCAGCCACATCAGTAAGACAAAACAGGAGATGACAAGGTGCAAACGTGGGCTTCTTCACCACACACTGGATTATAGATCCACAAAAACAAGCATACATATAGGGAGTATTAAGTAATGTGCATGGTATGAATAAGGAATTTGGTTTTACAAGTAAAACTTAGAACTTACGGTTCTTACGAACATGCATTTTGGTAGAAACAACAAACTAAACAGCAGTAAATGATAGGGAGTATGAGAAAATTAAACAACAGTTGAGGATAAAGGCTTTAGAAGGACTGACTTACATTAACAGTTAACACCGGCTTTATAATGCCCTTCTCCATGGCAAGGGAAGGATAACTCAAGAATTTCAGCATAGAATAGTCTTCACAAGCATTGCCTGTACTCTACATTTTGTAGAGAGTAATTATAGATATGATAATACTGGAAGGGATAGAGGATAATGAAGATAAGATGCAGATTGATGCTACATAATCAACTACCAATCCCTGGAAGTACAAGCGTTATAGGACAAAATGTACTGACAAGAGCAATGGGCTACACTTCTGCACTGGCATTGTCTGTGTATTCTACTTGTTGGTAAGATTAAATATAGATATGATCTTTTTTAGTAAATGGTGGGTGAGGGAGCTAAGATGCAGAATGCTACAAAATGAACCAATCCATCTTCCCATAATACAAGAGTGTTTTGAACACTGGTGTACTATACAAAACGTTCTTATATTATGGGACGGAGGGAGTAGCTGTTAATGTAAGTACAGTGATAGACCACGTTCAGTCCTTACAAGAGGACTGCAGAGCTAAACCTCTTCAAAAGCATTGGGTTGATTCTAAATTTATGTAAGAGTCCATACGGATCTTATAATGTCCACAAAATGGACGATTACGAGGCTAACATGTGCAGTGATGCTACATAATCAAACAACTATGGAAGTAAGTATGGTCATACGGGGCAAGAGGTACTCACAAGAGCAATGCAGTGTGCAATATAGTTGCGAGATTCTGTGGTCCCTTGAGAATGAATGTTCTCTTGCTAACAGTTTTCATACAAGTGAGACATTAAGGCAAATGCAGAAATGTAGTTCAAATTATGATGTGATATCATAGACAGTACCTTACGCTGTAGCCGAGACCAATGTGTAACAAGATTATTCCAGTCACCGTCGGATAAATGTAGCACCGGAGACTTTACAGAAATTTCATTCAGAGGCTTGCCATTGAAGTGCGCTTGCCTCAGGTAGGAACGATACTTCATCAACGAGTGCTTGAAAAGCGCAACCAACCCTTGCTCATTATCACAATCCAGTTTGCGCCTCGCCTATTTAAAAGAATGAAATCTTGTGTCTTCTGTCAGTAGAAACATATGCAGTAATGACCATGAATAACATTAGTACATTACTTACGCGTAAGTTGCGGAGGAAGACTAGAAATTGTTCTGTGTCTGTGGTATAATCTTTCCATGAAGCAAAGATGTGCACAAAGTTCCTGACAATGACATAAGCTTCGTCTTCTAAACTGGGAAGAAATGGAACAGGGGTCCTATTTGCTGCAATTGGGGCTCTCTCTGGTTCGAAAAGGGATTTGGCAACTGGATTTGGTGTACTCTTTGCTGGAATGGGGGTTTTGCGTCGTACAACTGGTGCTATGTCAACTGGCATAATCATACTATTTGCTGCAGTTGGGGTCTGCTGAGTTGGGGCATCACAAATGACCAGTGTAGTAGGGTTAGAGTCTGCTAGAGTTGGGGTATTTTGTTGGTCAGGTGATATTGCAACTACACCTAATGGGCTATTTGATTTATCAGGTGCCACTACCTTTTCCAAATACTTTGCTTGTGCTCCTCCACGATCAGCAATCGCCCTCTTCCTTTTGAACGTCTGATACACAAGAACAACATTTGAGTGGATAAATATGGTATGATGACAGATGGAATATGTACTGAAAATGGATAGGCAGGGCGTATTCACATAGACGATGTGTAAACTAAGCTAATGGCAGTTCAACAAAGTAGAAGCAATGCAAAGCATCAGTTGCAAGATATGTGCGAGCAATGTAACCTTGGAAAGTTAGAGCAAGTACCTTGATGGGTGAATAAGATAGAGCATCTTCCTCTGACTCCTCCACTAGGGAGCTACATTGACTTAGGTCTCCCTCTAGCTCAGAATCACTATTAGGATCATATTCTGAGCATGAATCTGTAGGTGGAGAGTGTTTGCATTTCATTGCATCCAGACTTGATTTCAGTCCCTTAATGCCAAGATTGACAGCCATGGCATTGTTCTGCTTTATTATTTTCATGCGCGCAAGCTCATAATCATTATGATGCTGTTCAGAATCTGAGATTCATGAAAACATAAAAAGTAGTCAGATTATCTATGGAATGCATTGCGGTTTCAACTTGGAGAGTGTCTCCCTATAAACCCCTGCATATGCAAAGATCACCTCCCGAACCGTGCTGACCAGACCACACACAGAGATACACACCCGAGCGGCGGACATGCATTTTCGAAACTAATTTAGGAACATTTAGCTGACCAATTAAACAACTCTATTTTAATAATATCAGATTCGTATTTGAACAACTAAGCTTGTTTAGCTTGATGGGTGGAGCAGTGTTATTATGCCACGAAGCATGTATTCTGATCGTATAGTGATCATAAAAGGGGGAAACTCTAAGCATATATTTTTTTAGCAAAAGAGGGTTTCCCCTCTGATTTCTATTAAAGAAACCACCACGGAACCAACATGATCAATTAAACCCTAAGCATGATCAATTAAACCATATTATGGTTGTGCCATGGCAGATTTGAAGCTGTAAACCGGAGAAATGATATTTAGCATCCATTGTTTACTTCGAACAAAGAACTAAATTCTAAGAGCTGAAAAGAAAGTAGAGTAACCAAGTTAAGATCTATTTTTTGGTTGAGATCAAAAAGTTGAGGAGATATGAAGTACCACCTCTCTTGCGGTGCCGTGTAGGCATCGGGGGTGCGATGGCTGTCGGTGGCGTTGAAGCAGATCTGCGATGGTAGACGGGTGCATCGGGGGATAAGTCCCATTGCGGTGGAAGAGAAGGTCGTGTGAGCGGCCCCGGCAAAGAGGACGACTGCGCCGATGAAGCGAGAGGACACGATGCAAGGCTATTGGTCCGTCGACATGGATGGGAAACGTCCATCTCTAGCAGTGGCCGACGCGGTCTTGGTAGGCGCTCCGGCATGGTGGAGGACGGTGGGCGATGGATGTGGTGGAGGACGGCGGTGATGGATGGGGTGGCGGACGGTGGCTGGTGTGGGAATGGGGTGTTCTAGCACGGACGGTGTATGAATGGGAAAATGGAGGGAGAGGTACGGGGAACCATGTTTTTGGGACGCGCCTGTCTGAAATATGGGAAAGTTACAAACTTATCCCCCGTTTCAAATTTGGACGTCTCGTCGGTTGGGGATAGGACGGTAATCTCGCATCTCCCGGATGTATTCCACTGTCATATATGAATATGGTTTACAAATGCCGATACTCATATTCAGAAACTAGAATCCAGTTTAAGGTGAATTCAAATATTTGGAACACTTCATGTCCAACTCAAATGTCACACGCAGCATAATGTGTACTCCCATTTAGATATGTACACAAGCGGTGTATCAAGATTCAAATACCGAGTCAATCAACCAAGAATGTACGGAACTAACAGACATATAAACACTTATAGAGTATATGGATCAATAATATCGACTAACATACATAAGCCAGGCCACTGTACTTTTTTTGGCTATAACAACATCCTTTTTTTAGCCAGCATCTTGGGCCTTTCCGATGCATGCCACTTATGGTCCATCTATACTGCTATTGCTGAATGCACATTCAGCCCGATTGGCATATTTGTAGGTTTGGCACAGCAATCCAAATGAAATGTCTCCGAGTCTTATCAATTAATACAGACTTGTGCTCAAATAAAATTACAAACAAAAAAACAAAAAAAAACAATTATTACATGATCTCTAAAACAAATTGTTTGATTGATTACATGAACAGACAACATAAAGGTTATTCAACTATGGAAAGAACATTTCACCTATGATTTACCAAGTAGGAATTTAATTTCCTTTTTTCCTTCAGGACCTTAACAATCTGGTCAGTCTCAGCTTGCTTCATTTTGAAATCCACCAAATATTTAATGGTTGTCTTGAGTACTGCTTGTGATTGTGTTGTTTGCTTCCTGAACATGTCAACTTCATCTCTAAGTGCAGAAGCACAATCTCTTTCTACCACTAGTTTAGCCTGTAAAGCATCAGCAGTTGGCAATTCATAATGCACGATTGGGCCGGTGCCACTGCTATGGGATGATGCAACGTCCATGGGGACCTCGCTCTTTGATCTTGGGCTAACCTATTTTGCCATTAAAGTTCCGATTGGATTCAGAAAAGTTGAAGTTAGCAAAACATCTCAACTGGGAGTTATAAAAGCAAACCAGTTAAACAGACAAGGAATTAAAGAGTTTCAATTGGATGCTGAAAAGTAGTTATTAACATCATTGTAACCCGCTGTTGCAGCAGCAAAGCAGTTAAACAAACAAGTAGATATTTAAGCTAAGGCAAACAGGTAATTCTTAACAGTAAGTATCAAACACATAGATAGGCGCAGTCTACAATATGATTAACAGGCTGTGCCATTATGTAATCAGTAGCAAACTAAATTAAGCCAAGCAATGTAATTGAACAATTTTGCAATAAGTGGCTAACTAAGATTCCGAGAAGCAGGTAACTGAACTTACGCTAGTTCTTTGTACAGGCACACTGCAACTTCTTTTTCGCTTACAAGGTTGTATGAAGGAGTCCATGGCATCAATTGCTTGGATACGCAGTCCCAATACTTCTTTCTTCCCACACTGCATGGGTAAGTCGAATGGTTAATCTGGTAAGATGGTGCGTCCTTGATATGTTATATGAGGACATGTAGTCAGACTAGTTGTAGCCAAACACATCACACTGGCTTTTACTATATATTTCATGCGATTACTTTTGGCATATCAAGATATAAGCAATCTACAATAGGATGAAAAGACTGGCATCCTTCACATCATTGCCGAACTCAGTTCATAGAAACAAGCAATTCAACCATTCTGTGGGTAAATCAAAAGCGCCACTGGAATATTTTTCACTATCCAATCATACACGCAAAAAAGGGCGACGCCACCATAGGGGCTGGTATGGGTGGGCGCCTCAGGTGGCTGGAAAGTGTGCACCTAGTTTGAGTCGTCCAGGTTGGCCCACGCTAGTTTTGTTCGTCCCAACGCACGAGCAGGCAATGTAAAAAATGAAGAAAAATGTTTCAATTTGGATGGGCCAATAACATAAGTGCAAGGCAGGCCCTATAGCAAGCTCGCGGCCCAAACGAGCGCCTCCCATATCGATCGACAGCAGGAAAAATCCCAATTCATTCGCTCCAGCCTCCAGTCTGGTTCGCTCCTAACCTAGCGCCGCTCGACAGACCAACACAACACTTCCTCGCGCCCTCGTTGGAGGGCAGTCGCCGGGCTTCAAGCAAACAGAAGGACAAGAAGATGAAGATCCAACCCTGGGTGTAGCCTGCGTGGGAGGCAGTGGTGGCAGCACGGGCATGGCATCGAGCTTGCGCAAACGGACAGTCGCAGCTTGCAAGAGTAGCATGCGCAACGAGTAGGTACATCACATCCCTGATTATATCTAATTCAACTCTTCAATTTCTGGCCAATAGTTAAACCTGACAGTGTTGTAAAACTGCTTGTATGCAGGGAATCTATGAGAAAATGAAACCAATTTCTACTTATTTTATGACTCCCCCAATCAATACTGAACTGACTGAATCTGATGTATCTAATCAAGTTTCCAGTGCAAACATACAAGCTCATGTTGTTCTTGAGCCTGAAGTGTCTAATGAACAGACTGCTAATGAAGGATTTGATGCAAACATTTTACATGCTCCTGGTGATGAACATATAGTGTCTAATGAGGGATCTAATGCAAGCATTTTGGAAGCTCATTGAAGGATTTACTGTCTAATGATGATCTACTATGTTGAGAGAGACAGAGATTTGCAGGCATTGATGACAAGCAAATTATAGTGAATTTTCATAGCTTGAGGAAACGTCGAGGCCATCTACCAGAAAGTCCCCGTATCATAACAACATAGCATAAATACTTTTCTAATCTGTTGTTTGAAACTATTGGCATACTTGTGCATGATAGATATGTTGATATGCAGTTTGCGCACTGGTTATATGTGCAATTACACTTCGATATTTTTAGCCAGAGAACGAATAATTGAATCAGGTACAGACCATGTTTGTAGTCCTTGTACACCATGTTGCATTTTGTGTTTTTTGGTGCTTGCATCATTTATTGTTTATAATCTGAACTACTTTGGATCATTAGCTGGTTTTCAAAGTGCATGTAGCTTCACATTTCTCAAGTTATGTTGATTTCCGGAGTGCAAGTGCCTTCGTATTTTTTTAAGTTAAATGTTTGCCCCTGGTAACTTGAATTCGTGGATCAGCCACTACACACAAATAATACACAAACGCCAGTACGAATTAAATGAAATGCAGGGACTTATGCTAGCTCGTTGTACAGGCTCACTGCAGCTCTGCTTGTGCTTGGGATGTTCCATGTACAAGTCCATGTTACCACTTTCTTGGATGTGCAGGCCTTGTGCTCCTTGCATCCCCCTCTGCATTTTTGACACGGCGAATGGTTAATCAAATAAGAGGAATCGACCTTGATGTTGTACCGGAGGACAGATACTTACAAGGTTATACGGGTGTGCAGGATGTGTACCAGATCCCGTAGCGCCGTCATGCTTCGCTAAAATATGGATTTGCTTGTTTCAGATGATATCTCCAGAAGAAATAAGAGTTAAGGTCAGAGTTCCATAGGCGTGTAAGCTAAGAGAGCAGTGAAAGGATATCCAAACATCGTCGGAACAGTGCACAAGGGAGTGATGTGTGGATACCTAGTTAGGGCCGGCGTTTGGGCATGCTCGCCTAGATAGAGTGCGGGTCACTTCAGAGCCTTTGAGGGTGATGCGCTGGCGTTGGCTGGGCGTGCACGGATGCAGATCTTGAGTGGCAGCAGAGCGCTATGATGCGGTGGACGAGACCGTTGGTGAAGCCCCAACGGCCTCGGGGGGCGGAGGTGCGACGATGTGCTCGGTGAAGTAGCCCCGATGAGCTGGGAGACGGCGTCGGTGAAGCGCACCTGATGCGGTGGAACTCGGTGTCTGTGAGGCACGTCGGTTGCGGCGGCCGACGTTGTCGGTGGACCACCCGGTGCGATGGACGAGGGCGTAGATGAGGTAGCTCTGGTGCGGTGGTGAAGCGCGACCGTCGTCTTCGTCGTCGGCGTCCGGCACAGAGGTGGGGAACGGTGGGGAAAGATACGAGACGCGGGGCGATTCGAGGGTTGGCGGCGAATTAGGGATTTGAGCAATCTGGGCGCGGAATTGGACGGTGGAGAAGAGAGATTTTGCAGGGCTGGAATTGGGGCCGCCAGATATTTCAATACGAAAAGTGGAAGCGCGAATTTATATTGTCGTCGTCCTTTCTTTGGGGGGGGGTGGGTGGCTAGGTGCTACGCGTCCGTCCGACACACGTGACCACCCCGACAGGACTATGCTTCGGTGCCTTAAGGCACCTGCCTTTATGTCCATGACATATGGGCCCAACAGGTGGCTGGCCCACATGTCAGTGACTCGAAGGAAGTTGCCTTTAAGGCACCGAAGCAGCGTCCACCCCGACACGACCCTGGTTTTCCTCGTGCGCCTACATTTGAGAATGCAAGCGAATCTTCTTTCATTTGCAAACGAATCTGTATGTATTACCATGCCCATGTTTTCCTTGCAATAATTAGTCATTCAAAACGAGATACTCCATCCGTTCACTTTTGTAAGTCGTTTCAGACATCTTAAAATGAACTGTTCTGCACATTGTCTGAAATGTCTTCAAGGTCTTATAAAAGTGAACAGAGGGAGTACTATAAATTAATTAATAAGGAGTTATTTGAAAAAAATCGAAACGGTACCCACGCTAACGTGGATTAGAGTGTGTGTCACATAATTAGTTATTTGAATTAGAGTGTGTGTCACGTAGTTAGTTATTTGAATTAGAGTGTGTGTCACGTAGCGATCTCCAATTCTAACGTGGATTTCGCATTTCACTATATCCATGCTACTTTTTAAATACAAATTCATATGTATATGATGAACACCATGGTAGTGAGAAAACTTTTAGATGGATTCAAACATATGACCTACAAAATAGCACAACAAACTAAGTCAATGTCAACTTTTCAAAACTTAGTATGGCACGAATTCAAAATAATTACCCGTATGCCTGGTCCTCGGTTCAAATCTTACAATGTACACCGAATTGAAACATCGATATTAAGTTTCGTACTATGTACATTCAAATGTTGTTTTTATCCCCCCGCACAAACCCTACATACTTCCTGTATCGGTCAATCTTCCTCTCCTAACCACCTTAGGAAGCTATCGCTTTCCAACACACGTTCATTCTTTCTCTCCATGTTTCAATCTCTTAGTCTCTCAACTACACAACCCCTTTTTCCACTCTGTTACCAAATGTATTTACCTCACACACCCACCATTGCACCCCATGCCGAGCTCTTTCTCTCTCTCCCCTTCTCCCTCTCACCCTCTCGCGCTAAATACATGCATTGCCTATCTAGCCCCCCAACCTCTCATGCATGCGCATGCACGCACATTGTATATCTAGGTCACTCCCTCGAGACTATCTCACTCTTTCTTCCACATGGCAGGCCACACTCGCTCAATCTCGCTCTCTTTATCTGAGTCTCGTTTAACCTTGTTTTCTTTCACACACAAATGATATATCTCCCTGTTCGGGCCTCGATCGACACACTCTATACTCTCTTACGCAGATTGTCTATCTAGGTCAGTCCATCCAAGCCACCACCACTCTTTTGACCTCATGGTGGGCCACGCTCACTCAATCTCTCTCTCTCTCTCTCTCTCTCTGTATGTCTCGATTGACCTCGCTCTTTCTCGGACAAAAACGATATATCACCATGTTGAGCCCAATTCGACCTATTCACATTGTATACTCTCTCACGCACATCGTCTATCTAGGTCACTCTCTCCAACCCGTCTCACTCTTTCGATCGCACGGCGACCCTATGTGATCGGTTGACCTTGCTTCCTCTCACGCACAAAATATATCTACACGTCTGTGACTGGATCATCTCTCAAGCTCTATCTTACAGCCCTCACCCTTGCCAAAAAGCTCAATCGGACAATATCTCTCCAGAGCATATATATTTGTTCAATAAATGTCAGACCACACTCTCTTTGTCTCTCTATCTATATGTCTCTCGATTGACCTCGCTTTCTGACACCGTATCTTCCACGCGTTGAAGCTACTACCTCTCCATCCCTCGCAAAGCCGGAGCTATTTACATTGCGAGGGGCACTCCAACCTTGGATTAATTTGTGTAGGCATTTATTCCGGTCGGTTTAGATTATATTTTCGTAGCATTCGTCCCACAACTACTCCAATCACCGTAGCGGGTAATTAAGCTACGGGGAGCACCTAATATGAGCACCGGGGAGCCGTTGGATCGAAGATGCAGCGGCACACACGAGGCCTGAATGTTTTATTTGCAAAAAACCTTTGGAGAGTTTGGAAATTGCGCATAATTACAAAGACTACTCCCAAGCCATTGGATCTCACTTCCAACGGTGTAAAAACTCGTATCACCATAGTATCTAAGCTGCGGGGTGGATGTGATATTCTAAGCCGCTGTCATTTTTGTTCGTAAACTTGCAAAAAACGTGTAACTCATGCCGTTACTTGTCTAACCATGCAAAGTGTTTGTTCAAAAAAACCATCCTACACTGAAATATCGGAACAACACATGGGGGTCCCACTTGTCATTAATCAAATTTGGACCTAAAACTAACAAATCTAAAAAACGAGATTCGAACTGGCAACCTGGACAACAAAGCGTAAGTCGATAGCCTAAAAACGAACGGTTGTTGGCTTTGTCCCATAACTTGATTTGATATAGTACTTGCATTGAGTAGAGTAGAGGGAGTGCCTCGTCAACACGTGCATGACCGTTATCTCACTTACTAGTTGGTCCTAGGTCTGCGATCTCAATCTCTCTTCTCTCCATCGTCTAACCTTTGCACGGGCACACACGAAGAGCGGCGCTAGCTTGCCGTGGTGTTATTACAACTAAAAAAAATGGAAAATAGAAGAATCACATAGAACAAGAGACGTTGTGGCTAGTCGAGACAGAGCTAACCACATCTATCCTCCATGCCACGTTTGCATGATGAAGTTGTGTGGCTAGTGGGGTGTTTTCAACCGACTGGCTAGGTCCCGAGGTCGAACCATAGGTACTCTACTACGTCTGATATAGTATATTTTTACACACACATTTTCCCTCCGTGTCGAGACGTGGCACACCCTACCGCGCGGTTTTGGGGTCCTCCCGGGTGGTGCACGCATATATTCTTCCTGACGTGGGACGCCCTACCGTGCGTTTTCTGAGTCCTCCTCGGTCATAGCGCCGAAGCAAGTAAATGAGTCGTCAAATCACGAAAGACCACCTTTCCCGCCGAGTACATCAGTGAAGCACGGTGGCTAGCTAGTTGGGCTAGTTCGACCGATTAGCTAGGCCGCCGCCACATTTGTTTTTTCACCCCTTTTTTATCCACTTGCCGGCAGGTAAATTTAAATATCCACCGCGGCGTTGCTCTGGTGTTTGGGTGCGGCAGGATTTTTAATTTTTTGATTGACGGGAGCAGGCGCGGTAGGATTTTTAATTTTTTGATTGATGGGACCAGGCGCGGCAGCAATTAGTCACGATGACTCCGCCTGTACCCACTGCTCCCTGATGTGAGAAGTCATCGACTGGTGTTTTACCGTGGTGAAAACCAAAAGATTCCCCGCTCCCTCCGCCTTCCCATAGATTGCATTGCCTTTCAACTGTTTCGCCCCCTTTGCTTCCTCTCCCCATTGCTTCTACCTAGTGCCATGGCGGCGCAGTAGATCACAGAGTCCGAGGTGAGGCTCCTGACACAGGAGCTCCATGCCAAGGATGCGGAGCTCAGGGCCAAGGACGTGGAGCTCCGTGAGCTCAAGGAGGAGAGGAGTGCCATGCTCCTCCGTTATGTGCGGGAGTTCACGGAGCTTCAAAAGCGGCAGGCGTCCACCACAAAGATGCTCGAGGTGTCGACGGCATTGCTGCAGAAAGCGGGAGATACGATAGGCCGTCAGGGGAGCCGGCTGGAGCGCGAGCGGGCCGATTGTGACGAGGTCCAGGATCGCCTCAGCCACTTGGTGAACCAAGTTGCCACACACGTGTTGCAGCTGCCCGATGCCTACCGTCGTGCCAACGCGATGATGCCGGCCGTGGGGCTAAACCCTCTGCATGGGCATGTCCATGTCTCAGCGCAACATGACCGTTGGATCAAACTCAGATGGTGCAGATCAGTCACTGTAGCATAAAGCGTGTGGGTGTGTTTGGTTGCATTCTCAACTCAATATAGTTGTTCCTCTTCGTGTATTTTTGTCAACCTACTAGTGTGGACTCATGCACCCTTCATGCACTCTGCCAAACACCCAAAAGTGGGTCGAGAAGGGAACTTTTTCTCCCATCCCGTGCACCCTTCATACACCCTGCCTAACACTATTCGTGCTTCATGTGGTTCATGTTTCGTGGAGTACTGTAGCACCGTACTCTCCGTGCGCTGTGGACCTAGTTCTGTTAACATTGATCTCACCATCCATTCTCGACCGGATAGTCGAAAAAGAGGTACTATGTTACATATAGGAGTAGTTGACATGCGCACAACATCATTTGTTATCGTCATATCTTACTACACTAGCAACAAGATTGTGTAGTGCTGACGTATGAACCACTACACATTCCTAGTAATAGGAGCACTATGTATGTTCAAGTGGCTGCCGTGTTTCGCACTCATCCGTCGTAAGAGTGGAAACGCTTGCTGTAATCATTTTTTTCTTCTGAAAAACAGTGGACACGCTCTACCGTGCGGATCCTCCTCCAACCATGCACTAAATTACTCACTTTCGCCGACGTGTGGGACATCCAGCATCGGGGTCCACCAGCCGTGCACTAAATTACTCCGTAGTAGAGTGACGGTAGACTACCCCGATCGAAGCGCCGCCGTAATGCCCAATGAGCCGTCAAATCACAAAACCCCCTCCTTTCCAGCAGTAAGTTGGACGGACGAAGCAACCATTATTTCACTCTTCTCTCTCAGCTTCGTCCCTACCCAACCCTCGCTTCTGCCTCATCTTTTTCCTCCTTTCTTCAAGAAAACCCCGACCTGCTTCTGCCATTGTTCTTCTCTCCCAAAGAAGGAAAGGTGAGCGCATCAATGGTGTTGATTCTGGCCAAGGCCCGGTCTTGCAACCCCGAGACTGATCCTATAACTCCCTCTCTTTTCTTCTTTTGGGTTTGTGATTATGGTTTCTTTTCTTTTATTTCTATTTGATAGTTTCTTGATGGACGCTGGAGCACCGGCCGAAGTGATGTCTATGGCTCCGGCCAAAACCATCAAGGCTCATGGTACGAAGAAGCGCAAGCACCCCGCCGAGACTACCGCAGACAAGCTCAAAGCCATCGCCCTGTCCAAGCCCGCCTCTCCGGGATCCCACATTAAGCAAGTCCAGGTAATATCTCTTCTTGACGATCTTTTTCTCGATCTTGATCGTGTTTTTTCATCTAACACGCAGTACTAGTACTAGTAGTACAACTTTTTGGGTGATCTTGCATGTGATTTTTGTGTGCCAAATGACGGTTCTAAATTCCTCTTTTGACGAAAACATGCGAGAGGTTGACACTGATTTATTATAGATTACTTTCAACTACTCCCTCTGTCCCAAATTTCTTGTCTTAGATTTGTCTAGATACGGATGTTTCTAATACTAAAATGTGACTTGATACATTCGTATCTTGAAAAATCTAAGACAAGAATTTTGGGACGGAGGGAGTACTTTATGAACATCAATGCTACCTTTTAAGAGGGTATATTTGCCTCAGTAACTTGTGTTATGGATATTGCATCTAATCCCTCTGCTCTCATGCCTTTGAAGACATGTTCTAGTGTCTTTGTTCACTCATTTCTGTGCGTATATGTAGTCATATATGGAGTATAATATCGAAAATCATCTTATATTTCTGAACGGAGGTAGTAATAAAATATGGTTTCTGTTTGAATTAGAACCAGGTCCGCGGTGGAGATGAAGTTCTCAAAGTCATGCCGTGTGAACTGGAAGACCTGATGATGAGTTCTACTGCTGAACTATCCAGCTGCTGTGTCCTTGTCGCCACGTGTCCTAAACTAGTGTTTTCCTGTAGCATTGTTGTCAGGCGTGTTCTCGAGGCTGTACTTGACCACAACAATTTCCTGGTTGTGCCTTTGATTACAAAGGGTGTGGTTCTTGTAAAGCTTCCCAACAAATCTGATGCGGCCTATCTTCATCATCATGTTTATGAGTGGAAAGACCACTCTGTTAGGTTTTCCAAGGTTGACAAGATGGTGATGGTGCATGTAGACATCTCACACAAAGTCCATTGCCTAGTCAGTTATGTGGGGTTTATCTCGTAGGTCGGTGGCAAAAAATAGTCTGCAGAGTTTAGTTAGTGCAACTTTGCTTGTCTGTAGTAAGTACTATTGTTCAATACTTGATTTGTGTTTGTGAACCTTGTATTGTTTATTAGTATTGCCGCTTTTGGTGTGTGGTCCAGGAGACTTGGACCCTACTCCAAGGAGTCAAAGAGGAGGTCACGAGGATGGGGGGCGCCCCCCTAGGGCGCGCCCCCTGCCTCGTGGGCCCCTCGGTGCTCCACTGACGTACTCCTTCCTCCTATATATAACTACGTACCCCCAAACGATCAGAAGAGGAGCCAAAAACCTAATTCCACCACTGCAACTTTCTGTATCCACGATATCCCATCTTGGGGCCTATTCCGGAGCTCCGCCGGAAGAGGGCCGTCATCACGGAGGGCTTCTACATCATCATAGCCTCTCCGATGAAGTGTGAGTAGTTTACCTCAGACCTTCGGGTCCATAGTTAGTAGCTAGATGGCTTCTTCTCTCTTTTTGAATCTCGATACAAATTTCTCCTCCTCTCTTGTGGAGATCTATTCGATGTAATCTTACTTTTGCGGTGTGTTTGTTGAGACCGATGAATTGTGGGTTTATGATCAAGTCTATCTATGAATAATTTTTGAAATCCTCTCCGAATTCTTTTATGTATGATTGGTTATCTTTGCAAGTCTCTTCTAATTATCCTTTTGGTTTGGCCAACTAGATTGGTAGTTCTTGCCATGGGAGAAGTGCTTAGCTTTGGGTTCGATCTTGCGGTGTCCTTTCCCAATGACAGAAGGGGCAGCAAGGCATGTATTGTATCATTGCCATCAAGGATAACAAGATGGGGTTTATTTCATATTGCATGAATTTATCTCTCTACATCATGTCATCTTGCTTAAGGCGTTACTCTATTTTTAACTTAATACTCTAGATGCATGCTGGATAGCGGTCGATGAGTGGAGTAATAGTAGTAGATGCAGAATTGTTTCGGTCTACTTGTCACGGACGTGATGCCTATATACATGATCATGCCTAGATATTCTCATAACTATGCTCAATTCTGTCAATTGCTCAACAGTAATTTGTTCACCCACCGTAGAATAATTATGCTCTTGAGAGAAGCTACTAGTGAAACCTATGGCCCCCGGGTCTATTCTCATCATATCAATCTCCATCACTTTAATCTTGCTTTGCTTTTTACTTTGCTTTTACTTTTTACTTTGCATCTTTATACCAAAAATACCAAAAATATTATATCTATCAGATCTCACTCTCGTAAGTGACCGTGAAGGGATTGACAACCCCTAATTGTGTTGGTTGCGAGTAACTATCATTTTGTGCAGGTACGAGGGACTTGAGCGTGGCCTCCTACTGGATTGATACCTTGGTTCTCAAAAACTGAGGGAAATACTTACGCTACTCTGCTGCATCATCCCTTCCTCTTCGGGGAAAACCAACGCAAGCTCAAGACGTGGCATAAATCTTATTGATTTACTGTCTAAATCTTATTGATTTAATGTCATGTTTTCTTTCTTTTCCTGCAATTTTATGATGCAGGTTTTGCCATGTGACATTCATCACAGAATAAACCGTTTGGTTTGCTCTACGATGGCTATTTTTGGAGGTTTCACTTCTTATGTCGTGTCAGTAATGAAGGCACTGTCCATCACTTATATTACTAGAAAAAATTGGATTAGTCTGTTATGAACTGCAGTTTGGTTTAACAAAAATGCCACAATTAGTCCTTCTCGCGTTTAAAAAAAATGAAGAAAAAGACTGGATCACGGTCACGGATCCTAGTCAAGTTAGAAAGCTGATCATAGCAGACCAGACACGATCGCCGCTGTCTCGAACAGATCGAACACCGGCAGTTGCTCTAGCACTGACAGCGGCAGCAGCTCAGTCTGATCCAGCTGAGGATTGGGCACCGACCGTGTCAGCAGATCAGTCTGATCTACCGGAGGATCGGGCATCGACACCGACACCTGCTCCGACACCGGCACCAGCTCTACAAGGAGCACCATCTCTGGTAGCAGCTGCGGCTTCGGCACCTGCACCAACACTTGCACTTGCATCTACTCCGGCCCATGCAGTTGCACCGGCAACAGACTGGGCTGCCGTTCGCACTTCATATACCAAAGTCCTTACAAAAACCGACATGTCCACCTTCTTGGTAAGCATTGGCCGCCCAAGTGCTTCGTTCTTTGTTCTTTCCATGTTGTTTCACATGATTCACTGTGTTGATCTAACTGTTTGGGTATGTCTTCTTGTTTGCAAACAGAGAATTCCTAGAGCAACGAGGGAGTCGTTCAACAATCCGGGCGACCTCGGCCAAGTTTCTCTTACCATGCGCAGCCTTGGTGTGAATCAACCTGCTCAATATATCGTAAGTACAAAGGATGGTCGCATGATGATTGATGCTAAAGGATGGTCAAGGTTCAAATCTAAATCATATCTTGTGGTAGGGGATGATGTCAAAATCGAACTTTCTCGGCAAGGAGAGCTGGTCCAAATCAACTTTGAAATTCTTCAGTAGCAGCACGCAACTGCCTAACTGATCTATCCTGCGAGAGATTTTGATGTAATAATCTGACATGGTGAAACAAGTGTCCTGTGTGTATAAGTAGTACGATAGTATTATTTATCACATGGTATATCGTTGATAGAATTGCAACTCTGATTGCTGGTTAGGAAATTTCTTTCGATTTCATTCCAACAGCTGCCGTGCTTTATTCAATTTTGTGTATTCGCCTTGCGACAGCATCTAAAACCAGTGCCGTACCGATTGCTTGCAATATGACAAGCGCTGAGGTAGAACACATGGGACCCCAAACATGCAGGGTCGGCCTGCGGCCCAAAGTCCAGAACCTGGTTTCGAGAAGCACTAGCTCAGTGCAGAAGTGGCGTCCTCCTCCTATTGTGGGTTGGGCGAAGATGAACGTTGATGCTGCGTTATCTCGCAATGGTGAAAGGGTAGCCCTCGCAGTTGTGAGCCGGGATCATACATGCTTCTTCCTTGGAGCATCGGCACTGGTGTGCGAAAGTGTTACTGATCCAGAGATCCTAGAGGCAATGGCATGTTGCGAGGGGCTATCTCTGGCTCTTGACTTAAACCTGCAACAAGTTTAGATTAGCACCGGTTGTTCAGCAACAGTCAAGCATATCGGAGAGGCATACTTGGGGCCCAACAAAGTTATTATGGACGAGATCAAGATGAAGAAGAATATGTTCCAAACCATGGAGATCATACATGAAAAACGCGAGTGTAATGTTGAAGCGCATGTGCTCGCAAAAGCTGCTACTTCTTTGCCCTGTGGATGCCATCTTTGGCTCACAAGAACCCCCGAAATTATTTGTGTCTATGAATGTTAATCTTCAATAAAGCAGCTTTTATCCCTCAAAAAAAATATCTGAGTATTATATTCTCAGCTGAACCCCCATAATGCCCGTGCGTTGCAGAGGGAGTATTTTTCTCGGCAAGGTGAGCCTGTGATATAAAAGATTTGTATATTTCTTTACAGAGGGAGTATCTCTCTGTCAAAAAATATATTTATGTGTAACTAGTTACTCCTGTCTTTCTACTTCCTTTCGCTGATATGTGGGGCAACCGGCAACGGGGTCCACGTGCCTTATGCACAAATTAGAGTGCATAACTTCACGGTAGACACACCCCGGTCGTAGCGCCGCAGTAATGCCCAATGAGCCGTCAAATCACAACCCCCCCCTTTCCAGCTTTAGCAGTAAGCTGGACGGACGAAGAGGCAATATTTCACTAGGCCTGAATCCCTTTCTCGCTCATCTGCTTGTTCATAGAAAACCCCCTCTCGGCGATTGCATAGGGTTTTCTCATGGAGAACCAGGTACGAATTCTTCATCCATCCCCGATAAACCCAAGTCCCTTGGTCGCAGGTAATCCTAGGATGGCAGCTGCCACCGTTGATGCATTTTTCTTCCTACTGAATCTAGTGTGTTTCATTTGCAGTGCCCAAAGTGCGAGTACCCTACATGTTTCTGCACCCTCGGCGAGACGCCACACTTGTTCCTTCTCATCCTAACACAACATTTTGAAACACGCACAGTATGTTCCTAGAATCCTCTTTTCTATCCGGGAGGGTGGGGTTTTTTTGAACATGCTGTGTTCTCATATTATTTTTCCTGCAGTGTATTATTTGCTCTGCCGGAACACATGTACTCAAGATGCTCAGCCTTGCCATAACTGAATACACTAGTTTAATGGTCATAGTGAATACAAGCCATGTATATAAGTTCCGAGTTGGGTTCATGAACCAAGAAGATCGCTGCTTTTTTTATGGCCGAACTTGGATAAACTTTCTCAAGTGTTACGGACTGAAAGTTGGCGCACGAATGTTGATGGAAATAGCAGAACCTGGTCTCATCTTCACTGTGATCTTCCACCTCGACGTTGTTCCAATTGTTCATCCATGTTAGTTTTGTATCTGGTTCTTGCTTGTTGCCTCGATTACTTCTTAATCCACCTATTCTGTCTAACTAATCACAATTTAACTTTAGAAGTAGCAACGGATCTCTCAGGAAGATGCTACTTCTAACTAATATTTTCTTATAATTGGTGGCACGTGTAGGTTTTTCAGAGTAAAGTAGTCTGCTCGTTTGTTACTCTGTAATAACTCGGCTATTACTAATGGCACTGAAGTTGACTGGATCGACATCCACAAGTTCGTACACTTTATTGATCGTCTTGAGGTCCTTGTGGGGCGTTTCAATGGTGGAAGGCCACGTGGGATATGTGTGCCACTGCTGCACTCGTTGAACAGGTCCAACTGTGTCGAGAAACTTATGGTACGAGTTGTTTTATGTTATATATGTTGTTCATAAACTATTGCTTATACACAGTTTTACAGTTGTCATCTTCTTGAAACAGGAACTGCTGAGTTCTATTGTTCCTATACAAGTGCCTGACCATGGTCGGGTCAGACTTGCACTTGGTCACAACATGATGTTTATGTCGACCTACTCAATTCCCCTTGGAGGTGAAAATATACTTATTCATAGGTGGTCTCAAATAATGAAGGCTCGTCCATCTTGGAGAATAGGACATAAGGTTATGTTCATGCTTTTCCATGGCTCTAAAGCGAATATCCAGTTTATTGACCACGTTGCAAGATGAAGCCGCTTTCAAAAGGTTGTGGATGCGCGGGGTGGCGCCTGGGCCTTGTCCTGGGGCTTGGCGGCCTCACCCTTGGTTAACTGTAGGCAAAGTAGCACTGTTCGAGGCGTGCTTTGTACGGTTGAACCTGTATAAGTACTCATACTGTTTCCAGCTTTGGTTGTTAAGTGCCCCTGCTGGTTTCAGTTATGTCGACCTACTCAAGTCCCTACAGTCTGTCGTGTTTCTTCAGTCCTGTCTTCCTCCAGCCGCCAAAACCAAACCAGCACCGGTGGGGCCGCCTGCTTCTGCCTCCCACGGCTGGCTGCGCCTCAGCGCATGCATCGCCGCCCCACCGTCTCCTAAATCGTTAACACCGACGTCCTCCGCGCGCTTTGGTGCGCTCGCCGCGGCGCCGCCCTCTCGCGTTGTCAACATGGTCAACAAACAACAGGAATCGGCAAAAGTATGTGGAGAGGATGAAAGTAGGGGCCCACCATGTCAGCGTATGGAAAAATAAAATGCTTCCTCCTAGTGTTTTCCTGACATCTGGGACCCACGACATTGGGAGCGTATATAGTCAATAGACAAGAGAACATCACAAGATCGGCTGACACCTGGGACGTAGCTACTCGAGCAGTATTTTTTTTGTTTGGTATTGTTGAGACGGAGCAGGGTTTGAAGTGGGCTGTGGCCCGTCTAGCCCAGGCTTATATTTTATGTTCACCATGTGACCAGCCCAGCTATTTTTTCTTTGTGAAAATGAGCCCAGTTTATTTTTTCTGAAGAATACCCAATCCAGGCCTACATATTTTTCTACGCCCTGATGGGCTGCAACTCTTTCAAGACGCCTGCAAATCTTGAAAGTAATATGAAATGGGTTGTAAATATAAAAACAGATGACAAATTGGCAATTACTTTATAATTTCTGAATTTTATTACATTTTCAGATTCCTATTTCATTGGGAATTAACCTAGTTTAAATATATCTTCAAAGTACTTTAAATCTGGCTGGACATTTCGGTATTAAAAATAGTTTGGAACCCACAGAAATATGCAAAATTGGCCCTGGCCAACCAAAAAAAACGACTGCAATAAATTGCATAAGAAGTTGCCCTGAGCTATATATAAATTATTAAAAAAAAGAGGGAGTGGTCTGACTTGTGGGCATGTTTAGTTGACGCGTATGCAAGATTTTTTTAGTTATTATATACGTCAACAAACAATTCTAGCAGAAGTAACCGTTGGATGTCAATCCAACAGCCGTTGTGTTTCTTCAATCTTTGATCTTCTTGCACCAGCCGCCAAAGCAGCGCCGGTGGGACCGCCTACTCCCGCCTCCCGTGGCCGGCTGTGCTGCTGCGCAGGCCTTAGCGCCCCCTACTACTCCCACTGTTGGCCAGGGCATCCGTCTACTCACCCACACCCCCTATTAGTCTGCGGTGATGGCAGCCTCACACCGCAGCCGAACCGGTGAACGCTCGTACTCCTCTCCGCGTGGGCATCCACTGCCGTATCTTCCTAGGCTCCGCGTCGTCCCCTTCCTATGCCTGGCCGTCGTCCACCGCTGTGGTGCTCTCGGCGTGGCGTGGTCAATGCGATCAACGACTGACTTCCATCGGAAGAGTACTGTACGTGGAGAGGCTGACAGCTGGGTCCACGGTAGCCGCAAGGAAGTGCCTCCTTATTACGCGCAAAATAATTATTCCTCCACCTAACAGCGGGGACCCACCAGACGGGCCACCAGTATTTTGCGAAAAAACCGTTTCCCCCTGACTGCTAAGACCCACCGGACGGGCCACCGTATTTCATGAAAAAAACGTTCCCCCCGCTGTCTGCTCGGACCCACCGGAAATGCCTCCTTATTACGCACAAAAAATGAATACTCCCCCGGCTAGCTGGGACCCACCTTGGTGGGAGGCTGACTTGTGGGCCTACTAAGTTGACGGGGACGAAGGGCTTTGTCAACTTAGTCAATATGAACGATTCTAGCTCCAGTGACCGTACGATGTCCATCCAACGGGCGTAGTGCTTCTTCAACCTCTGGTCTTCTTGCTCCAGCCGCCCAAAGTAGCGCCGGTCGTGCTGCATGCTCCTGCCTCCCATGGCTGGCCGTGCTGCCGTGGAGGCCTCACCGCCCCCTACTATTCCCACTGCTGGCCAGGCCCTGTGGCGATGGCAGCCTAACACCGCAGCCGAACCAGTGAACCCTCGTACTCCTCTCTGCGCGGGCTTCCACTGCCGCGTCTTCCCCAGCTCCGCGTCGTCCCCTTCCTAGGCCTCGCCTCGTCCACCGTCGTGGTGCTCTCGGTGCGGCGTGGTCAATGTGGTCAACGACGGACATCCATCGGAAGAGTACTGTGCGTGGAGACACTGACAGCTGGGTCCACGGCAACAGCAAGGAAGTGCCTCCTTATTACGCGCAAAATAATTATTCCTCCACCTGACAGCGGGGACCCACCGGACGGGCCACCGTATTTCGTGAAAAAAATGTTTGCCCCTGACTGCTGGGACCCACCAGCTACATCTTCACACGCAAGAAAGTGCCTGACAGTCGGGACCCACCTGGCAAAGCGTACGTAGCATTGTCATTCTGGTCGCGAACGTGTACGTACATATATATTGGTCGATGTAGAGGCGCGCACATGTCGTAGTAGAGGCGCGCACGTAGCATGTACACGTACGTACATCGGCCAGGGTGCAAGAAAGAAAATACGACCACATATGTGTACATACGGGCGGGGTCTCGAACGCCTACTCGCGCATACGTACGGCCAGGGCTCATGTACATGGCTGGGTCGGAACAGATAAACAACGTCGTCATCGTGTTCATGGGGAGGCAACGGAATGCGTCATGTTCATGGGGAGGCAACAGAATGCGTCGTGTTCATGGGGAGGCAACGGAATGCGTCATGTTCATCGGGAGGGTTTGGACGGAACAGGTGATGGAAACGAGGCCTGGCGTACCGCAGAACGGAGGAAATGGCCTTGTGTTCGACCGGCCACGTTCGAAACAGGATCCTGTTGATCGGGAGGGGTCTGGTGTACCGCAAAACGGAGGAAACGGACCTCCTACGGTCGAAACGGGGGTCCTGTTCATCGGGAGGGGTGTGGCGTACCGCAAAACGGACGAAACGGACCTCCTACGGTCGAAACAGGGGTCCTGTTCATCGGGAGGGGTGCGGCATACCGCAAAACGGGACTCCACGGGATACTGTTCATCTCCACCGTCGACCCCCTCCAGCCTCCACGAGCTACTGTTCATCCACCGTCGACCTCCTCCAGCCTCCACCTGCAACTGTTCATCCACGGGCTCCTGTTCATCCAGCCTCCACCGCGCGCTACTCCACCGGCTACTGTTCAACCAGCCCTCTCCACGGGCTCCTGTTCAACCACCCCTCCATGGGCTATTGTTCATCCTGCCCTCCACCGTCTACTGTTCATCCTGCCCTCCATGGTGTGGTCCTGTTCATCCAGCCCTCCACGGGGTCCTGTTCATCCAGCCCCAACCGGCTCGATCGATCGGGGGTCCTGTTCATCCAGAGGCAAC
>NC_041382.1:184122492-184153304 GCF_002162155.2 Triticum dicoccoides | reverse complement strand
ACACTCACTGTTCATCCAGAGGCAACATCAATTGGCTTCAGTTAGCAGCAGTGGCGAAGGAATCACTCGATCGGGTTCAGTTAACAGCCATTGATCGATCGCTCGGGTTCAGTAACACGTAGCCTACAGTGCAATCGCTCGGGTTCAGTTAGAGCCCAACGCCTCGCTTGGGTTCAATTAGAGCCAATGCCTCGCACACACGCGCGTACGTGTACGAGAGAAACGTGCATCGCTCGGCCCCGACCTCCCACCGTAACCGGGAACTCCCCGAAATTTTCCTCCCCCTCGCTTCTACCACGGTTTTTTCCGTCATGGACGGCCCAAAGAATGTCATGCAGCTGCGTCTCCGGCCCGCCCAAGATGAAAAGCCCATTTTCTGTCATGTTTTTTTGTCATAGAAGTAGGAGCCCACCACATCTATGATGATACCGGGTTTTGTAACGATTATCATCATAGAAGTGTTATATGTATGACAGAATTTTTTTCGTTAGGCCCAAAATGTCACGGATATGTATTTTTTTGTAGTGTATGCTGCGTCACCACTTCATCAAGCCGAGCTCTTTACTCGTACATCTCAGGGGACGGCTTGGGGGATGGGATCTCGTCTCGCCACAATCTCGGCCTGCATCATCAACCTCGAGCACATTAACCAGCTAAGTCGCTTTCATGCTCAAAAACTTTCAGTTTAAAATTTTGTTCGGTTCGACCAAGCATTATACTCTTTTGGGAAAAAGTTGTTCGTGACAAAATTCCTTGTCAAACCTTTGTTTGTGACACACAAATTCAAATACCCCATTTATTTAGGGGCTTCCTTTATGAAGCCTTTCCTCTTGCATATGATTATACTTGTACGGCTTCGTTCCTTGTTCGTGTATTACGCCACAATATGCACCATGTTGACTTAAGTGTTTCACAAGCTAGGTTGCCTGGCTCCTGTGCTTACCCCTACGTTCCCGATTGTTCGGATATGGAGTAAAGGGAGAACCTCTGTGATTGTTACTACCGGGTCATCCGAGTTAGTACCTCAGACTGGGTGAAGCCGAAAGCTAGCGCTCTTATTGTTTTCAATCATGGTCGGCACACAACGGAACTCATGAGTACAAAAAATCTATTGCACAAGTCTCATAGTAACAATGAGCAACCGAAGAAAGGTATCAGTGGGGGTACTATTTTCTTCGAAGATGCTTCTTACACTTCATAAGTAATATAGCATAAGTTCCCTGAGCGCGCTTTGTCTGTTACAACCTTATGGCCTGATTGCCTGGTTATCGGAAACATCGTCGATATTCTCGACTGGTGGAGTACATAACACTTTTCGGCCCTGGGCCGAAGAGGGAGAAGCCGATGGTCGGTTAAGACGCGTTTAAAGTTCGGGTGAACACAGATATGATATAAGAACTTCGGTATATACAATCATTATACATAAAATTCTTTTACCCAAGTCACTTGGGGGCTCTTAAAATTTATATGAGTTGTTTTATAGTAAATGTGTTTTCTTCCTGGTCGTTGCAAAGTCTTTTTCTACCGCTCCTTTTTCGACTCGAGTGTATGGTCAATAGTCGGATAGCCTATCTTCTCTCTAAAAGCCGCTCGAGTTTAATTTGCTAAATTGATGTCAGAGAAGTACTCCGCCTCTGGGATAATGAGCTTGAAGCCGTAGGCTGACCCGCGTGAAGTCTTGAGATCGGGTGTTTCATGTTAAAGCACGACAGAAGCACAATTGTTTTTCTTCCAATTTTCGGATTGGCACCGAACAGTTGATCTTGTTCGGACGTCAAGATTTTACTGACGTTTTTTGGTTTTCCAAGCTTATGGCACTTTTAAACTATTTGTGTGTTTCCAGCATAAGTCTCGCAGTGCAATGCCGGAGACCTTTAGAGATTCGGCAAAAACATTCTCGGATATTGCTATATATGCATCGGTTTCAAATTGTGTCTTCAGTCAAATAGTTGCGTTGCTCGGCGCCTGTGCTTGCCCCCTACGTCCCACTTTGTTCGCCTAGGTGTGCAAAGGGAGCACCACTGCGATTGTGGTTCCAGCTCGCATGGTTAAGCACCTCAGTGGAGAAAGCCGAAAACTGACTGTCACAATAAGCAGCGATCCGATGACTATGTTAAATGACAAGCCGTTCATAACATTGGCCGAAGTGTTTATGGCTTGACCTTGGATGTCGCCGAACACTAACCGGGGGCTCATAGCTAGCTTCCCCCATTTAAAGCTCCTATGACTAAGTGAAAGTTATAAAGCCCGCATATCTGATTGCCTCGTTTCTGCTAACACAACCGCCTTCGGGCACCGAGACGCCGGCTAAGGGTTGTCTTGTTATTGTGGAGACACCCTACGTAGTATCTACAAAGGGGTAGAAGCCGACGATGGGCCACTTTCAACTGATAAACGATCGCAACGGAGTCAAAATAAACATATCATCGTCATTTGTATTTAATATACAAGGGCTGCCTTCCGTAATCATCATTATAAAGCCATAAATATGCATCAATTTGACTTAAGATTTTTGCCAAGCTGAGTTGCCTGGCTCTTATGCTTACCGCTACGTTCCCGATTGTTCGGCTAGGCGGTAAAGGAAGCACCACTGTGATTGTTACTACCGGGTCATCCGAGTTAGTACCTCAGACTGGGTGAAGCCGAAAGCTAGCGATCTTAAAGGATCACATTGGTCGGCAACGACGGAAGTGAATTTTTTTGGTTCATTAATACCACAGAGTTTGGGAACTTTCCCCGAACTAAATCCTCAATATTTTCTTCCCACATTGATCGGAGGTGAGGTTTCATGATCATGATACGCATGACGACCCAAAGAAAGGAACCGATAGCAGGACTATTTTCCTTGGAAGATGTTTCTTACATTAAGTAATATAACATATCTCTCCGCGTACCTTTGTTTATAAAACCGTATGGCCGAAGTGCCTTGTTTTCCATAAATCTTTGCCCTTATAACGACTTTATAAAGTAGGACAAACACTCCTCGGCTACTTGCCGAGGAGGTGGAAGCTGGTGGTCGGTCAACAAAGTTTTGTACAATGCGGATCCGAGCATTAATGATGTAAAGTACTTGGATACATATAATCATTACACATAATTTGTGATTTTACTCTGGATATCGATCCTTAATTCTGCCACCCGTACAGAGTTGATCTACCTTGAGTATTGTACTCTTTAGGGAGTTCAGCTTCTGTCCATTCAGCGACAAAGTCAGCCAACACCTGAGACTTAATATCTCAGCGTGGCTTGTATGTTATTTCAAATGGTAAGAGCTCGATGGCCCATTTGGCAATGCAGCCGGTGGTGTCTCGATTGTTTATGATGTCATTGAGTGGCACTTCAGAGGCCACCGTGACCGAGCACTCTTGAAAGTAGTGCCACAGCTTTCGAGATGCCATGAAGACCGCATACGCTATCTTTTGATAATGCGGGTATCGGGATTTGCATGGTTTAAGGACCGCCGATATGTAATATATTGGTTTTTGGAGTGGGAATTTGTGTCCCTCTTCCTCTCGTTCGACCACGAGCACATTGCTCACTACTTGGTTAGTTGCTGATATGTACAGTAGCATAGGTTCGCCGACGTTTGGTGCGGTAGGGACTGGGTTGTTTGCTAACAAAGCTTTTATTTCTTCCAACCCGGCCGTCGCCGCATCCATCCACTCGAAGTGATCGATATGTCGGAGCAGGCGATAAAGTGGCAGTGCCTTTTCTCCCAATCTGGAGATAAAGCGGCTGAAGGCTGCCACACACCCAGCTAGTTTTTGGACCTGCTTTAGGTCTGTTGGTGTTGCCAATTGCAACAAGGCTCGGATTTTGGCTAGATTTGCTTCGATTCCTCTATTGGAAACAATGAACCCAAACAGCTTTCCGGCCGGGACGCCGAAAACACATTTTTCCGGATTGAGCCGTATGTCATATGTTCGGAGGTTGTCAAATGTGAGGCGCCATTCGTCCACCAATGATTCAACATGTTTATTTCTGATGACTACATCATCTACATATGCCTCCACCGTCTTGCCAATTTGTTTTTCTAGGCATGTTTGAATCATGCGTTGGTAGGTGGCATCGATGTTTTTGAGTCTGAAAGGCATAGTGTTGAAGCAGAAAGGCCCATACGGAGTGATGAATGCCGTTGCGGCTTGATCGGATTCCCTCATCTTAATTTGATGGTATCCGGAGTATGCATCGAGGAAGCACAGTGAATCGTGTCCTGTAGTTGCATCAATGATTTGGTCAATGCGGGGCAGTGGGAAGGGGTCCTTTATGCATGCCTTGTTTAGGTCTTTGAAATCAGCAAAAAGGCGCCAGGATTTATCCTTCTCTCGCACCATGACCAGGTTTGCTAGCCAGTCCGGGTGTTTGATATCTCTGATGAACCCGGCTTCGAGTAGTTTGGCTAGCTCCTCCCCCATGGCTTGTCGCTTGGGTTTGGAAAATCGCCGTAGCATTTGCTTGATTGGTTTAAAGCCTTTTATTATATTGAGGCTGTCTTCAGCCAGTCTGCGTGGGATTCCTAGCATATCCGAAGGATGCCAGGCAAAGATGACCCAATTTTCGCGCAAGAACATTCTTAAAGCAGCGTCGATAGTTGGATCCAGCTGTGCTCCAATGGCTGCAGTTTTATTAGGATCCGTTGGGTGTACTTGAAATTTGACTATTTCGTCTGCTGGTTTAAAGGAAGTGGATTTGGGCCTCATGTTGAGGATTACATCATCCTTGTCCACTGTAGAGCACAGAGTGGTCAGTTCCTCGGCCGCAAGGGCCTCGGATAGCGCCTCGAGGGCTAGGGATGCGGTTTTGTTTTCGGCGCGGACTGCTATATCCGGATCACTGGTGATAGTGATAACTCCGTTGGGCCCTGGCATTTTGAGCTTCATGTACCCATAATGTGGTATGGCTTGAAAGAGTATGAATGCTTCTCTCCCTAACAAGGCGTGATATCCGCTGTGGAGGGGTGCCACGTGGAAGAGCAACTCTTCAGACCTATAGTCCTCCAGCGTGCCGAATACGATGTTGAGTTTGATCCGCCCCGAGCTTATTGCTTCTCGACTGGGGATGATGCCTCGGAAAGTGGTGCCGCTTTGATCAATCCAACTTTTGTCCATCTGCATTTTTTGGAGCGTATCTTCATAGATGAGGTATAATCCGCTACCATCATCCATGAGTACTTTGGCGAGCTGAAAGCCATCTAGTATTGGGTTTAAGACCAAAGTGGCTAGTGCTCGGACTGATCTGGCACTTGACTCGTCATCGGTGGTGAAGGTTATCGCCATGTACTACTGCAGGATGCTGCTAACGCGACACTACAGTCAGAGACCCTTCGATGAAACTGTGTGTGATGCCATAATCGCAAATGATGGTGTAAAAACCCGTCAAAAAGGTGCAAAACATTTGCGATGGAGGATGCATCAAACACGGTTCATATTTTAGTTGCGTGTGCGATGTAGGGCATACGTTTCAGTTCAATTAACTATTTGCGATGAGGAGGAACAAAAGAAACGGGCAGCCAGATGAAGGTGTGTGCGATATATAGCATACGGTTCACTCGGATGAACTCTTTGTGATTAGGAAACACAAAAGAAACGCTCAGCCAGATCAAAGGTGTGTGCGATATACGGCATGCGGTTCACTCGGATGAACTATTTGTGTTGAGACAAGAGAATAGAAACGGTTCAATATAGCAAGATGTGTGTAATACGCGGCAAACAGGTCTGTAATCAGAAATGTGTGCGAAGACCGATAATAACACATACGGTTGCTGCTAATAAGACGTGTGTGTTGTGCGATGGGAATGCATAAAAACAACAACATATATATACACACACTTATAAGGACATGGTTGCATAACCAAATTAAACAACCACTTACATAGGTGGCTACTACAACCATGGCATTTGCACACACCAAAGTAAACTATTACATGCATAATTACATAGGTGGCTACTACACACATGACATTTCCACACACCAATTAAGTAAACCATATATTACATGCATGATTAACTAGCATAAACGATCATCTGATCATCATCTACTTCTTGTGACACTTGCTCTGCTTGTGGCTCAATCCGGCCTCGTCGATTTGGGTAACGAGGCACTTCCTCATCTTAACGATCCGCCTGTGCATCTCATAGCATGTGTACACGCTCTTGGCCATGAACCTGACGTGAGGTCCATCCAGTTGCCGCATCCAGGCCTTGTGCCAGGATAGGGGACTTGTTCTCTGGGCATCCTGCTTCATCTTTTCGTAGTAGGGGTCGACGATGTCCTGTAACGCCCCGGATGTAACATTCCATAATTGTAACTCCTACTCTTGCCATTTCCAGCTATGTGATATTATTTTTCCTTTGTGGTTGGGTTTTGTCTTCGTTTTGCATTTTGTTCATGTCATGCATTTCATCTCATGTCATCATGAGGATCTCATTTGCATTCGTGTTCGTCTCATGCATTCGGTCATTTTCCCCATTGTCCGTTTCAGAATCCGACACTCCCACATGCACCCGTTGCACCTCTCAGATCTCGTTTCGTGAGCGGGAGAAAAATGTTCTCAGAATGGGTCGAGATTTCTCTAGTGGCCTTGGTACATCACCGATAGGCCGCCTGTCAAATTTCGTTCCATTTGGAGGTCGTTTGATGCCCCAACGGTTAACCGTGTAACCACAAAAGCCCCTCTCTCATTGCAGCCCAGCACCCCTCCAAAACATCCCACTAGCCCATCTAAACCCCATCCATGCTCTCCGTCGTTGGTTCACGATTGTGTGGGCGAAGACCGCACCTCATTTGGACTCTCCTAGCTCCCCCTACCTATAAATATGCCTCCCCCTCCTCAAAATCCAGGCGAAACCCATGCTCCACCCTCCTCCGCGCCGCCGGACATGTCCGGGTGACGCCGGACACGTCCGCCATAGCGCCCCGGCCAATCCCATTGCACCACGTGGGCCACTCCGCCGTCCCGCCACCGAAGCCCGCGGGAGGCCCTCCCGGCCTGCTCGTCCGCCGCCGCATAGCGCCCCGCACAGCGCCGCCTCCGCCCACCGGCGACGGTGCCACCTGATACGTCTCCGTCGTATCTATGTTCCAAACACTTTTGCCCTTGTTTTGGAGTCTAACTTGCATGATTTGAATGGAACTAACCCGGACTAACGTTGTTTTCAGCAGAGTTGCCATGGTGTTATTTTTGTGCAGAAATAAATGTTCTCGGAATGACTTGAAAACCAATGGAGATTATTTTTGGAATGTATAAAAAATATTGGCGAAAGAATCAACATTAGGGGGCCCACACCCTATCCACAAGGGTGGGGGCGCGCCCCCTGCCTCGTGGCCCCCCTGATGCTCCACCGATGTCCATCTTGACTCCATATATTCGTGTTCGGGGAGAAAACAATCAGAGAAAAGGATTCATCACGATTTACAATACGGACCTGCCACCAAGCCCTAAACTCTCTCGGGAGGGCTGATCTGGAGTCCGTTCGGGGCTCCGGAGAGGGGAATCCATCGCCATCGTCATCATCAACCTTCCTCCATCACCAATTTCATGATGCTCACCGCCGTCCTGACTAATTCCATCATAGGCTTGCTGGACGGTGATGGGTTGGATGAGATTTATCATGTAATTGAGTTAGTTTTGTTAGGGTTTGATCCCTAGTATCCACTATGTTCTGAGATTGATGTTGCTATGCCTTTTCTATGCTTAATGCTTGTCACTATCCTATCTTGCAAGTCTATAGTCACCTATTATGTGTTATGATCTGTTAACCCCGAAATGACAATAATCGGGATACTTACCGGTGATGACCGTAGTTTGAGGAGTTCATGTATTCACTATGTGTTAATGCTTTGGTCCGGTACTCTATTAAAACGAGGCCTTAATATCCCTTAGTTTCCAATAGGACCCCACTGCCACGGGTGGGTAGGACAAAAGATGTCATGCAAGTTCTTTTTCATAAGCACGTATGACTATATTTGGAATACATGCCTACATTACATTGATGAACTGGAGCTAGTTCTATGTCACCCAATGTTATAACTATTGCATGAGGAATCGCAACCGACATAACCATCCATCACTAGTCCATTGCCTATGAGCTTTTCATATATTTTTCTTCGCTCATTTACTTTCCCGTTGCTACTGTTACAATCACTATAAAACCAAAAATATTACTTTTGCTACCATTACCACTACTATCATATTACTTTGCTACTAAATACTTTGCTGCAGTTATTAAGTTTCCAGGTGTGGTTGAATTGACAACTCAGCTGCTAATACTTTACAATATTCTTTGGCTCCCCTTGTGTCGAATCAATAAATTTGGGTTGAATAGTCTACCCTCGAAAACTGTTGTGATCCCCTATACTTGTGGGTTATCAAGACTATTTTCTGGCGCCGTTGCCGGGGTACATAGCTCTATTATTTGAGTCACTTGGGATTTATATCTTCTTATCATTATGAAGAACTTGAAAGATCAAAGAACCAAGATTTTTCCCTCAACTATCAGGGGAGGTAGGGAACTGCCATCTAGCTCTGCACTTGATTCACCTTCTGTTTTGAGTAAACTTGCGACACCTACACCTGCTATTCATTCTGATATGTCACATGTTATTGATGATGCCACTTCTGCTTTGCATGATACTTATGATGAAACTACTTCTATGCTTGATAATATTGTGCTGGTAGAAAACTTCAATGCTTATGTTGGTAGACAATTGAATAGCAATGCTGATATGCTTGAGCACTTGAGTGATTATATGTCTAGAGTTAAAGGTGAACTTAAACTTATTAGTAAACATGCTTCTATGGTTACCACTCAAGTAGAACAAGTACTTAAGGCTCAGAATGATTTGCTCAATGAATTAAACAATAAGAAAAATGATAATGTTGTTAGAGTTATGACTAGAGGGGGTAAAATGACTCAGGAACCTTTGTATCCTGAGGGCCACCCTAAGAGAATTGAGCAAGATTCTCAGAGAAATAGTGTTGATGCACCTAGTTCTTCTAAGAAGAAGAAGAAGAAAAATTATAGGACTTTTCATGCTTCTAGTGAACCTGTTATTGACACACCTGAGAATCCCAATGATATTTCTATTTCTAATGCTGAAACACAGTCTGGTAATGAACATGAACCTAGTGATAATGTTAATGACGATGTTCATGTGCATGCTCAACCTAGCAATGATAATGATGTAGAGATTGAACCTGTTGTTGATCTTGATAACCCACAATCAAAGAATCAACGTTATGATAAGAGAGACTTTACTGCTAGGAAGCACGGTAAAGATAGAGAACCATGGCTTCAGAAACCCATGCCTTTTCCTCCTAAACCATCCAAGAAAAAGGATGATCGGGATTTTGAGCGCTTTGCTGAAATGATTAGACCTATCTTTTTGCGTATGCGTTTGACTAATATGCTTAAAATGAATCGTTGTGCTAACTACATGAAAGATATTGTTACTAATAAAAGAAAGATACCGGAAGCTGAAATTTCCACCATGCTTGCTAATTATACTTTTAAGGGTGGAATGCCAAAGAAACTTGGAGATCCAGGAGTAACAACTATACCATGCTCCATTAAAAGAAACTATGTTAAAACCACTTTATGTGACCTTGGAGTCGGTGTCTTTATATCGTAGACTTGATTTAAATAAGTTGACACCTACTGAAATATCTTTGCAAATGGCTGATGAATCAACTACTATACCTGTCGGTATTTGTGAGGATGTGCCTGCTATGGTTGCAAACATTACTATTTTAACGGACTTTGTTATTCTTGATATTCTCGAGGACGATAGTATGCCGATTATCCTTGGTAGACCCTTTTTGAATACTTCAGGGGCTGTCACTTTTCATGTTAATGGTAATGGGCATACGGTACACTTTTCGAGGAAACAACCGCAAGTCCATAGTATTAATTCTATTGGAAAAATTTCAAAAATCACTATTGGAGGTTTTGAATTTCCTCTTCCCACTGTAAAAAATAAATATGATATTCTTATCGTTGGGGATATGCATATCCCTGTTGAGGTAACCTAGTGTTATTCAAAATTTCTCCGGTTTCATGAGATTCGGAATGAGTTTGTTAACAAGACTTGATCAACCTTGTTAGTGGATTCCTTTTGATGAGCATGAGATGGATGAACTTAGAAATCACAACTTTCTGTTCCCTCCTTTTACTTTCTGTTATTTATATTAAATAAAGTAAAAATAGTATTTTTTATCTGTTTTTCTGAATTATCCTTGCAATAAAAAATACCCCGAAAATAAAAGTTCTCCAAATGCCCTGAAATGAAATAGGATTTTTCCAGAATATTTAAGAATTATTGGCACTAAGAACACACCAGGGGGCCTCACCACGTGCCCACGAGGGTGGAGGGCGCGCCCACCCCCCTTGGGTGCGCCCCCTGCCTCATGGACCCCACGTGGGTCCCCTCCACTTATCCTTGCACCCACACACTTCATCTTGCTCCAGAAAAAATCATCCACCAGCTCAAACCCGTGTTCTAGCTCATCTTGCTGCCATTTTCGATCTCCTTGCTCAAAGCTCCATTCACAAAACTGCTTTGGGGGATTGTTCTTCGGTATGTGACTCCTCCAATGGTCCAATTAGTTTTTGCTCTAGTGCTTTACTTATTGCAAATTTTTGCTGCTTAGGTGACCCTGTTCTTGAGCTTGCATGTCAAATTTATGTGGTCAAAAGTAGTTTTAATGCATGATATGGCCTCTAGGCACTTGTAGGAGTAGTTGCTATCAATCTTGTTGAGTTTGGTTCACTTTTATTTTAAGTTACTAAAAATTTCAGAAATTTTTAGAAAAAGGTGAAGAGATTTTTGAGGGGCTAATCGAGCCGAAGCTCGAAGGATAAGCAAAGTGAAGAGAACAAGAAGCCCAAGTATAATCTCCCTCATACTGCGGAGGTTCGGCCGTGTGAATGGCCTTGTGATGAGTTCTTGATAGAATCCGTGATTTGTGAAGATTTTTATTATTTGGCTGGGAATGCAGGCCTCACCAACTCCCTCCACGACCAGCGTGAACAGTATCTCTTACTCACCAATATTTTTGTGCAAATTTTCATTTCTATGCTAGGAGATCGCCACCTTTGGTGGAATTTTATTTATATGATGAGCATAAGGAGATGTCACTTTATGATTTTTGTCGGGTCTGTATGATACCCTTTGCGGGCAGCGTAGAGGAACCGCATCATAACAATGTGGAAGGGTTTATTGATACGATTGTTGTAGGGGAAACTAGAAAGGTTTCTGATGCAAGAATCACTAGCATACATTTTCCTGTTCTATGTTACTTCGCAATATTTGCTAGTAGATGTTTAATTGGTCGTGGGAACTGCGGAAACCTTAGTGCCCCTGATATTGTTATTTTGCGCCATGCCATGTTTCGTGATACTACTTTTAGTTTAGGCGCTATTGTTGCTAAAGTTTAGGCGCTATTGTTGATAAACGGTTAAATCTAAACAGTACAAAGGGCCCCGTCCTTGGAGGTATCTTTGCCTCGCGCCTTGCTGCACACTTTAACATACCTATCAGGCATTTTGAGAAAGAGGAAAAGTTGTTGCCTCCTATTGTTCTAGATTATAAGAGTATAGTAGCACATGAGTTTATTGTTAAGGATAAGAAGAAGATACTTAAGTACAAATTAATATTTGATTAAAATTATTGTGAGACTATTACCTTGCCTTCTCCCTCTTTGTTCAACATATTTTCAGGCACATACCTTGTTTTGCTAGAGGCTGTTCAGGCATACCAGAGCCTGACATCAGCTCCAGAGCCGGAGCCACTATCTGATCCTCACCGTCAGTCTATTTTTCAGTGGGATCCGGAGGAGATCGCCAATCAGTGGCACCCCGAAGACCCTCCTCAGTACGACCCCGGCTACAACTTTGATCCATGGGCATAGACCAACTTAGGCGAAAATCCTAAGCTTGGGGGAGTACGTATCTCTCACCGACATTACATTCATGTTCACACACTCATGCCAGTTGTCGGTGCTCCTACTTTTTCATTGTATCATCCATGCTAGTTTATTTTCTTTTTAAGATTTCTTCTTGTGTGTTTGAAACACCTTAAGAAAAACCAGAAAATTAGTTGTAGCTTTTAGCTAGTTTACTTTCCATGCCTGTAGTAGTAGTAATTAAAAAGAAAACCCAAAAAGATTTCTCATTCTTCTTTTGCTTGTTGGGAGCTTTCCCATGTAAATAGTTTTACTTCCTTTCTTTTCCTTGGGGGTCGAGAGGAGAAGACCATAATGAAAATGTTGAAGTGGCTCTCATATGCATTATTGTTGATTTAACAAAGAGCCCATATTACCTTGTCTTCTCTCTTGAATTGAATGCTTGCAGATTCCAGCTTAGTCCAATGCACGTGCACTATTATTATTATCCACACTATTCGGTTGTGCAAGTGAAAGGCAATAATGACGATATATGATGAACTGGTTGACATGAGAAAAGCTGGTATGAACTCGACCTCTTTTTTTTTGTAAATATGATTAGTTCATCGCTCCTAATTCAGCCTATTATGAATGAAACATATTTGCAATGACAATTAGAGATTATAGTTGCTTATGCCATGCTTAATTAGCTAGGAGTTTATAGTGGTTTACCTTGCGTGCCAACATGCTATTAAAATGGTTATGATGTGGTATGATAGGGTGGTATCCTCCTTTGAACGATTCAAGTTGCTTGACTTGGCACATGTTCACGCATGTAGTTGAAACAAAATCAACATAGCCTCCATGATATTTATGTTCATGGTGAATTATATCCTACTCATGCTTGCATTCAGTGTTGATTAATTTTAATGCATGTTCATGGTTGTTGTCTCTCTCTAGCTGGTCGCTTCCCAGTCTCTTTCTAGCCTTCACTTGTACTAAGCGGGAATACTGCTTGTGCATCCAACTCCATAAACCCCAAAAGTTATTCCATATGAGTCCACTATACCTTCCTATATGCGGTATCTACCTGCCGCTCCAAGTAAATTTGTATGTGCCAAACTCTAAACCTTCAAATAAACATTCTATTTTGTATGCTCGAATAGCTCATGTATCAACTAGGGTTGTCTGTATCTTCCATGCTAGGCGGATTATTCTCAAGAGGAGTGGACTCCGCTCCTCATTCACGAGAAAATGACTCCGCTCAAATCAAATCAAAATAATTGCAAGCAAAACTCCCCCAGGATTGTTGTTAGTTGGAGGAACCCGTTGTTTCGGGCAAGCCATGTATTGATGCTTGTTGGTGGTGGGGGAGTATAAACTTTACCATTCTTATTGGGAACCGCCTATAATGTGTGTAGCATGGAAGATATCGAGATCTCTCGGTTGTTATGTTGACAATGAAAGTATACCGCTCAAAATAGTATTCATCTCTATTTCAAAACCGAGCTCTGGCACCTCTTCAAATCCCTGTTTCCCTCTACGAAGGGCCTATCTATTTACTTTTATGTTGAGTCGTCATCCTCTTATTAAAAAGCACCAGTTAGAGAGCACCGCCGTCATTTGCATGTATTATTGTTAGTTTACATTGAGTATGACTTGACTGGATCTCTTTTACCATGAATTATAGTTTCCAGTCAGTCCTTGATCTTTAAAGGTGCTCTGCATTTATGTTTTGCGGCCTCAGAAAGGGCTAGCGAGATACCATCTTATTATATCATATTATGATTGTTTTGAGAAAGTGTTGTCATCCGAGATTTATTATTATTACTCGCTAGTTGATTATGCCATTGTAATGAGTAAACATGAGACCTAAATGTTATTGCGAATATGGTTAGTTCATAATCTTTGCTGAAAACTTGAGTGCTGGCTTTACATATTTACAACAACAAGAGCAAACAGAGTTTGTAAAAGTTTTTCTTTATCACTTTTAGTTTATCAACTGAATTGCTTGAGGACAAGCAAAGGTTTAAGCTTGGGGGAGTTTATACATCTTTGTCGTATCTACTTTTCCAAACACTTTTGCCCTTGTTTTGGACTCTAACTTGCATGATTTGAATGGAACTAACCTAGAATGACGCTGTTTTCAGCAGAATTGCCATGGTGTTATTTTTACGCGAAAATAAAAGTTCTCGGAATGACCTGAAAATCAATGGAGATTATTTTTGGAATATATAAAAAATACTGGCGAAAGAATCAACTTCAGGGGGGCCACACCCTGTCCACGAGGGTGGGGGCGCGCCTAACCCCCTGGGCGCGCCCCCTACATCGTGGGCCCCCAGATGCTCCACCAACGTCCGTCTTGACTCCATATATTTGTGTTCGGGGAGAAAAAAATCAGAGAAAAGGATTCATCGCGTTTTACAATACGGAGTCGCTGCCAAGCCCTAAACTCTCTCGGGAGGGCTGATCTGGAGTCCATTCGGGGCTCAGGGGAGGGCAATCCATCGCCATCGTCATCATCAACCTTCCTCCATCACCAATTTCATGATGCTCACCGCCGTGCGTGATTAATTCCATCATAGGCTTGCTAGACGGTGATGGGTTGGATGAAATTTATCATGTAATCAAGTTAGTTTTGTTAGGGTTTGATTCCTAGTATCCACTATGTTCTGGGATTGATGTTGCTATGACTTTGCTATGCTTAATGGTTGTCACTAGGGCCCGAGTGCCATGATTTCAGATCTGAACCTATTATGTTTTCATGAATATATGTGAGTTCTTGATCCTATCTTGCAAGTCTATAGTCACCTATTATGTGTTATGATCCATTAACCCCGGAGTGACAATAATTGGGATACTTACCGGTGATGACCGTAGTTTGAGGAGTTCATGTATTCACTATATGTTAATGCTTTGGTCCGGTACTCTATTAAAAGGAGGCCTTAATATCCCTTAGTTTTCAATAGGACCCTGCTGCCACGGGAGGGTAGGACAAAAGATGTCATGCAAGTTCTTTCCCATAAGCACGTATGACTATATTCGGAATACATGCCTACATTACATTGATGAACTGGAGCTAGTTCTGTGTCACCCTATGTTATAACTATTGCATGAGGAATCGCATCCGACATAACCATCCATCACTGGTCCATTGCCTATGATCTTTTCATATATTGTTCTTCGCTTATTTACTTTCCCGTTGCTACTGTTACAATCACTATAAAACCAAAAATATTACTTTTGCTACAGTTACCACTACTATCATATTACTTTGCAACTAAATACTTTGCTGCAGATATTAAGTTTCCAAGTGTGGTTGAATTGACAACTCAACTGCTAATACTTGAGAATATTCTTTGGCTCCCCTTGTGTCGAATCAATAAATTTGGGTTGAATACTCTACCCTCGAAAACGGTTGCGATCCCCTATACTTGTGGGGTATCACCACCAATCACCGCCCTGCCGCCAACTGTCACCGCCACCGCGTGCCTCGCCGCTGCTGCGCGCGCCTGACGCTGCCGCCTATCGCCGCTGCTGCCTCGCCGTGAATCCGGATGGGCTGTACCGGATCCGGCGCCCCTGAGCCTCGCCGGACCTCTCCTCTAGCTCCGGTCGTCGTCTCCTCCAACTCCGGCAACTTCTCCGGCCGCCTCGTAATCCACACTGTCCGAAACCCTAGATCCGGAGGGGTACAATTTTTCTCCGAGTCCTGGAATTTTTCATCTCATGTGCTCATCTTTGACAAGTCATATCTCGATGCATATAGCTCCGATTTGCGCATATGATATATAGAAATGTTCGTCTCATGATGCTCTTCATGTTAGTGTCATTTTCATGCATGTTACTGTCCATATTGATGCCCGAATCGTTGTTGCAGAAGTGCTATATGATGTTGTCTACTGGAATTCATCATAACTTGCTGATTTGTCATTTTCATTGCATTTTGTGTGTGCATCCTATGAGCATCATGTCTACATGTTTTAGAAGCATCTCCATGCCATCTTTACACGGGTGCAAGCCTTGTATTTTTATGATCTCTGTGGTGACTAGCACAAGCATGCAAAGTAGGCTATATGATGTTACTGATTTCAGACATTTAGTAATTTTGCTGTCTTTCCCTGTTATATTATGATGCTATGTTGTCTTGTTGCCACAAGTATATCCATGCATATTTTGATGAACTTTAGTAAGAGTGTTTTGAAGATATGGTTATGCTCTACCCATTCATGCGTCTGGTTGTAATTAGGGAGTACTCTAACTTGTCATCACCATGCTCTACTTTTGATAAATATTGTTGCTAGCAGATTGTTAACATGAAGTTCATATTTTCCATGTGTCTTGCTAGTGATCCATGCACCATGTGAGCTTCCTCTTGCCATGTTTAGCTTCACAAATATGTCTACTTACTGTTGGGTACCTTGTGATGCCATGAAATGCTTCGTGATGAGTGGCATGAGCTTGTAAAGTTGCTATCTTGAATCTGTTTCTGCCATGCTATGTTTTTCTTCGAAGTCTGAAACTGATCATATCACTTGCCATGTTTGCTTTGATGCTACCATCTTTCCTGTGCATATTTGGCAAAAGTTCAGTAAGGGAGTTTTGTTATTTGTCTTTAGTACTAGCATGCAATGCCTTTGTTTGCCATGATATGTTCCTGTAGCATGTTGTTTGCTATCTCTAAACATTGCTGCCTGGTGCTATTTATGACATGTTTAGTATTTTCACTAAGTTTGTGAAGCTGTTATCATTTGCATTTTTTCCATGCTATTTTAGGCTTGTTCTAGTGGGTTCTAGCGGGAGCTCAGTGTTCATGATTTGTAGAGCTTCACCTGTACTTCCCTACCATGTGATTTGTTGCTATGTTCGAGTGTTGTAGCATAGTTTATTGTTGCATCTTAAGTGCTATAATGCTGTTAAGCGTAGTTTTGAATCGTTCTTGTTTTGCTCATCATTTGCAAATTGTGCATCCGTTTCCGGTGATCCTTATATTGATCTCGACCGAAATCACCCCATCTTTCTAGTGGCATGCTTGGTTTGCCAAGTTGATGCCATGATCATCTTTTCCCTTTCGGAGTACCCATATGCATTGCACATCATATCTTGCATTTCGTGCCATGTCTTGCATCATGTTTCTTGTGCATTGCACCGTGATTGATTTTTTCCGTTGCTTGTATTCTACCTTAGGGAGAGCTAGGAGACGAGTTTGTGAAGGAGGAACCTGTTGAGTACGTTAATGAGGAGCAAGATTTCGGCAACTATGAGAACTTTGCAGGCAAGATGATCATTACCGTCGATATCACTTCTATCTTTGCTTGCTAGTTGTTCGTTCTATCGCTATGTCGCGCTACCTACCACTTGTTTATCATGCCTCCCATATTGCCATGTCAAGCCTCTAACCCACCTTCCTAGCAAAACGTTGTTTGGCTATGTTACCGCTTTTGCTCAGCCCCTCTTATAGCGTTGCTAGTTGCAGGTGCCTTGCAGGTTGTTCCATGTTGGAACATGGATATGTTGGGATATCACAATATCTCTTATTTAATTAATGCATCTATATACTTGGTAAAGGGTGGAAGGCTTGGCCTTTTGCTCGGTGTTTTGTTCCACCCTTGCCGCCTTAGTTTCCATCATACCGGTGTTATGTTCCTTGAATTTTGCGTTCATAACACGGTCGGGGTGTTATGGGCCCCCCTTGTCTCTTCACCTAAAGTAAAGCTTTCCCGAGGAGATCCAACATCGGTTTTACCATTTGCCTAATAACAACTAAAATTGTGCATAGGGAGTAATTAACTCGTGGACTCTTAATCAACCCCCGGGCCAGTGCTCAACATGAGTGTTGGTCCACCTACCTAGCAGTCGGCAGTGCCGCTCTTTGGCTATCATCCACTTCGCATAGACGGATGAGTCCGTAGATAGAGAGCGCGTGGCTCTGGACACGGATCTAACTCATCGGGAGATCTCCTTGGGATAGTTTTCCTTTCTTTGAAGAGCTTATCCACCGGGATTCCGAGAATACTCAGGGTGTCCTGCGATGGAGGATTGTCTCTGCGGCTCATGAGTGTCGGTGTCAAAACCGGCGGATCTCGGTAGGGGGTCCCGAACTATGCGTTTAAGGCGGATGGTAACAGGAGGCAGGGGACATGATGTTTTACCCAGGTTCGGGCCCTCTTGATGGAGGTAAAACCCTACGTCCTGCTTGATTATTCTTGATAATATAAGTAGTACAAGAGTTGATCTACCACGAGATCAGAGAGGCTAAACCCTAGAAGCTAGCCTATGGTATGATTGTATGTTGTCCTACGAACTAAAACCCTCCGGTTTATATAGACACCGGAGGGGGCTAGGGTTACACAAGGTCGGTTACAAAGGAGGAGATATACATATCCGTATTGCCTAGCTTGCCTTCCACGCCAAGGAGAGTTCCATCCAGACACGAGATGAAGTCTTCAATCTTGTATCTTCATAGTCCAACAGTCCAGCCAAAGGATATAGTCCGGATGTCCTGAGACCCCCTAATCTAGGACTCCCTCAGTAGCCCCCGAACCAGGCTTCAATGACGTCAAGTCCGACACGCGGTATTGTCTTTGCCATTGCAAGGTGGGTTCTTATCCAAATTTCGAATGTTTGTTAGGCAGTGTCCGGCCCCATAAATGTTGGACCTCTTGGCTTCTGTGCCCAATAAGGGCTATCTTCCACGTGTCGAATGAATACGAGGAGCCAATGCGTTTTTACATTCGCCCCCCTAGCCAGATAAATAAATTGTCTATTAAAGGGATGGGGATTCTCAGATCCAATCCATATCATCCTCCCCCAGCGAGAATCTATCGGAGTGCGCTTCGGAAAAATCCACTCCAGCATGGCCGACAACCACAACTCCTCCTCCCGCCCCCGTAGCCCCAAGCCCGGTGATTGGGAGAGGTGTTCTGTCCCACACAGCCGATTAGTCGAACTGCAGACTAAGGGATTTCTCCCTCCAGCGTATATGGTTCCCGTCCGAGCCGGGCTCGCCACCTACAATGGCGGGGAGCAAGCAGAGAGCTTCCCTAGTCCCTCTAAGGGGGAGCGGGTATGCCTTGTTCCTTACTTATTAAGGGGACTCGGATTTCCAATTCATCCGTTCCTCCACGGGCTCCTGGAGTTTTACGGCCTCCAACTGCATAATTTCACCCCTACTTCCATATCACACATCGCCGGGTATGTTACCCTCTGCGAGTTATTCCTAGGCTGCGAGGCTCATTTCGAGCTATGGAAAAGGTTATTTTGCCTTGTCCCCCGCACACAGAAGGGGTTACTTTATCAAGTGGGCGGAGCCGAAATATGGGGCATCATCGAAACTGGATACCTGTCCGGTACTCTGAAGAAGATGTCCAAAGAGTGGCCTTCAGAATGGTTTTATATGAAGGATGTCCCCCTTCTGGATCCTGTTCGGTGGGGTCTTCCTGAGTTCAACAATGCTCCTCTGAAGAAACGCCGAAGTTGGCGCCCATGGAGCCCCCAGGAGGAAGACAACAGAGAAGTCCTTTACCTGATGAACCGGATTAAAGCGCTGGCTCAAGCAGGATTGACAGTAATCGAGGTTATGTCAATATGCATAATGCGGGGAGTGCAGCCACTTCAATATCGAGGGCACCCCCTGTGGTGTTTTAACGGGGAAGATGACGCCACCCGTTGCGAGCGTAAGGGTCCGGACAACGCTGCCGCTTTAGCGAAAATTCTGTCTGAATTGTTCAAGGGAGAGGAAGAGGAGTTCATCCGCATCAAGCCACGGGATGGATTCTCCATGTACAACCCTCCAAGTTGGGTGAGTTATATCTCCTTACTCCCATTCTTCCCGCATTCTTTGTCGTAGGTACTCACCTTGCCATTTTGCGGCGGGAACTGCGAAAAGCCATAAGGGAGGTCAACAACCCATCTCCACAACCAGAGTATCCTGACCGGGCCCTCGGTCCCGCTCGAAGAAGATCCGGACATATTCGTGGAGCTGATAGACCGGCAGTTCTATCAATTAAGCTGTGATGACGCCATGGTGGCCATTACGACCGACTATCCTGGACTGCTTCCTGCGTCGCACGTAAGAAAAAACAAAAATCCCAACTTCAAAAACAAGGAACCCCTTTTAGACACTTCACCTACCATATACATATGGTGTTTTACAGGGAAGGCATTCGGGACGCCATGCCGAACCCGCAGCAACTTGCCAACAAGAGGCACCAAGGCCGGGCAGGCCAAAAAGGAAGGCGGTCAGGACGGAGACGCCGGCGCAGAGGTATGACAAAAACCCCACTCTGTGGTTGTCGTCTTTCTCAAAATGTAATGACGTCCATGTTTCTTTAACAGAAAAAATGCTCGCCGGAATATGTCCGGTGAGGCTGCCGATCACGCTTCCACCAGTTGGGCTCCAGGACCGGACATAGAGGCGGAAGCCGACATGGGGCGGACGCCGGATACTCCCCCTACAGAAGATGCAGATAGACTATCCGCTACAAATTCAGAAGTGGAGAGCGCCATGAATCATAGGCGTCGCCGGGCCGTACTCCGTGACGCTTGCTTCTCACCAGAGGCATTTGATGCCTTCAATTCTGGAGAGGTGTACCTCCGTGCTACTCAAAATGGTCTAGCCAAAGCCATGGACCAGTATGTAAGGGATGTACGGGTAAGCAAATCTGACGATTATATGTATCAGTAGCCCCTGAGACTTGAAACAGTTAGGAGAACTGATTTAAGGATCATCTATTGTGCAGGTTCTTACAGAGAAGAATACTGGACTGCCACAGGAGCTGGAGGAATGCAAGACCCATCTTCGGGCCGCTGTTGCCGCATTGATGGAACCTAAAAAGTCCCCAGCTGATAACATTTCTTTCAAAGAATGATAGGTACCATATAGCGTGTGGCATGGCTGCAGATCTAACAATAGATGTTGCAGATGAATCCAGAGAGAATCCAGAGGACCAGCATGTCGTACGACAGCTACAGGCTGGCGAACGCGTGCTGACTGAGGTCAGGCGGGAGAAAAACAATCTCCAAGATGCCAATACCAAGCTGAGCATGGAACTGAAAGATGTTCGAGCTCAGCTTCCGGACTCTGAGAAGGAGAATAAGAGGCTTCGACGCGGCATTTTCAGTAAGTGCTTGAACGAACCCTTAAAAAAAGGGGTCGGCGGAGAAGCCGGCTAACAGAGTTATGTCTGCAGGTATGCTGACAGGTCATCCCATGGAGGAGATGCCCGGGTCTGTGGGTAATCTTCTATCCGAGCTCTCACAACTGCATGAACAAGTTCGGCAGGTGATGCAAGGTATTTCCCAGGCCTTGTGGCCATCCGTCTCCCTGCTAGAAGGCATTGGAGAGCTTGCGGAGAAGCTCAAGGGAGCATGGCGGCGCTTTTGATTATTGAAGATATCTGCCTGCCATCAAGGTGCCAGGGAAGCCTGGGCCATGGTGAAGACGCGGTATACCAAGGCTGACCCAAACCACATGGCCGAGGTCGGACCTGTGGGGCCCGATGGGAAAGAGATCCCCATTATCTTAGTCTATGGGCAAGTAGAATTAGCCGCAAAGTATTCCCAACAGGATTGTAGGCTAGACCTCCTGTTGGATGGTATAGAAGAGGAATTTAGTCAGTCTACATGACTATGTAATTAAAGTGACATGTATAATGCCTACTAGCCGGATTGTAAATCATTTGTCATGGCGGACCTTTTCGCTTCAACCTTGGGACCCGATAGTCCGAAGTGTGTCCGAATACCCGCTCAGTTATATAAGAACCGGGGTATGCGTGGAGACTAGGCGTAGGGGTCATTAGTGCTTGAACATACAAGTGCCCAACTAGTTATGTTATATTACATGGGTAGTAAGAAACATCTTCCAGGGAGAATAGTTCCGTTAAGGGTTCCTTTCCCTTGGTATGCATGCCCTAAAGTGCATGTCCGGACTGTGAGAGGAAACACAGGCAAAAACATCTGGGGGCACATATGGAAAATAAATAAAAATCATCTTTTGTTCACCGACCGAATATTCCCTTAAGAACGCTAGCTTTCGGCTTCACCCAGTCTGAGGTACACATCCGGCTGACCCGACAGTAACAATCGCAGAGGTGCTCCCCTTATGCCCTAGCCGAATTAACGGGAATGCAGGGCATAAATACAAGAGCCAGGCAACCCAGTTTGGCCAAAACTTAAGTCATATCGATGCATATAATGGCGAAGAAAAGGTACATGCAGAAGAATAACACATGTGCATAGCATGAAGCCCAGATAATTAATTAAGCTTCTGTGTAAGAAACCCCCAGGTATAATGAGCGCAGTTAGCGCATCAATAGTGTTCAAGCAAGGCACAAGTTGGCCCTTGAAGGCCTTGAGAAATAATAAAAGAAAGAAGGAGAGAAAAGACAGATAATGTATATGCAAAAAATGGACAGAGGAAGGAGACGAACATAGAGTCCGGTGCTAGGCGTAGAATCTTCGGAGCCTGGCTGCGTTCCATGGGTTCGGCTCAAGTCGATTATTCGATGCATCCCGCAGATGGTACGCTCCACCAGTCAGAACTTGGTCAATAATGAAGGGATCTTCCCATTTGGGCTCGTTCTTGGTCTTTTTCTTCTCTGGCAAGCGTAGAACTAACTTGCCAACGTTATAAGTTTTGGCCCGTACTTCTCTGCTTTGGTATCTGCGAGCCTGTTGCTGATAGAATGCGGAACGGGCTTTTTCCACGTCGCGCTCCTCCTCCAGGGCGTCCAGACTGTCCTGTCGATCAAGCTAGGCTTCTCTTTCCTCGTACATGCCCACTCGAGGCGAGTCATGAATTATGTCGCAGGGCAGAACTGCCTCTGCGCCGTACACCATAAAGAAGGGTGTATATCCGGTAGTACGATTCGGCGTGGTCCGTAGCCGCCAGAGTACGGAGTCGAGCTCCTCTACCCAGTGCGTGTTAGACTCCTTTAAGGACCGCACTAATCTGGGTTTAATGCCGCTCATGATAAGACCTTTTGCTCGCTCAACTTGGCTGTTGGTTTGTGGGTGATAGACGGAAGCATAATCGAGATTGATGCCGATGTTGCTGCACCAGAGTTTTACCTCGTCGACCGTGAAGTTCGTGCCATTGTCAGTGATGATGCTGTGGGGGACGCCATAACGGTGTACAACCCCGGATATGAAGTCTATCACCGGTCGGGATTCGGCTGTTTTAACAGGTTTGGCTTCTATCCATTTGGTGAATTTATCCACCATGACCAGTAAGTATTTTTTCTTATGGGTTCCCCCTTTAAGGGGTCCAACCATGTCAAGCCCCCAGACCGCGAAGGGCCAGGTAATGGGGATTGTTTGGAGGGAGGTGGGTGGCATGTGGCTTTGGTTTGCAAAAAGCTAGCAACCGACGCAGCGTTGGACCAAGTGCTGTGCGTTTGCCCGGGCCATCGGCCAATAAAACCATGTACGGAAGGCCTTGCTTACAAGGGCCCGGGCTGCGGCGTGGTGGCCGCCGAGTCTGGCATCAATTTCTGCCAAAAGCTTCCGCCCTTCCTCTTCGGAGATACACCTTTGAAGGACTCCGGTAGTGCTTTTTTTATACAGCTCTCCCTCGTGGACCCTGCAGGCTTTAGATCGCCGCACTATGCAGCATGCCTCATTTTGGTCCTCGGGAAGTTCCTGCCTAGTTAGGTAGGCCAGGAATGGTTCTATCCACGGGGCAATGATGGCCATTATTACGTGGGCTGAAGGTGTTATTTCGGTGGCAGAACCTCCGATTATGTCAGAGTGTTCGATATCGGGCATTTTGGCCGGGTCCGGACTATTGTTATCCCCTTCCGATACCACGGATGGCTTAATCAACCTTTCCAAAAAGATGTTGGGGGGACCGCATCGCGTTTTGCACTGATGCGGGCGAGGATATCCACCGCCTGATTGTTTTCCCGAGCCACATGGTGAAATTCGAGCCCCTTGAACCGAGCTGACATCTTTAGGAGGGCGTTTTGATAGGCCGCCATCTTCGGATCCTTGGCATCGAAGTCTCCATTTATTTGGGATATTGCAAGGTTCGAATCCCCACGCACTTCCAGGCGTTGAATGCCCATGGAAACTGCCATTCGAAGGCCATGTAACAGGGCTTCGTATTTGGCTGCGTTGTTGGAGTCTGTATACAGTATCTGTAGTACGTATTGAACTGTATCTCCGGTTGGGGACGTCAGGACGACGCCAGCCCCTAGGCCAGCCAGCATTTTGGAGCCGTCGAAGTGCATGATCCAATTGGAGTATGCGCCGTACTCTTTAGGGAGGTCGGCTTCCGTCCATTCAGCGACAAAGTCGGCCAATACTTGTGATTTAATGGCTCGCCGAGGTTTGTATGTTATGTCGAACGAGAGGAGCTCAATGGCCCATTTGGCAATCCGGCCCGTGGCGTCGCGGTTGTTTATAAAATCATTAAGTGGCACTTCCGAGACTACTGTAACCGAACACTCTTGAAAGTGGTGTCTCAGCTTCCGGGATGCCATGAATGCCGCATAGGCTATCTTTTGATAATGTGGGTATCATGATTTGCATGGAGTGAGGACAGTGGATACATGATACATCGGCTTTTGAAGAGGGAATATATGTCCATCCGCTTCTTGTTCGGCGACGAGCACTGTGCTTACAACCTGATGAGTTGCCGCAATGTACAACAACATTGGTTCGCCGATGTTTGGTGCGGCCAGGATTGGGTTGGTTGCCAGTATGGCTTTTATTTCTTCCAATCCGGTTGTGGCAGTGTCCGTCCACTCGAAGTGTTCGGTGCGCCGAAGGAGGCGATAAAGGGGTAATGCCTTTTCTCCTAAGCGGGAGATAAAGCGGCTTAGAGCCGCCACACATCCAGTTAGTTTCCAGATTTGTTTGAGGTCTGTTGGGATAGCCAACTATGATAGAGCTCAGATTTTGGTCAGATTAGCTTCAACTCCTCTACTGGAGACAATGAAGCCCAGGAGCTTTCCGGCTGGTACGCCGAAATCGCATTTTTCCGGATTGAGCTTGATGTCGCATGTTTGGAGGTTGTCGAATGTGAGCCTCAAGTCGTCTATTAGAGAGTCAGCGTGTTTGGTTTTAACGACCACATCATCTACGTATGCCCTACTGTTTTGCCGATCTGTTTCTCCAGACATGTCGAATCATGCGCTGATATGTTGTGCCGGCGTTTTTGAGCCCAAAAGGCATTGTGTTGAAACAGAAGGGGTCGTATGGTGTGATAAATGTTGTTGCGGCTTGGTCGGACTCCGCCATCTTGGTTTGGTGGTAGCCGGAGTATGCGGCGAGGAAACACAATGACTCGTGTCCCGCGGTAGCATCGATAATTTGATCAATGCGGGGGAGGGGGAAGGGATCCTTTGGGCAAGCCTTGTTGAGGTCCTTGAAATCGACACATAGGCGCCAGGATTTGTCCTTCTTTGGTACAATCACCAGGTTTGCTAGCCAGTCCGGGTGTTTTATTTCTCTAATGAATCCGGTCTCCAATAACTTGGCTAGTTCCTCTCCCATGGCTTGTCTCTTAGGTTCAGAGAAATGCCGAAGAGCCTGCTTGACCGGATTGAATCCCTTTAGAATATTGAGGCTATGCTCGGCCAGCCTGCGTGGGATTCCTGGCATGTTTGAGGGGTGCCAGGCGAATATATCCCAATTCTCGCGCAGGAACTCTCGTAGTGCGGCATCCACGGCGGGGTTTAACTGTGCCCCGATGGAGGCTGTTTTTGTAGGGTCCGTTGGGTGGACTTGGAATTTGACTATTTCATCCGCTGGTTTAAAAGATGTGGACTTGGATCGCTTGTCAAGTATCAGATCATCCCTGTCCACTGTGGAGCGTAGCGCGGTTAATTCCTCGGCCGAAAGGGCTTCGGATAATGCCTCGAGGGCCAATGCGGCTGTTTTGTTTTCGGCGCGAAGTGCTGTGTCCGGATGACTAGCAAGAGTGATGATTCCGTTGGGCCCGGGCATTTTGAGCTTCATGTACCCATAATGGGGTATGGCTTGGAAGATCGTGAACGCCTCCCGTCCTAAAAGGGCGTGGTATCCACTACTAAACAGGGCCACTTGGAATGTAATTTCTTCGGACCTATAGTTCTCCGGCGTGCCGAATACCACATCTAGTGTGATTTTCCCAGCATAGTGTGCTTCCTGACTGGGGATGATTCCTCTAAAGGTTGTGTTGCTTTGCTCAATGTGGTTCCAGTCTATTTCCATTTTTGAAGAGTTTCCTCATAGATGAGGTTCAATCCACTATCGCCATCCATGAGTACTTTGGTGAGTCGAAAGCCGTCCACAATTGGACTGAGGACCAGTGCAGCTAGTGCTCGGGCTGTTCGGAATTTAGGTTCGTCACTAGCATTGAAGGTAATAGCCGTGTCACTCCATGGATTTATTGCTGCCACGTGGCAGATTTTGGCGAGGCTGCGGAGTGTTCGCTTGCACCTATTATTTGATGCGAAGGTTTCAAAGACTATTAATACCGTATTGTTATCCACGGGATGGTGCTCTGTGGCATTTGGGATGAGAAGATCCTCACCACTTTTGGCCACCTGTCGGAGTATCCAACATGCTCTAAGGCTGTGTGTTGGTATGGTATTCGCTGTACTATGAATTTTGCAGGGTCTGTTAAGCCATCCCTCCAATATGGTTCCATGCCTTGTACAGGGTTTTTTTTTCTTTGTAACGAACTCGGGTGTATTATGATAGTGCACCCTTTTACTTCGGACTGGGTGTATATTCCGAGCCGGATTATCCCAAAATTTCATTTCGGTTTTCCAGGCGCTTTCCATCGCACAATACTTTCGTACTATGGACGCCAAGTCAGCGAAGCGTGATATGTCGCAGCAACTCAAGGCGTTAAGGATTCCTTTGTTCGTGCAATTATTGCAGAAAAATGAGACTGCGTCTTCCTCACGATAGTCCTTAACCTTGTTCATCACAAGAAGGAATCTGGCCCAATAATGATGTACTGTTTCATTGGGCTCTTGCCTGATGTGGGAAAGATCGTTTATGTCTGGGTGGGTGGGTGGATTTAAGTCTGAATCCCTACCCGATCTGAGACCCAGGGGCCGAGGTGTTTCCAATCTTGGAAGTTCGGATTCGGGGATGTTGCCCGATAAGTCTTGCCCTCTGCCTGACTCTAGGTTCAGGGCTTGGGTGGTGTCCTCCCGTAAACTGGTATCCTGCTCGGGGAGCTCAGGAATCCGGACATAGTTAGTCCTCAAGATAGAGGAAGAATCGCTGCATTGTTCCTCCACCACCGCAACATAATGGGTGACCAGTGGAGAGTTAATCTCCCTTTGATCAGGTTTAAGCCCAATCCGATCATAGTCCGTAGCGACTCCCAAGGTGGCGATACGATCCAAGAGCTCGTTTAGGGAAGAGAGCTCCATTGGATCCATCTGCTCAGCGAATTTCGAGCCGTCATGGAGGCTGTTTTTGATGACCCGAGAAGTCATCGTCGGTGCAGCAGCCGAACAGGCGGTCATGATGAAACTGCCTAGCCAGAGAGTTTGGCCGACAGTCAGGGCTCCCCTGGTGGTAATGTTGTTTTTAACAACAAGATGAGGCATCCTTCCTTACGGCGACGGCACAGTGGAACTCTCAATGAAAGCACCAATGTCGGTGTCAAAACCGGTGGATCTTGGGTAGGGGGTCCCGAACTGTGCGTCTAAGGCGGATGGTAACATGAGGCAGGGGACAAGATGTTCGGGCCCTCTTGATGGAGGTAAAACCCTACGTCCTGCTTGATTATTCTTGATAATATAAGTAGTACAAGAGTTGATCTACCACGAGATCGGAGAGGCTAAACCCTAGAAGCTAGCCTATGGTATGATTGTATGTTGTCCTACGGACTAAAACCCTCCGGTTTATATAGACACCGGAGGGGGCTAGGGTTACACAAGGTCGGTTACAAAGGAGGATATATACATATCCGTATTGCCTAGCTTGCCTTCCACGCCAAGGAGAGTTCCATCCGGACACGAGACTAAGTCTTCAATCTTGTATCTTCATAGTCCAACAGTCCGGTCAAAGGATATAGTCCGGCTGTCTGGAGACCCCCTAATCCAGGACTCCCTCAGTGAGCGCTTGTCATGGGATAAGTTGGGACACCCCTGCAGGGTATAAACTTTCGAGAGACGTGCCCGCGGTTATGTGGTAGATGGGAATTTGTTAGTATCCGGTTGTAGAGAACTTGACACTTGACTTAATTAAAATGCGCCAACCGTGTGTGCAACCGTGATGGTCTCTTTCCGATGAGGTTCGGGAAGGGAACACGATGGAGTTATGTATGAATTTAAGTAGTTTAGGTTCACTTCTTGATCACTTCTAGTTTCATGACCGTTGCATAGTTTCTCATCTTACTCTTGTTCTCGTATGTTATCCACCATATTTGCTTAGCGCTTGCTGCAACTCCACGTCATACCCACATCCTACCCATAAGCTTAAATAGACTTGATCTCGCGGGTTTTGAGATTGCCGAGTCCTCGTGACTCATAGATACTACCAAAATAGTTGCAGGTGCCAATGATACCAGTGCAGGTGATGCTACTGAACTCAAGTGGGTGTTCGAGGAGGACCTTGGCCGTTACTACGTGTCTTTTCTTGATGATCAGTAGTGGATCCCAGTTGGGACGATCGGGTATCTTGCATTTGGGGTTGTCTTCTTTTCTTTTGGATTTGTCCGTAGTCGAACTATGTGTGTACTCTGACTGATGTCTGATTTATTTGATCATTGTGTGACATGGAGATTGTAAGCCAACTATCTATTTATCTATCCTTGTTCTTGTACATGGGATTGTGTGAAGATGACCCTTGTTGTGAAAAAACCAACATGCGGTTATGCCTCTGAGTCGTGCATCGACATGTGGGAGATATTGTCGCATCTTGGGTATTACAAGTTGGTAATCAGAGCCATCCCTGACTTAGGATCCCCCTGCTTGATCGAATTCCTGACGTTGTTGAGTCTAGAACAAAATGTTTTGAGTCATAGGATTATATATATCGGAGAGTAGGATTCTTTTTACTCCTCAATCCCCTTCGTCGCTCTAGTGGGGCCTCCTGAAGTAGATGTTTTGACTTTCCTCTCCTCATTTTCACTAAAAAAATTAGGATCACGCGGGTATCTTGGTATCATTTTGATATTCTTGTGACGAGAACATTGTTCTTGGTGCCTCCTGACATTTAGGGGTTGTGGCAGTGTCCCGGGGAGTTGAGTTCCAAGGTGTTGTCGTCACAATTTTATCGTTGCAGTTCTGGAATACCTGAATTCGCCGACATCGAAAATCTCTTTTATGCAGTTAGTGGTGAGATAACATTGACGCCACCCAGTACTGGGGAGGGAGTTCGGGAGTATTGCCATAGCTCGTATAAGAGATGCTTTTCGAAGGTTGAGGTACACGATTTCCAGAGTTTTCTTGGTTATGTGTTGATGGATGGATACAGTTGGAGCGTAGGGCTTGTTAGTTGTGTGATATATATTGTGCCTCCCTGTATACCGAACACCAGATTGCATAACCAGAAAGTTTCGGGAGTTTATTGGTGGGAATTCAAGTAGGTCTTAGTTATTCTTCCGACAGATAATTGGTATGTGATTGGGTGATCCTTACCATTTATTTGCTCCAGTCATACCTTGGTGTTTCATTCATCAACCTTACGTAAGTGGCTTCTCACATTAATGGTCGTGTAATGTTAACTTTGGAATTCATTCGTTCAATCTCTGTTTGAATGTTTATTGTGAAGACTATATGTTGCAATTTCTATCCGTTGATTTAGCTTGTCTATCTGTCTATCATGGTTCTAACGGATGTCACCCTCTTCAGGATGGCTGCTACCTCTTGAGCACTGCGTTGGTTTTCCCTTGAAGAGGAAAGGGTGATGCAGTAAAGTAGCGTAAGTATTTCCCTCAGTTTTTTAGAACCAAGGTATCAATCCAGTAGGAGATCACGCTCAAGTCCCACGCACCTACACAAACAAATAACAACCTTGCAACCAACGCGATAAAGGGGTTGTCAATCCCTTCATGGTCACTTACGAGAGTGAGACCTGATAGATTTGATAAGATAATACTTTTGGTATTTTTTATGATAAAGAGAAATAAAGATGCAAAGTAAAACAAATGGAAATAGAAATAACTAAGTATTGGAAGATTAATATGATAAAATATAGACCCAGGGGCCATAGGTTTCACTAGTGGCTTCTCTCAAGAGCATAAGTATTACGGTGGGTAGACGAATTACTGCCGAGCAATTGATAGAATTGAGCATAGTAATGAGAATATCTAGGTATGATCATGTATATAGGCATCACATCCGAGACAAGTAGACCGAAACGATTCTGCATCTACTACTATTACTCCACACATCGACCGATATCCAGCATGCATCTAGAGTATTAAGTTCATAAGAACATAGTAATGTTTTAAGGAAGATGACATGATGTAGAGGGATGACACTACAAAAAAAGACACATCCGTGACATTTTGGGCCGAACGAAAAAAAATTCTGTCATACATATGACACTTCTATGACGATAATTGTGACAAAACCCGGTATCATCATAGATGTGGTGGGCTCCTACTTCTATGACAAAAAATCATGACAGAAAATGGGCTTTTCGTCCTGGGCGTGCCGGAGACGCAGTTGCATGACATTCTTTGGGCCGTCCATGACGGAAAAAACCGTGGTAGAAGCGAGGGGGAGGAAAATTTCGGGGATTTCCCGGTTACGGTGGGGGGTCGGGGGCCGAGTGATGCGTGTTTGCCTCGTACACGTACGCGCGAGTGTGCGAGGCGTTGGCTCTAACTGAACCCGAGCAAGGCGTTGGGCTCTAATTGAACCCGAGCGATTGCACTGCAGGCTATGCGTTACTGAACCCGAGCGATCGATAGATGGCTGTTAACTGAACCCGATCGAGCGATTCCTTGGCTACTGCTGCTAACTGAAGCCGA
>NC_041382.1:184104875-184122030 GCF_002162155.2 Triticum dicoccoides | reverse complement strand
TGGATGAACAGGACACCGTGGTGTGGAGGGCAGGATGAATAGTAGATGGTGGAGGGGTGCCCGTGGAGGGGTGGTTGAACAGGACCCCATGGCGTGGAGGGCTGGATGAACAGTAGACGGTGGAGGGGTGGTTGAACAGTAGCCGGTGGAGTAGCGCACAGTGGAGGCTGGATGAATAGGAGCCCGTGGAGGCTGGAGGAGGTCGACGGTGGATGAACAGTAGCTCGTGGAGGCTGGAGGGGGTCGACGGTGGAGATGAACAGTATCTCGTGGAGTCCCGTTTTCTGGTACACCACACCCCTCCCGATGAACAGGACCCCTGTTTCGACCATAGCGCTCCAACACAAGTCTGTTTCCTCCGTTTTGCGGTACGCCACACCCCTCCCGATCAACAGGACCCCCGTTTCGACCGTAGGAGGTCCGTTTCCTCCGTTTTGCGGTACGCCACACCCCTCCCGATCAACATGACCCCCGTTACGACCGTAGGAGGTCCGTTTCCTCCGTTTTGTGGTATGCTACACCCCTCCCGATCAACAGGACCCCCGTTTCGACCGTAGGAGGTCCGTTTCCTCCGTTGTGCGGTACGCCAGGCCTCGTTTCCATCGCCTCTTCCGGCCAAGCCCTCCCGATGAACATGACCACGCATTCTGTTCCGACCCATGAACACGAGACGACGCTGTTTCTCCGTTCCGACCTAGCCATGTACACGAGCCCTCGCCGTACGTATGCGCGAGTAGGCGTTCGAGACCCCGCCCGTATGTACACATACATGGCCGTATTTTCTTTCTTGCACCCTGGCCGCTGTATGTACATGTACATGCTACGTGCGCACCTCTACTACGACACGTGCGCACCTCTACATCCACCAGTATATGGGTACGTACATGTTCACGACCAGAATGACAACGCTACGTACGCTTCGACCAGGTGGGTCTCGACTGTCAGGCACTTCCATGCCTGCGAAGATTTAGCTGGTGGGTCCCAGCAGTCAGGGGGGCAAAATACGGTGGCCCGTCCGGTGGGTCCCTGCTGTCAGGTGGAGGAATAATTATTTTGCATGTAATAAGGAGGCACTTCGTTGCTGCGGCCGTGGACCCAGCTGTCAGCCTCTCCACATATAGTCCACGTCCGATGGAAGTCGTTCCTTGACCACGTTGACCATGCCGCCCTAGGAGCACCAGGGCGGTGGACGACGGCGAGGCCTAGGAAGGGGACGACGCGGAGCCGGGGAAGACGCGGCAGTGGATGCCCATGCGTAGAGGAGTACGAGGGTTCACTGGTTCGCTGCGGTGTGAGGCTGCCATCGCCGCAGAATAATAGGGGGTGTGGGTGAGTAGAGGGATGGCCCGGCCAGCGGTGGGAGTAGTAGGGGGCGGTGAGGCCTCCGCCGCATCGCAGCCGGCCACGGAAGGCAGGAGCACGAGGCACGACCGGCGCTAATTTGGGAGGCTGGAGCAAGAAGACCAGAGGTTGAAGAAGCACTATGGCCGTTGGATGGACATCGTACGGTCACTGGAGCTAGAATCGTGCATATTGACTAAGTTGACAAAGCACTCCGTCCCCGTCAACTTAGTAGGCCCACAAGTCAGCCTCCCAGCAAGGTGGGTCCCAGCTAGCCGGGGGAGTATTCATTTTTTTGTGCGTAATAAGGAGGCACTTCCGGTGGGTCCGAGCTGACAACGGGGGGAACGTTTTTTTCGTGAAATACGGTGGCCCGTCCGGTGGGTCCCAGCAGTCAGGGGGAAACGATTTTTTTCACAAAATACTGGTGGCCCATTTGGTGGGTCCCTGCTGTCAGGTGCATGAATAATTATTTTCCGCGTAATAAGGAGGCACTTCCTTGTGGCTGCCATGGACCTAGCTGTCAGCCTCTCCACGTACAGTATTCTTCCGATGGAATTCGGTCGTTGACCACATTAACCACGGCGCGCCAATAGCACCACGGCGGTGGACGACGGCGAGGCCTAGGAAGGGGACGGCACGGAGCCGGGAAGGCGCGGCAGTGGATGCCCACACGGAGAGGAGTACGAGGGTTCACTGGTTCGGCTGCGCTGCCGTCCCCACAGAATAATGGGGGGTGTGGGTGAGTGGAGTGAAGGGATGGCGTGGCCAGCGCTGGGAGTAGTATGGGGGCGGTGAGGCCTCCGCGGCAGCACAGTCGGCCACGGGAGGCAAGAGCAGGCGGCACGACCGGCGCTGGTTTGGGCGGCTGGAGCAAGAAGACTAGAGGTTGAAGAAGCACTACGGCCATTGGATGGACATGGTATGGTCAGTCGAGCTAGAATCGTGCATATTGACTAAGTTGACAAAGCCCTTTGTCCCCGTCAACTTAGTAGGCCCACTATACTGGGTCCCAGCTAGCAGGGGGAGTATTCATTTTTTGTGCGTAATAAGGAGGCACTTCCTTGCGTGCGAAGATATAGCTGGTGGGTCCGAGCTGTCAGCGGCAGTAACGTTTTTTTCGTGAAATACAGAGGCCGTTTCGGTGGGTCCCAGATGCCAGGTGGAGGAAATCATTATTTTGCGCGTAATAAGGAGGCATTTCCTTGCGTGCGGCCGTGGACCCAGCTGTCAGCCTCTCCACGTACAGTCCACTTCAGATGCATGTCGGTCGTTGACCATGCTGACAACGCCACGCCGAGAGCACCAGGGCGGTGGTCGACGGCAAGGCCTAGGAAGGGAACGACACAGAGGCAGGGAAGACTCGACCGTTGTTTTTGTTTCCCACGCGGAGGGGAGTACGACTGTACGAGGGTTTACTGGTTCGTCTGCCGTTGACGGAGAATAACAGCAGGTGTGGGTGAGTAGACGGATGGCTACTCAGCGATGGGACTACGGTGGGGCGGTGAGGCTGAAGGAAATATGCCCTAGAGGCAATAATAATGTTATTTCCTTATATCATGACAAATGTTTATTATTCATGCTAGAATTGTATTATCCGGAAACATAATACTTGTGTGAATACATAGACAAACCAAACGTCACTAGTATGCCTCTACTTGACTAGCTCGTTAATCGAAGATGGTTATGTTTCCTAACCATAGACATGTGTTGTCATTTGATTAATGGGATCACATCATTAGGAGAATGATGTGATTGACATGACCCATTCCATTAGCTTAGCACCCGATCGTTTAGTATGTTGCTATTGCTTTCTTCATGACTTATACATGTTCCTATGACTATGAGATTATGCAACTCCCGTTTACCGGAGGAACACTTTGTGTGCTACCAAACGTCACAACGTAACTGGGTGATTATAAAGGAGCTCTACAGGTGTCTCCAAAGGTAAATGTTGGGTTGGCGTATTTCGAGATTAGGATTTGTCACTCCGATTGTCGGAGAGGTATCTCTGGGCCCTCTCGGTAATGCACATCACATAAGACTTGCAAGAATTACAACTAATGAGTTAGTTGCAAGATGATGTATTACGAAACGAGTAAAGAGACTTGCCGATAACGAGATTGAACTAGGTATTGAGATACCGACGATCGAATCTCAGGCAAGTAACATACCGATGACAAAGGGAACAACGTATGTTGTTATGCGGTCTGACCGATAAAATCTTTCGTAGAATATGTAGGAGCCAATATGAGCATCCAGGTTCCGCTATTGGTTATTGACCGGAGACGTGTCTCGGTCATGTCTACATTGTTCTCGAACCCGTAGGGTCCGCACGCTTAAGGTTTCAATCACAGTTATATTATGAGTTTATGTGTTTTGATGTACCGAAGTTAGTTCGGAGTCCCGGATGTGATCACGGACATGACAAGGAGTCTCGAAATGGTCGAGACATAAAGATATTGGACGGCTATATTCGGACACCGGAAGTGTTCCGGGTGATTTCAGAGAAAACCGGAGAGCCGGAGGGTTACCGGAACCCCCCGGGAGAAGTAATGGGCCATATGGGCATTAGTGGAGAGAGAGAGGGGCAGCCAAAGGTGGGCCGCGCGCCTCCTCCCCCCTGGTCCGAATTGGACTAAGAGAGGGGGGGCGACGCCCCCCTTTCCTTCTCCCTCCCCACTTCTTTCCCCCTCCTAGTAGGAGTCCTACTCCTACTAGGAGGAGGACTCCTCCTTGGCGCGCCATAGGGGCCGGCCGGCCTCCTCCCCTTGATCCTTTATATACGGGGCAGGGGGCACCCCTAGACACACAAGTTGATCCACGTGATCATATTCTTAGCCGTGTGTGGTGCCCCCTTCCACCATAATCCTCGATAATGTTGTAGCGGTGCTTAGGCGAAGCCGTGCGACGGTAGTACATCAAGATCGTCACCACGCCGTCGTGCTGACGGAACTCTTCCCCGACACTTTGCTGGATCGGAGTCCGAGGATCGTCATCGAGCTGAACGTGTGCTAAAACTCGGAGGCGCCGTAGTTTCGGTGCTTGATCGGTCGGGCCGTGAAGACGTACGACTACATCAACCGCGTTGTGCTAACGCTTCCGCTGCCGGTCTACAAGGGTACGTAGATCATACTCTCCCCTCTCGTTGCTATGCATCACCATGATCTTGCGTGTGCGTAGGAATTTTTTTGAAATTACTACGTTCCCCAACAGAGGCCTGCGCGGCAGCACAGCCGGCCGTGGGGAGGAGGGAGCAGGCAGTCCCGCCGGCGCTTGTTTGAGCGGCTGGAGCAGGAAGAGCAGAGATTGAAGAAGCACGACGGCCGTTGGATGGACATCCAATAGTATACAGGCCATCGGTGGAAAGCCTCAAATCTATGGAAAACAGCATACAGCCCATCTGCCGTTATTTCAAATAATTTACAGCCCATTTCCTAATTCTTACGGGTTTTCTGGAGCCCATATTCTTTATGTTAGCATTACAACCCATATTGTGGCCACGGTTAAAAAATTATACGAATTTTTGCATATGTCGGTGCGGTCTAAACTGTTTTTAATCCCGAAATTTTGAGTCACATTCAGACTGATTTTAAAAATAAATGTATAGCAATATAAAACCCAATAAATTGTCCACGCATAAAAATCAATGCAATTTAAAATCTCGAAATGAAAAAAAGATATTTGAAAATAATTGCCGGTTTGATGTGTTTTAAAAATGTACAGCCCATTTGTTGGGGAACGTTGCAAAAAACAAAAATTTTCCTACGGTTTCACCAAGATCCATCTATGAGTTCATCTAGCAACGAGTGATCGGATTGCATCTACATACCTTTGTAGATCACGCGCGGAAGCGTTCAAAGAACGGGGATGAGGAAGTTGTACTCGACGTGATCCAAATCACCGGAGATCCTAGCGCCGAACGGATGGCACCTTCGTGTTCAACACACGTACGGTCAGTGTGACGTCTCCTCCTTCTTGATCCAGCAAGGGGGAAGGAGAGGTTGATGAAGATCCAGCAGCACGACGGCGTGGTGATGGATGCAGGGGTCACCGCAGCAGGGCTTCGCCGTTCCACTGCGAGAGGTAGAGGTGTAGCAGGGGAGAGGGAGGCGCGAAGACTCAAGGGTGCGGCTACCCCTCCCTCCCCTCCCTTTATATAGGCTCCCCAAGGGGGGCGCTGGCCCTAGGAGATGGGATCTCCTAGGGGGGCGACGGCCAAGGGTGGAGTGGCCACCAAGGCAAGTGGGGCGCCTCCCCCCCCCCACCCTAGGGTTTCCAACCCTAGGCGCAGGGGGTGGGCCAAGGGGGGCGCACCAGCCCACTATGGGCTGGTTCCCCTCCCCACTTCAGCCCATGGGGCCCTCCGGGATGGGTGGTCCCACCCGGTGGACCCCCGGGACCCATCCGGTGGTCCCGGTACAATACCGGTGACCCCCGAAACTCTCCCGATGGCCGAAACTGCACTTCCTATATATAATTCTTCACCTCCGGACCATTCCGGAACTCCTCGTGACGTCCGGGATCTCATCCGGGACTCCGAACAACTTTCGAGTTACTGCATATTCATATCTCTACAACCCTAGCGTCACCGAACCTTAAGTGTGTAGACCCTACGGGTTCGGGAGACATGTAGACATGACCGAGATGGCTCTCCGGTCAATAACCAACAGCGGGATCTGGATACCCATGTTGGCTCCCACATGCTCCTCGATGATCTCATCGGATGAACCACGATGTCGAGGATTCAAGCAACCCCGTGTACAATTCCCTTTGTCAATCGGTACGTTACTTGCCCGAGATTCGATCGTCGGTATCCCAATACCTCGTTCAATCTCGTTACCCGCAAGTCACTTTACTCGTACCATAATGCATGATCCCGTGACCAGACACTTGGTCACTTTGAGCTCATTATGATGATGCATTACCGAGTGGGCCCAGAGATACCTCTCCGTCATACGGAGTGACAAATCCCAGTCTTGATCTGTGTCAACCCAATAGACACTTTCGGAGATACCCATAGTATACCTTTATAGTCACCCAGTTACGTTGTGACGTTTGGTACACCCAAAGCACTCCTACGGTATCCGGGAGTTACACGATCTCATGGTCTAAGGAAAAGATACTTGACATTGGAAAAACTCTAGCAAACGAACTATACGATCTTGTGGTTATGTTTAGGATTGGGTCTTGTTCATCACATCATTCTCCTAATGATGTGATCTCGTTATCAATGACATCCAATGTCCATAGTCAGGAAATCATGACTATCTATTGATCAACGAGCTAGTCAACTAGAGGCTTACTAGGGACATGTTGGTGTCTATGTATTCACACATGTATTACGATTTCCGGATAACACAATTATAGCATGAATAAAAGATAATCATCATGCACAAGGAAATATAATAATAATCCTTTTATTATTGCCTCTAGGGCATATTTCCAACACCATTTCTCATTACTGATAGGCCATTTTCTCGGCCAGCCGAATGAAGCTTTCCTCATCTTGAAAGATTTGCAGCCCAACAAGCCTGATAAAGCGACTTACTTACAAATCACAAAAAATTTGTGCTAGCCATTTTCAGAAAGAAAAAAAAACTACTGGGCTGGTCTGTGGTAAACATAAAAGAAAAGGTTGTCCAGACAGGCCAGAGTGTCCTGCACAGCCCAGTTGACACCCTAGTGCGCCGGGTCACCAACCGACATGTGAGGAGCAGCGGCGTTGGCGGCGAGCTCAACATTCTTCTGAACAGTGTCGTCCAAGGTTGCCCTGCGCTCCAAGAAGGCCAGCGTCCTATCGTCCTCCACTTGCATGTACTAGTCCTTGTGGACGATTTGCGCGTAGATGTGGGTGATTATGTCGATGGTGTCTTGCTGCGCCAGGCGCTGCGCGGCGAGCGCGACCTCGAGGTGGACAATCTCCGACGCGACGGCGGGCAGTCGCAGGGCCGCCAGTGCGTAGAAGAGGTTGTTACCATAGTGGTTGTTGAGGGTGGCGGGCATCGCAGAGCCTGGGCACGTCGGCTGGAGGCTTACGTCAAAGTCGTCCGCAAGCTTCTTGACGACGGTGAACTTGTCGAGGAAACCGACGAGGACCTCGTCGAACAAGGATGCGAAGCTGTCGTCCAAGCGGCCCCTCGCCCTGGCGGCCTCAAGCAATACTACCTGTCGGGCCGCAGGCCGGCGTCGTGGACCATCTGGCACAGCCGGCTGATGCTCGCGCTCATCGCCTCCATGGGTCTAGCGAAGCTTCTAGTCAACTGATCTTGCGATTCGAGTGATCACTCAGCCCTTGGTTAGCGTGTGTAGGTGCGTAGGATTTCGTACTACTCCTCGGCCCTCTACTGCACCTGCCTTTGGCTGTATGATAGGTGGGCCAGCCACCCCCTGGGGCCACGTGTCATTCACCTCCTGACCCGTCTCTCACACGCACCCTGCTAGTGTATACACTCCCTCCTTTCCGGTTTATAGGGCTTATCTCAAAATTTTAGTTTTTCCATTTCATAAGGCTCAATTTGGTTGTTTTCCATCACATGTTCAGATTCCAAGGTGCATTAAATCATTGCATGCAAGTACTAAGAGAAAATTGACCAATGCATGTAATTTATGCATGCGTGCATTGCAATTAATGCATTGGTAAACATACTCCCTCCTTTCCGGTTTATAAGGCTCAATTCAAAAATCTCACCAACCAAGGTAGATGATGAGTGGTGGAATATTTTTTGTAGTTTGTAAAAGCACCCAATTAATGCTCTTGTTTTCCTAAAAAAATTATGTTTATGAATGCATTAATTGCAATGCATGCATGCATAAAGTGCATGCATTGGTCAGTTTTCTCTTAATACTTGCGTGCAATGATTTAATGCACCTTGAAGTCTAAACATGTGATGGGGAACAACCAAATTGAGCCTTATAAAATGGAAAAACTAAAATTTTGACATAAGCCCTATAAACCGGAAAGGAGGGAGTACTTTTTTTAGGAAAACAAGAGCATTAATTGGGTGCTTTTGCAAACTACAAAAAGTATTCCACCACTCACCATCTACCTTGGTTGGTGAGAGTTTTGAATTGAGACTTATAAAACGGAAAGGAGGGAGTATAGTGGTTTTCTTTTTCTCTCCATATCAACCATTTTATATTGCGTACATGTCATTCAAGAGTGAAATGATGGTTGCTTCTTCTGACTAACTTACTTTGTGATTTGACTACTCCTTAGTGGCCCCTACACGTACTCCCCCTACGTGTATGCAACAGTCACACGTACACATGGACGCAAAAACACGCGTGACGCCCTAATGCATGCATGTCCGAGCACACGACGGAACACACACATTGATGCTCAAGTGCTCAACCTACACGTGCATGCACACACATACTCAGTCAGGGTGAGCTAGTGACCGTATGAACACCGGAAAATATATATATTGAGCGCAATGAGCGTATTATGAAGTCCACTGACCGTATTTTTACAAATATACAGTGACAGACAGTGTATTTATCTCGTTTGAAATTAAGCCATGTTAACCAGAGAGGAGGCAACATGGACTAGCATTACTTTGCTGTGTCCCGTCAACTTGCCGAACGAGGAGAAGGTTGCAGGACGAGAGAAGCTTGCGCGCGGTGGCTCACAGGACAAGGAGAAACTTTTGACTAATGCAAGCTCTCCCTCGCTCAGGCGGTGGACGTGCAACAGTTAATTTGGTGTCAGATTGCCAGAAGCATACTACACTATACTACTAGGAACCGGATGGAGGAGCGTCTGCACTCTTATTATAATTTTAAAATGTGATAAAGCAATCTTCAACACATTTGGTTCTCTTTGAGGGTTCTCGCATGTGATAATGGAAGTTGATTGGATGGAACACTCGCCACAATTCTCGCTTAATTCTGGCTCATATCCTATTACAAATAGTAGCGCTTAGTAATATTTCCTCTTTTTTTGTTATTCAGCATGTAAACAGGTCAGCAAACCTTGCGGCGCATCTTCGTGCGAACCGTGCTTGCTGCACTTTGAATGTGGCCGAGAGCTGGCTTGATGAAACACCTCGCTTCCTACTTCTTTTTTTTGGCTTCCTAGTGACCAGTGTCTTGGCTGATCATCCTAAGAATGCTTATATATGAATAAAGCTCTCTCATTTACCCGCAAAAAGATTAAGCCATATTAACCGGAAAGGAGGGAGTATGGACTAGCACTACTTTTTGGTGTGTCCCGTCAACTCGTAGAACGAGGAGAAGCTTGCAGGACAAGGTGATGCTCGCTTACGCCTTTTGACTAATGCAACCTACCCTCGGTGGACATGCATCAGTCCATTTGGTGTCAGATTGTCAGAGGCATACACTGTAGTACCCAACATGCAGAGTACCATCATTGTTCGACTTCACGAAGGGGCGAAGAGCCAAGCGCAGTACTAGTGTTGGGGAACGTAGCAATAATTCAAAATTTTCCTACGTGTCACCAAGATCAATCTATGGAGTCATCTAGCAACGAGGGAGGAGTGGATCTACATACCCTTGTAGATCGCGCGCGGAAGCGTTCAAGAGAATAAACATGATAAACATCACAAATAAGATGTATAAACATGATAAACATTGATGTTCCAGGTTGTATTAGTTGTGAAACAATTTCCACAATGTCTTAATTCTGTGCCAAACTCGTAATTCAGATATTCATCTCTATGATCATATCATAGATCTTTTATCCTCTTGTCACGACGATCTTTCAACTTCACCCTGAAATTACTTGAACCTTTCAATAATTCAGACTCATGATTCATCAAGTAAATATACTCAACATCTACTCAAATCATCTGTGAAGTAAGAACATAATGATATCCACTACACGCCTCAGCACTCATTGGACTGGATACATCAAAATGTATTACTTCCAGAAAGTTGCTTTCTGGTTCCATTTTACTGAAACCGAGGCTTTCAGTCATCTTGCCCCATGTGGTATGATTTGCATGTCTCAAGTGATTCAAAATCAAGTGAGTCCAAACGGTCCATTTGCATGGAGTTTCTTCATGCATATATACCAATAGGCATGGTTCGCATGTCTCAAGTGATTCGGAATCAAATGAGTCCAAAGATCCATCAACATGGAGCTTCTTCATGCGTTTTATACCGATATGACTTATGTGGGAGTGCCACAAGTAGGTGGTACTATCATTACTATCCTATATCTTTGGCATGAACATGTGTATCACTATGATCGAGATTCAATAAACCATTCATTTTAGGCGTAAGACCATTGAAGGTATTATTCAAATAAACAGAGTAACAATTATTCTCTTTAAATGAATAACCATATTGCTATAGTCATAATCCAATCATGTCTATGCTCAACGCAAACACCAAATAACAATTATTTAGGTTTAACACCAATCTCGATGGTAGAGGGAGCATGCGATGCTTGATCATATCAACATTGGAAACACTTCCAACACATATCGTCAGCTCACCTTTAGCTAGTCTCCGTTTATTCCGTAGCTTTTATTTCGAGTTACTAACACTTAGTAACCGAACCGGTATCTAATACCCTTGTGCTACTAGGAGTGCTAGTAAAGTACACATTAACATAATGTATATCCAATATACTTCTATCGACAGCCTTCTCATCTACCAAGTATCTAGGGTAATTCTGCTCCAGTAGCTGTTCCCCTTATTACAGAAGCACTTAGTCTCAGGTTTGGGTTCAACCTTGGGTTTCTTCACTAGAGCAGCAACTGATTTTCCATTTCATGAAGCATCCCCTTTTGCCCTTGCCCTTCTTGAAACTAGTGGTTTCACTAACCATCAACAATTGATTCTCCTTCTTGATTTCTACTTTGGTGTCAAACATCGCGAATATCTCAAGGATCATCATATATGTCCTCGATATGTTATAGTTCATCACGAAGCTCTAGCAGCTTGGTGGTAATGACTTCGGAGAAACATCACTATCTTATCTGGAAGATCAACTCCCACTCGATTCAAATGATTGTTGTACTTAGACAATCTGAGCACAAGCTCAACAATTGAGCTTTTCTCCCTTAGTTGCAGGCTAAGAAAATCGTCGGAGGTCTTATACCTCTTGTTGTGGGCACGAGCCTGAAATCCCAATTTCAGTCCTTGGAACATCTCATATGTTCTGCGATGTTTCAAAAACGTCTTTGGTGCCTCAATTCTAAACCGTTTAACTGAACTATCACGTAGTTATCAAAACGTGTATGTCAGATGTTCGCAACATCCACAGACGGTGTTCGAGGTTCAGCACACTGAGCGGTGCATAAAGGACATAAGCCTTCTATGAAGCAATGAGGACAATCCTCAGTTTACGGACCTAGTCCGCATAATTCTACTATCAACTTTCAACTAAATTTTCTCTAGGAACATATCTAAACAGTAGAACTAAAGCGCGAGCTACGACATAATTTGCAAAATCCTTTTGACTATGTTCAGGATAAACAAGTTCATCTTATGAACTCCCACTCAGATAGACATCCCTCTAGTCATCTAAGTGATTACATGATCCGAGTCAACTAGGCCTTGTCCGATCATCACGTGAGACGGACTAGTCAACATCGGTGAACATCTTCATGTTGATCGTATCTTCTATACGACTCATGTTCGACCTTTCGGTCTTCTGTGTTCCGAGGCCATGTCTATACATGCTAGGCTCGTCAAGTCAACCTAAGTGTTTCGCGTGTGTAAATCTGGCTTACACCCGTTGTATGTGAACGTAAGAATCTAACACCCGATCATCACGTGGTGCTTCGAAACATGAACTGTCGCAACGGTGCACAATTAGGGGGAACATCTTATTTACTACCGTCGTTCTAAGCAAATAAGATGTATAAACATGATAAACATCACATGCAATCAAATAATAGTGACATGATATGGCCAATATCATATAGCTCCTTTGATCTCCATCTTGGGGCTCCATGATCATCTTGTCACCGGCATGACACCATGATCTCCATCATCATGATCTCCATCATCGTGTCTTCTTGAAGTTGTCTCGCCAACTATTACTTCTACTACTACAGCTAACGGTTAGCAATAAAGTAAAGTAATTACATGACGTTTATGTTGACACGCAGGTCATAAATAAATAAAGACAACTCCTATGGCTCCTGCCGGTTGTCATACTCATTGACATGCAAGTCGTGATTCCTATTACAAGAACATGATCAATCTCATACATCACATATATCATTCATCACATCCTTTTGGCCATATCACATCACATAGCATACCCTGCAAAAACAAGTTAGACGTCCTCTAATTGTTGTTGCATGTTTTACGTGGCTGCTATGGGTTTCTAGCAAGAACGTTTCTTACCTACGCAAAAACCACAACGTGATATGACAATTGCTATTTACCCTTCATAAGGACCCTTTTCATTGAATCCAATCCGACTAAAGTGGGAGAGACAGACACCCGCCAGCCACCTTATGCAACTAGTGCATGTTTGTCGGTGGAACCAGTCTCACGTAAGAGTACGTGTAAGGTCGGTCCGGGCCGCTTCATCCCACGATGCCGCTGAATCAAGATAAGACTAGTAACGGCAAGCATATTGAACAAAATCAACGCCCACAACTACTTTGTGTTCTACTCGTGCATAGAAACTACGCATAGACCTAGCTCATGATGCCACTGTTGGGGAACGTAGAAATAATTCAAAATTTTCCTACGTGTCACCAAGATCAATCTATGGAGTCATCTAGCAACGAGGGAGGAGTGGATCTACATACCCTTGTAGATCGCGCGCGGAAGCGTTCAAGAGAACGGGGTTGATGGAGTCGTACTCGTCGTGATCCAAATCACCGACGATCCTAGCGCCGAACGGACGGCACCTCCGCGTTCAACACACGTACGAAACAGCGACGTCTCCTCCTTCTTGATCCAGCAAGGGGGAAGGAGAGGTTGATGGAGATCCAGCAGCACGACGGCGTGGTGGAAGTAGCGGGATTCCAACAGGGCTTCGCCAAGCACTACGGGAGGAGGGAGATGTGTCATGGGAGGGAGAGGGAGGCGCCAGGGCTTAGGTATGGTTGCCCTCCCTTCCCCCACTATATATAGGGCCAAGGGAGAGGGGGAGGGCGCAGCCTTGCCCCTTCCTCCAAGGAAGGATGCGGCCAAGGGGGGGAGGAGTCCATCCTCCCCAAGGCACCTCGGAGGTGCCTTCCCCCTTTAGGACTCTCCCCTCCTCTTGTCCCTTTGGCGCATGGGCCTCTAGGGGCTGGTGCCCTTGGCCCATGTAGGCCAAGGCGCACCCCCTACAGCCCATGTGGCCCCCGGGGCAGGTGGCCCCACCCGGTGGACCCCCGGGACCCTTCCGGTGGTCCCGGTACAATACCGGTGACCCCGAAACTTGTCCCGATGGCCGAAATAGCACTTCCTATATATAAATCTTTACCTCCGGACCATTCCGGAACTCCTCGTGATGTCCGGGATCTCATCCGGGACTCCGAACAAATTTCGGGTTACCGCATACTAATATCTCTATAACCCTAGCGTCACCGAACCTTAAGTGTGTAGACCCTACGGGTTCGGGAGACATGCAGACATGACCGAGACGACTCTCCGGTCAATAACCAACAGCGGGATCTGGATACCCATGTTGGCTCCCACATGTTCCACGATGATCTCATCGGATGAACCACGATGTCAAGGACTTAATCAATCCCGTATACAATTCCCTTTGTCTATCGGTACGATACTTGCCCGAGATTCGATCGTCGGTATCCCGATACCTTGTTCAATCTCGTTACCGGCAAGTCTCTTTTACTCGTTCCGTAACACATCATCCCGTGATCAACTCCTTGATCACATTGTGCACATTATGATGATGTCCTACCGAGTGGGCCCAGAGATACCTCTCCGTTTACACGGTGTGACAAATCCCAGTCTCGATTCGTGCCAACCCAACAGACACTTTCGGAGATACCTGTAGTGTCCCTTTATAGCCACCCAGTTACGTTGTGACGTTTGGCACACCCAAAGCACTCCTACGGTATCCGGGAGTTGCACAATCTCATGATCTAAGGAAATGATACTTGACATTAGAAAAGCTTTAGCATACGAACTACATGATCTTGTGCTAGGCTTAGGATTGGGTCTTGTCCATCACATCATTCTCCTAATGATGTGATCCCGTTATCAACGACATCCAATGTCCATGGTTAGGAAACCGTAACCATCTATTGATCAACGAGCTAGTCAACTAGAGGCTTACTAGGGACATGGTGTTGTCTATGTATCCACACATGTATCTGAGTTTCCTATCAATACAATTCTAGCATGGATAATAAACGATTATCATGAACAAGGAAATATAATAATAATCAATTTATTATTGCCTCTAGGGCATATTTCCAACAACTAGTACGCGTACTTGGTTTTGCACCTTCATACTACTCCACCCTCCGTCATAGTTACAGGGCGCGCTTCATTATGATGCATTTCTCTCAATGCATTTCCACCACTAGAGAGACTTTAGACGCGTTTGGTTTAATGCTCAATTAATTAGGGCGTGGTAACCGCAATCAAGTCCACAATTTTCTCTCCATGTACTGTACTACTACGGAGTGCATGCATGTGTGTACCCGGGGTGGAAGCACTGCATGCATGTGTGTACGCATTATTCCCTCTAGTAATAGACGCCGTGCTATAACTACCAATGCTATTTTTCAGGCCGATCGCTAGTCGCCTTGGTCCCACATAATTTTTTTCTTTTTTCTGAAGCGCGTTGTATAAACAGTGACGGATGGAGTAGTATGAGCGGATTCAAAGAAGAGCGTATTGATGGTTGCTTCTTCAGAGCAACTTACAGTGGGAAAGGTGGGAAAGGTGGGGCTTATGATTTGACTGCTCATTACTCACTATTAATGTGGCGCAACGACCGGGCTGAGTCTCCCATGCGGTTGTGCACTACCCCCTCGGTTCTTAAATATACTCCAGAGTATTTGTCTTTCTAAAATATGTTGAAATCTCTGTTAAGATGAATAGAATATTTAGGAACGGAGGGAGTACATATACGAAGTAAAATGAGTGAATCTACACTCTAAAATATGCCCGTTTGAAATTTGTAAAAAGACAAATATTTAGGAACGAAGGAGTATAATTTCGTGCATGGCACATGGACCCAGATGATGAAGAGGCTTCTGGCAATGCTATCAAGCTTCCATCATTTGTTTACATAATTGACATACTATACACATAATTTTCTAGCGACATGAAATTGTACAATGGTGTGAGCTTTCAACTTTTGTTTCGCGTGTCTTGCCATCGATGCTCTTTCGGAAACAATAAAAAACTAACTTCCTTGCTAATGCATGTCAATTATTAGCAGATCAGAGCTAATAATTACATCACAACTGAAGACAAAGTTGTGAGAAGGTGTTAAATTAAAATTGATCCATGCTTTCATTGGCAGCAACGTCCCCCCAGCTCTGTCTAAATCAACAAGGCATGTTGGGAAAAAAGTAGCTGTCTGGAGCATGCAACATTCCGATCATTTTGTGCAGTTCCACTAAAATAGAGCTGAGCGTCCCTGTTCCAAAGATATCAAGTGTGATTACGATAATAGAGGACTGCTGATGAAACAATAAACACACAAATAGAAGCCGGTCACCTTTGCGGTCTCTCTTAAGACTAACTAGTTGGAGAACATTAGGCTTGGAGTTGGATGAGGAGGATAGAGCAAAACCAATCTTCCTTTGTGCAGTCACACTGAAATGTAGAGACGTTACCCGTGTGACATTTTAGTATAACTACACAAAACACTCTTAAGAAAAAAGTGATTTGTGCAGTTCACCAAAAGGTCGCAATAGCAACGAGGTGAAATGGATAGCCCTGTTTGCAAAAAAGAGGTAGAACGGAAACAATTACTGGCCAATAACAGTTGATGACACATGCGACGACAAAAAAGAAGCATATTCCTTGTCCCAAGGGAAGATAACAACACGGTTGTGTTTGTCTAAAACGGTGTGAGGACGAGAATGCAATATGGAAAGTACGCCGGACGAGCTATGTTTTTGCCAAAGAACTATGGAAGATACACATGCAGTGACGTGGGAAAATGGGCAGTGGAGCAAGGACGGAGGGGATACCTGGAGGTCGTCGGGATGTAACTAGGTGAGCAGCGGCGGGCAGAATCTACGAGCAGGTGGCGTAGGCCCTGCCGCACCGGAGCTTGGTCAGAGAGAACGGCGTGTACCGCAGATCGGGACGTGCTGCCTAGGCGCCGTCGAACGAAGAAACGATGCACTTCCTTCCTTTCCCCCGGCGGATGGGATGCGGCCGAATCAGTGACCAACGGTGAGAGAGAGAGAGGCCGCCGCACTCCCTTTCCCCCGGCGGACGGGATGCGGCCGGATGAGTGACCAACGGTGAGAAAGAGAGAGAGAGAGAGAGAGAGAGAGAGAGAGAGAGGCCACCGGAGCCTTGTGTGAGATACTCTGAAGAGCGTACTACCTTTTCCTCCAAAAAATCGTTTTATATTCTGTGTACGTGCCATTGAGCGCTATAACTTTATTTAAAAATAACGCGGCAACGCGTCAAGTCGAACTTTGTTTCGTGCACGCATGGTACGCGACCTCCCTAGGTAAACAACCGCTACAGGCGTTCAAATTAGCACGTGGGCTGCCATTTCATAAAGAAATGAGCTCCACCGTGTACCCGCGCGGGTGTGGCTGGGCACGAAGCGTGAGTACGTGCACGGTGCACCTATTCTCTTCTTGTATACGTACACCACCTACGTGGGGTTGTGTGAGAGAGATACAAACCTAGAGAGATATAGTGTGTGGGTTCTTGAGAGTTTTTTTTG
>NC_041382.1:184092154-184104623 GCF_002162155.2 Triticum dicoccoides | reverse complement strand
CAATCAAAAAATTTAACATATGCAATGTGTGTGAAATAGAGTCCTGGATATAACATATATATAGATGGGCGATCCACGAGAAGATAGTGGAGGTATCATCGGCTTGAGGTGTCTATAGAATCGAAGAGAGGGATGATGTGTGTGTGTGTGCGCGCGCGATCGATCGATAAAGAGTGCCATCGAATTTGTGTGTGCCCACGTCAAAGATATAGAGTGGCTGGCCTACTGGAATGTGAGATGGGACATGTGCAGTTTGTCTCTGTGGCATGGATACCTACCTGCAGCGCTCGACTATCGGTGTGTGGTGGGGGAAGAGGGAGGCCCAATTAACTATAGAGGTACAATGGCTGGTATATGTGTGGAGGAGGAGAGAGGCCTACCTCATGTATTAAGGAGATCGGTCTGCCTCATGTATTAAGGGAGATTGATCGGCATCCATGCATATGTGCTGGAGATGAATAAGGTTGGGAGAGAGACAGAGCTAGAGTGTTGGAGGGAGTGGTAGTGGAGTTTCTTCTAACAAATGGTGGGATAGGCTTGCTAGACAAATGGAGGGCACGCCCGCAATATCAATAAGACAGGAGATGGCTGCTTGTTGTCTGTGCACGTGCGTGTGAGAGACGGGTCAGGAGGCATGCACGAATGATGAGGGGGACGATGTGGCTGTGGTAAGAAGACGTAACTACATAGGAAGATCAATCGCCCTTTGTAAGAGAAAGGAGAGACATAACTTGTGAGGTACATCGATCGATGGGGGGGTATTTAAAGTCGATCTAGGTATATGTTGGGAGATTGATCGGTATACATGCATGTGTGTGTTAGATGCAAATGAGGCATGAGGAGAAGGATAGAGAGAGGGATGCATGTAGGAGGTGGTACGAGAGGCATACTATATCGAGGGGGAGGAGTGTGCGAGTAGAGAACGATGAAAATAGTGGTGGGAGTGAGGCATGGACGGTGACAAGAGAAGAGGGGAAGCTTGTGTTTGTGCTAGGCACACCTGGCTAGAGATACATATCGATCGATGTGTGCCATAAAGAAGGAGCTGGGGGGCCTACACACACCGTGGGTGAACGACCTAAAGTGAAAACACGAATTTGTGCGATGGAGCTAGAGAATGCTGAGGGAGGGTGAGAGGGATGCGGGCATGTGCATGCACAAGAGAAAGTTAGTGCTAGCTACAAAGATAAGAGGGTTGTGTGGGTGTATAAGACGAATAGAGATCATATATACTTCATTATAAAAAGCGAATTTGGATATTTCAAGAATTTATCATAGTGTTTAAAACCGGCGGATGTGTGAATATATATAATGGTGATAAACATGGTGTTGTTATGAACATGGTATACTACATTTAATATATTTTATCTCTACTCTTATAAAAAACGGAGTTGTTGATGATGGTGTGCTTTCCATCCTGCATTATAGGCCGTCTGATTTATATCTAGCAGATAGCAAGGAAACTTTGATGGTTGAAGTTGGCAACAATCATGATTGTAGATTCTTATTGAAATAGAGAAACGAATTCAAATTTAGTTCAAATTGCAGCGGTAGTATAGACATTTGGAATGCACTAAAATGTTGGTATGAGTAGGTTACATGCATTATACAGCAAGCGAAAAAATTTAATCGGACATAACATGGATTCATACTCCCTCCTTCCATCTACATAGGGCGTAATGAGATTTTTAAGACCGCCTTTGACTATTGACAAGATTAATAGTACATGACATGCACAATGTGAAAATTATATCATTGAAATAACCTTTCACAAATGAATTTAACGGTGTGCTTTGTGTAAGTTGCATGTCATATATCATTGCTGTAATATTTGGTCAAAGTTAGCATCAAAAAACGCATTAGGGCCTATATAGATGGAAGGAGGGAGTAGCTTTGAATAGCATTTGTATAGTAAAACGGGGCAAGACTCTCTCTTTGTGCGGTGTGAATAGTTTTATTTTTTTCGTTTTCTATTTGGTTGTGGGAAGTGTGAATTGATTTGGTACATACAAGTACAATATTACAACACGTTAGGCTTGTCCCTGAAATTTAACCCGCGTCTTGTTATATCCTGAAAATTCAGATATCGTGCTCCCAAAACTGGCACCTTCACATCCCGCGCCTTGCTATCCCGAAATTACAACACGCGCGAAAACTCCCTCCAGCTGCCAAATCCCGACACGCAAAATCCCCCTTCTAACCCTGAGCCGAAAGCGCCGCTAGTTCAAATCGGTGGGGGTACTTTTGTAACACACCCTACATTTTGGACAAGCGCGTTCCTAAGTCATGCTTCACCCCCTCCCATCACCCCCTTTTCGCCATTCGAAATCCCAGGCCGCCATAACCTCTTCGCTCCAGCCGTGAAACCCCACCCTCCTCCATCCGCCACGTCACCGCTGCCCAGCCGGAGCCTCTTCCCCGACAACATCGTCCACCGCAATAGCTCGACGTCCCTCGTCCACCTCCCCAGATGAGGATCCGTCGTCCATCTCGTCGTCCCGCCGATTCAGCCTCCCTATCCTCCACCTCCAAGGAGCTGCTCCGACGATCGCCTCGTCTATTGCGGCTGCTCCATCCCCACAGCGCCGCCTTAACCTGCTCCACCAGAACCACAGGATCCTCACCGACTCCTCGGACGAAGCCGAGGCCTACTCGGCACCACCAAAGAGGTTGTACACTCATCGCATCGCACCTTATCCTTAACTCGACCTCCCGGCGCCAACGGTGCTCCATCCCGCACCCCCATGGAGCGACTACCTTGAAGCCGGTGCCGCGGGCGACATCTCTACGTCGGCTCTCCCCCAGTGCGAGGCCCCTTCGGCGGCGGCGTCCATACCAGCCGGATCTGCTGCTGCTGCTCCGGCTCTCGCTCGATCACTCGCTCGCCCAGCTGCTGCTGCTGCTCTCCCCCTCGCTCGCGCTGCTGCTCTGCTCCGATTAAGCCACACTTTAGTCGACTGAATCGACTTTTGGGTCAGTCGATTTTCAGGGGTTGAGGGGGCTCGCCGGAGTTAAGGAAGAACCACCCGCAGCGGGGATGGGGGCTCGTCGGAGATGTACCCCACTATCTATCTTAGGGTTCAGGGTGGGGGCGGGGGGCCTAGAGGGCTGGCCGGGGCGGCGGTGGCGAGTTGTTTCGGGGCGGCGAGGCGGCGACGGGGCCGGTGGTTCGGCCGGTGGTGGCTGGCGGCTGAGGGGGGTACATGTTTCGGCAGTAGCATTCAGATTCCACAGTAAATTTCAGTTTCGACAGTTAAGTTCAGAGTCAACAGTTTTTACCTCATCTGTTGTAGTCAGGTGGTTTTTGGTGATGTTAATTTTACATCCATTTTACATTATCTATTGGAAATGCTATTAGAATCCCACTTGAGATTGATGATGTCTGTCTTGTGCTGCTTCAGCCTTGACGTCTTACGGCTCACCGGAGGTGCTCCAACAATAGAACGATCCATCACAATAGAGCAGTGCCCTGGACGCCGTCTACAGATTCCTTAGATCTTCCTCCACAACTCCGACAGCCACCTCTGCCTCAACTGCTTCAGCGACCAACCCAATGATGCTGAGGTTGACACGGCTACGGCAAAGAGGTTGTACACTTGTTGCATCACTTATTACTATACATTCACGTCGATCCATTAGGGCTATTTTGGTTCAATGGAAAAACATCAATCCACTGGTTGTTACCATCACTCTAAATTTATGCATGCTCTCCTTACATAATCTCACCATATTTTTTTCATATGCATGTCAGATATTGTACATAGTCATGCTGAACATGTAGAGAAAAAGAGAAGAGTTTTGCGCGGCAATACAATGTCATGCAGACATCGCTCCATGGTGGGTTCAATGGCAAACCCTCCCCGCCCATCTCCAGATTGTAATCCGGAGGAAGATATCTGTCTTGAGGCGGATTCGGACGCCGTTGACCACTCCTATTTACCCCCCAAGGTGTTTGCTCTACCTTGGCATGATGATGTTAGTCATATCATGCATATGTTGCCTTGTAGTGCCTACTTTTGACATCATATATGTCATCTGCTTAGTTTAGACATGTTCTGTAATGCCACCTATTTAGTTTCTATATCATATATAGGAATTATGCAGTCTCGTGTCTTTTAGCCAGCCATAATATATGTAAAATGTGCAATGCCATCATATTTAACCAGGCATCATATATTTGATAATATCTTGCCCATCCTTTTCTTCATTACATTTCCATTTGTCGATAATGTTTGTACATTAAACTACTCTTCCTGTGAATCAGCCATTTGGGTGGGAGATGGAAAAATCTGGAGTGAAAACAAGGCCTTCAGAGCAGACAGTGCTACCTGTCTAAGTAGATCTCTTGTTGGGTCCCGATAGCTCCTCAGAGATGGATTCAGAGACAGATGACCAGTCCTATTCCCCCACTGAGGTGTATGCTCTAACTTGGCATGGTTATACTGCCCATATCATGCATACGGTGTCTTGCATTGCATAGTTTAGACATCATATACACAATATTCAACACCATGTTCTTAGCTCAGACATCATACGAATGCCCTCTGTTTAGCATATAAATCATATATGTGAATTAAATGATGCGACCCTGATTACTTAGATAACATGTAGGTGAATTATGTCAGGCGATCCTGTTTAGTTATTCATCATATCTTTGAATTATGTTATGCTATGCTATCCAGTTTAGATAGACATCATATATGTGAAATTATGTCATGCTATCCATTTTAGTTAAACAATATACATGTCAACTATTTCATGCCCTCTTTTTTCCACACTATCTATTGCATCTGTCTCTCATACAATGTCTGTACATTCAACTATGTTTACTTTTTATCAGCCATTTGAATTGGAGCGGGTGATGCCAGTATTTAGCGAACTAAAAACACGGTCTTCAAATAAAATAGTGCTACCTCTTGGTGGAGATAGCACCCCGGTTGTACATGCACAAGAAGCAGCCCTACCACACATAACCCAAACTCTCGCAGATTGTACCCCTACTACAATGAACAGAGAACCAGCTTCACCCAATCTAACCCCAACCCCAGCCGATAGTAACCCAGTTCCTGTTGACACAACACCATCTCCACCACAGAGCTCCCAAACAAGAGCAGTTAGTAAGGCAGCTCCAGCGCCTAAAGGGCCAGTACTATCACGGCGAACCCCAACTCCACCAGTTAGTACGTCTATTCCTGTGGAGGAAGCACAACCAGCTAGTCATAGGTTTGATGTTGTTAAATCGTATGTGTGTATCTTCCCATCTTGGAAATATTATACTGAAGATGAAGGAAAATGCCAGTTGCAGGTGTTTGTCCAGGAGTTATGTGTAAGTAATGTTATTCATAGCAATTACTTTGCTTTGTCCCATGCATCCTACCTCCATGATGGTTATAATACAGCAAATTTTCCCACTTTTCTCTATAGAGAAGGACCGATTTGGAAACTCAGAATGAGGTAACCTGTGCTAATACCTCTGCTATCTTCAAGAATGCTTGGTGGCAGTATCGGAATTACCTGAAGAAAACGTACTTCACCGGCAAAGAAACTCATCAAATTCCCTTACGTTCTCCTGAGACACATTTACTGGACGATGACTGGGAACGCCTTATTCTGTACTGGTCCCGAACCAAGAATGTGGTAAGGTCTATGAGCTCATTTTCTATTTTTAAGTATTATATTCTTGCGTCTTACTGTACTCTGTTCATGTAGAACAAGTGCCTAAACCTGAAGAACAACTGTTCTAATTTAAGATTCCATTGCTGCCATAGGACATAGATATATGTTTGTTTGATGCTTTTATTATGTACTAGTACTTGGCAATAGAAGTCTTGGTAGTTTAATCTTGTCCACCTTACTAATGAACTGGTTCACCGAAATGAGTTTCATATACTAGTACATGCTAAACTTGTTATGTGTCTGCTTGTTTCTTCTTTTAGAATGCTGACAGAATATTGGGGAAGAGTGCCTTATTTCCTTGTTGTCTTGTTTATTTGTTTGCTTGTAGTCATTGCAGTTGTTTTTCCGCGGTTAACTAGTGGTTGCAATAACCTATTTTTTTAAACTAGGCCACAATAACCATGGGCTAATATTTAATGTAGTGACACTGGACCTCCTACGGGCCATAGAAACAGTGGCCCTTTTATGGGCCGTAGAAACAGTAGGCCCTCTATGGGGCGTAGAAATAATGGGCCTTCTACGGGCCGTATCATCAATGGGCCTTATACGGGCCGTATGATCGATTGGCCAAACATGGGCCAATAACAGGCCGCATTGTGGCCGTAAACGGTCTAGAGTTGGAACCGTCCGTTCATGGGCCGGCCGTAACGGGCCATCGTTAATAGGCCGTATTTGATGACGCTATGAAAACGGCCCAACGTATTAACGGACCACAAACGGACCGACTGTAACCATGGGCTGAATTTGGCCCACAAGCAGAAAATGACAGTAATGGGCCGTAAGTAAACGAATGCTGGAAATGAGCCCAAGAATAAATGGGCTCTGAGAAGGCCGAAAGATAACATGGGCTGGAAACGGCCCAACGGAATAACGGGCCGTTAATGGGTATAGAGTGATACACTGTCCATTACGGGACAGTTTCACCACGGGCCGTTAATGGGTGTAAAGTGATACACTGTTCATTACGGGCCAGTTTCACCACAGGCCGTTAATAGGCCAAGAGTTACATAGGGCCTCATATGGGCCGAAAGACGTCATGGGCCATACATGGGCCAGAAGTGAAAACAGGCTGGAATCATATTGGATGGCCCAGATGACGCTACTGGGCCTAATTCGGATAGGGCGTAACGGGCCTTGGGTTAGCGGGCTATAAATGGCCTATATGCGAACAGGCCGTTAACAGGCTTTCCATGGGCTGGCCCGCCAGCTTTTGACCAAGTCAAACGGGCCGGCCTTTTCACAGGAATGGGCCTCTGTTGGGCCGTGCCACATGTCGACGTATCATAGGCGCCTATCTGACCAATTGACAAGCTGACACGTGTTTCGTCCGGCCAATAAGAATTTTACACGTGGAAATTTCCCATTGGTTGGGGCTGTTAACGGGTTATCAGATCTAAAACCCGACCCGATAGCTTAACGGCGTTTCGTTACGGTGGACGCCACGTGTCGGTCACCCTTGACGAAAGCACTTCTGTGACGCGCGATTTATCGTCATGGAAGTGGAAACTTCCGTGATGATAATTTTGGTAATGTCATGCAACACTTCTACGACAGCACATGTATGACTATCTTGGTTCTGTCATAAATTTGTCATAGATGTACATGCATGACAAAAAAAGCGACCTACTGTGACAAACATGTATCATCACGGAAGTGTATTTTTTTGTAGTGTAAACTCATGCAATATGATATATACCCCATCTTTTTATCCTCGATGGAAACAATACAATACGTGTCAGTTCCCTTTCTTTCACTGGGATCGAGCACTGCAAGATTGAACCCAAAGCTAAGCACTTCTCCATTGCAAGAAAGATCAATCTAGTAGGCCAAACCAAACTGATAATTCGAAGAGACTTGCAAAGATAAACCAATCATACATAAAAGAATTCAGAGGAGAATCAAATATTGTTCATAGATAATCTAGATCATAAACCCACAATTCATCGGATCTCGACAAACACACCGCAAAAGAAGATTACATCGAATAGATCCCAAGAAGATCGAGGAGAACTTTGTATTGAGATCCAAAGAGAGAGAAGAAGCCATCTAGCTAATAACTATGGACCCGTAGGTCTGAAGTAAACTACTCACACATCACCGGAGAGGCCATGGAGTTGATGTAGGGCCCCTCCATGATCGATGCCCCCTCCGATGGAGCTCCGGAAAAAGGCCCCGAGATGGGATCTCTCGGGTACAAAAGGTTGCGGCGGTGGAATTAGGTTTTCGTGGTGCTCCTGGATGTTTGGGGTGTGGATATATATAGGAGGAAGAAGTACGTCGGTGGAGCAACGAAGGGCCCGCGAGGGTGGAGGGCGCGCCCCCCTGCCTCGTGCCTTCCTCCGTTGTTTCTTGACGCCCACTCCAAGTCTCCTGGATCTCGTTCATTGAGAAAATCACATTCCCGAAGGTTTCATTCCGTTTGGACTTCGTTTGATATTCCTTTTCTTCGAAACCCTAAAATAGGCAAAAAAAATAGCAATTTGGGCTGGGCCTCCGATTAGTAGGTTAGTCCCAAAAATGATATAAAAGTGTAAAATAAAGCCCATTAACATCCAAAATAGATAATATAATAGCATGGAGCAATCAAAAATTATAGATACGTTGGAGACGTATCAAAGGCTCCTCCAACGCGTCTGAATCCGGACCGCCATGATGGGAATCAGGCGAACCCTCCACCTCCGCCACCTCCTCCGCCTTCGGAGGCATGGGAAGCTGTGATGGCTGCCACCAATGCTAACACCCAGATGGTTTTTCAACTCTTGCAAGAGCGTAACCAAGGTCAAGGCAACCAAGGGAATCAAGGTCAAGGCAATTCAACAATCAGCCTCAGTTTGCTACCCTCAACCAGTTCCTTGCAAATCAGCCCAAGTCTTTCAGCAATTGTGTCGAGCCCACGGACGCCGATGATTGGCTCATGGACATCAGCAAGCATTTTGAATGTAGTATTGTCAGGCCTGAGGACTATGTCAAGTTCGCTTCTTTTCAGCTCAAGGACCAAGCAGCTGACTGGTATCAGCACGACAAAGATTCCAGAGGAGGTCAAGTGATTACCTGGGATGACTTCTGCCAGGACTTTCGAGCTCATCACATTCCAACAAGTGTTGTTGAGAGCAAGCGTGAGGAATTCCGCAATCTCAAGCAAGGAAGCATGTCCGTGTATCAATACAACATCCAGTTTCAGAAGCTTGCTCGCTTCGCAAGGTAGGACGTTCCTGATGAAAAGAGCATGATCTATCACTTCAGGGGTGGCCTCAGAGAGGATCTGGAGTTAGCTCTCGTTCTTGTTGAGCCTACTAAGTTCGACCAGTTCTATAACATGGCCCTCAAGCAAGAAGGTGCTCGGCTCAAGTGTGAGGCTTCAAAGAAGAGAATCAGGGATGCAGTTCAGTCTTCTTCCTCACAAGTGGCAGCTAAGCAACAGAAGTTCTGGCTTCCTCCGCCTCCTCCGTTTTGTCAGCCCTACCAGCAGAAGAACAAAGGTGGCCATGGATCTTCCCACCCACCAAACCCAGGCTATCATAACAAGTCTCATACTCAAGCTCCAAGGACAGATGCTCCTCCACCTTTCCGTCCTCTTTCAGAGGTCACTTGTTACAGGTGTGGTTTGAAAGGGCTTACTCAAACAAGTGCACCCAGAAGCGCCTTCCGCCTCCTCCTCCAGTCAGGTCAGCAAGCAATGCAGTCATCAAGCACAATCCCAAGTTTGCAAAGGTTAACATGTTGAATGCATCTCAAGCAGAGGATTCTTCACATGTGATCATGGGTAACCTCACACTTAAATCTATTCCTGCCAAAGTATTGTTTGATTCGGGTGCATCGCATTCTTTAATTCCCTTGCTGTTCACTGAGAAGCATGATTTGTGCCCCATAAATATTCCAAGGCCTCTATCAATAGTCTCCCCGGGAAAGGTAATGACCTCTCGTATGATGGTTCCGAATGTTGGTATCGAGATGGGCAACTATAAATTCCTGGCAGACTAAGACATAGCCTAGTGGTGGGAAGGGGCTAATGCCTTCCCACCCACCCAGGTTCAAGGCATGGTACTTGCACTTTGGGTTTGTTGCACCAATTATACTGTATGGGGTTCCCTTACAGTCTTTCTGTCAAAAAAACTATAAATTCTTGGCTTCCCCAATTGTTCTTGGCAATTACGATATTGATCTCATTCTCGGCATGGATTGACTATCTCAGCAGAAGGCATTTATTGATTGTGCTTCCAGGGAGATTAAATTGACGCACCCCTCTGAGGATGTGATCATCTTTGCCACTCGTGATGATACCATTTGGTTGTTCTCTCTCAATGGGAAGGGCGAGTTAGATGCAATTTCTCAGATTCTAGTTGTTTGTGAGTACCAAGATGTCTTTCCAGAAGAGCTTTCGGGTATGCCTCCTCACCGGCCAGTTGAGTTCATTATCGATCTTGAGCCCGGTACTGAACCCGTTTTCAAGCGTCCATACAATCTTGGACCAAAGCAGGTGAAGGAATTGAAGAAACAACTCGATGAACAAGAGCATCTGGGTCTGATCAGACCGAGTTCATCTCCGTGGGGTTGTGGTGTTCTTTTTGTCAAGAAGAAGGATGGCACGGACCGACTTTGCGTTGATTACCATCCATTGAACAAGAAGACAATCAAGAATAAGTACCCACTTCCCAACATCAATGAGCTATTCGAGCAACTCAAAGGTGCAAAGGTGTTCTCCAAGCTTGACCTCCATATGGGTTAACATCAGATTCGCATTCGTGAAGAAGATATCCCCAAGACCGCATTTAGAACAAGTTTTGGTTCTTATGAATACACTGTCATGTCTTTCGGCCTTGTCAATGCTCCTCCAACATTCTCTCAAATGATGAACTTCATCTTCAACCCCTACACAAATGAATCCGTCCTGGTGTATCTCGATGATATCGTGGTGTTCTCCAAGAATAAGAAGGATCATGCCAAACATTTGCGATTGGTGCTCGACAAGCTCAGAGAGTATCAACTCTATGCGAAGTTCTCCAAATGTGAGTTTTGGCTTGATGAAGTTCTTTACCTTAGCCACATCATCTCTTCCAAGGGCATTGTTGTTAATCCGGAGAAGGTTTCTGCAATTGTGAATTGGGAGCCTCCTCAGAATGTCAAGCAGCTCCGCAGTTTCCTTGGGCTTGCAAGCTATTGCCGAAGATTCATTGAGAATTTCTAAAAGATTGCAAAGCCTCTTTCCAACCTCCTCTAGAAGCATGTCAAGTATCCCTGAACGCATGAGTGTGACGTTGCTTTCAACACTCTCAAAGAGAAGCTAGTCTCAGCTCCTGTCCTAACTCCGCCTGATGAATCCAAGCCATTTGAAGTTTTCTATGATGGCTCATTGCAAGGTCTCGGTGCCGTGTTAATGCAAGAGAAGAAAGTTGTGGCCTATACTTTTCGTCAGTTGAAGCCCAACGAAAGGAACTACCCCACCCACGATCTTGAGTTGGCGGCAGTTGTCCATGCATTAATAACATGGAGACATCTCTTGTTGGGAAGGCAAGTGGACATTTTCACCGATCACAAGAGCCTCAAGTATATCTTCACTCAACCCAATCTCAACCTCCGGCAAACTCGTTGGGTCAAAATGATTCAAGAGTACATTCCGGGTATTGAATATACTCCAGGCAAGGCGAATGTGATTGCAGATGCTTTGAGCAGAAAGGCTTATTGCAACAGCTTAATTCTCAAGCCATTCCAACCAGGTCTTTGTGAAGCTTTCCGCAAGCTCAACCTCCAAGTTGTTCCTGGAGGTTTTCTTGCCAACCTTCAAGTCACTCCTACTTTGGAAGACCAAATTCGCGAGGCGCAACTCCTTGATACCATGGTGAAGAGGGTGAAACATGGTATTGCCAAGGGCTTACCCAAATACAAGTGCTATCGCATTGATGACAGGGACACCTTATTCTTAGAGGACTGGATTGTGGTTCCTAAAGGTGATCTAAGGAAGTTCATAATGAACGAAGCTGTAACACCCCGTATGTAACTTGCCATATTTGTATTCCAACTCTTGCCATTTCCGGCACTAAGTTATGTTATTTCCTCGTTGTCGGGTTTTTGTCTTTGTGTTGTTTTGTCTTTGTCATGCATCTCATATCATGTCATCATGTGCATCGCATTTGCATTCGGGTTTTTGTCTTTGTGTTGTTTTGTCTTTGTCATGCATCTCATATCATGTCATCATGTGCATCGCATTTGCATACATGTTTGTCTCATGCATCCGAGCTTTTTCCCCATTGTCCGTTTTGCATTCCGGCGCTCCTATGTCCTCCGGTGTCCCTTTCTACCTCTTTCCGTGTGTGCGGGTTAAACGTTTTCAGATTGGACCGAGACTTGCCATGCGGCCTTGGTTTACTACCGATAGACCGCCTATCAAGTTTCGTGCCATTTGGACTTCGTTTGATACTCCAACGGTTAACCGAGGAGCCAAGAAGGCCTCGTGTGTGTTGCAGCCCAACACCTCTCCATGGTGGCCCAAAACCCACCTAAAACCCCTCCATCATCTAGATCGTTCGATCTCAATCGCGTGGCCAAAAACCGTGCTCAATTTGGAGCCTCCGAGCTCCCTCTACCTATATATATATAGACACTCCCCCGAAATTCTGGATCCATTTCACCCCTAACCTAGCCCCCTTCCTCTCCGCGCGGCCGGACACGTCCGGTCCGGCCAGACACAACTGCCGCCGCCAATCCCGCGCCGCCACCTGTCTCCACCGCCTCCTCCCGCCGCCGGCCCGGGCGAGCCCGAACCGGGCCCCCGCGAGCCCATCCGCCCGCCGCCGCC
>NC_041382.1:184068694-184091774 GCF_002162155.2 Triticum dicoccoides | reverse complement strand
CGCCTCGGTTTCCGCACCGAGCCGCCGCGCCCGAGCCCTCCTCCCAACGCCCGCCTCGCCGTCCTTCTTCCTTACTCCGGCCAAACTCCGGCGACCTCGACGAACTCCGGCCATCCTCGGGTTCCGCGCTACTACAGTGCCCCGATCCGGATCCAGATCTGGAACCCTAACCTCGGTTGACTTTTGCCCTAATTTCAGTAATTTTATGCATTTTTCATCGCATCGTATCTCTGCAACCGTTGCTCCGTTTCAGGCGTGTAGCATATCAAATTGTTCGCCTCGACGAGTAATTCATTTCATCTCATTGCATCATGTTCATTTGAGCTCATCTTGATGCCCTAAATGTTGTTGGAAGAGTGCTAGTTTATATTAGTTTCAGATTCTTATCAGTAATTGGACATTTGTCATTTTTGCCATGATTAATGTGTGCCTCCTATGAACTTGAGCCCTACATGAGTTTTGAACTATGCCATGCCATCTTTACAGGGGTGTATGCCATGTATTTTTGTGATCTTTGTGGTGACTAGCACAAGCATGCAAAGTAGCCCTCGTAATGTTGCTGATTTCAGGGACTTAGAAATCTTCTAAGTCATTGCCCTGATAATATTTTTATGCCATGTATTCATGTTGCTACATATTGATCCATGCCTCTTTTGAGCATGATCAGTAAGGATGTTTTGTAGATATTGTGGTGCTCTATCCATCCATGTCTTTGTTTCCAATTATGGAGCACCCTAGGTTGACTCAATCGAGCTCTACGTTTGCTATAAAATGTTCCTGACAGAATGTTTACGTGTTAAGCATTTTGCCGAGGTTGTTGTAGTTGATCCGTGCATGCTATGAGGTTGTTCTTGCCATGTTTAGCTTCTATGCCATGTCCATTTGTTGGGTGTATGCTTAGTATGTCATGCAATGCCTTGTAGTGAGTGCATCGAGCTCATAAACATGCCTACTTAATATTTGTTTTGCTATGTTCCCGTTTTCTACTAAGTCTGAATCTGTAAACGATAATTGCTATGTTCACATGGATGCCATTGTATTTTCTGATCCCTTTTGGCTTATGGTCAGTAAGGGGCTTTTGTTGTATGGTTTGAGTATATTCATGTCATGCCTTGCTTGCCATGATATGTTCCTGCAGCATATTGTTACCTTGCTCTAAACATTGCTTCCTGATTTTAAATTCCTGACATGTTAATTTCACCAAGTCTGTAACCTGGTATCTTTTGCACTTTTGCCATGCTTGTTTGAACCTGCTATTGAGTGAATTAGCCGTAGCTCAGTGTTCATCTTTTGTCAAGCATCTTGAGTGGATCCCTGCCATGTATTTTGTTGCTATGTTAGAGTGTTGTAGCATGTTGTTCTTGATGCATTTAGATGGCCTCGTGCTCTTAATCGCAGATCGGTGCCATATTTGTTTTGCTTGTCATTTCCAAACCGTGCATCCGATTCTGGCGATCTTTATATCGATTTCGACCGAAATCAACTCACCTTTCCAGTGGCACTCTTGGTTTTCCAAGTTGAGGCCAGGTTCAATCTTTCCTTTCCGAAACATGCATATGCATCGCATATCATATCCCGCATATCATGCCATGTTTTGCATCATGTTGCTTGTGCATTGCACGTGGTTGATTGTGTCTCCCTTTGCTTTTGTTCTTGCTTTGGGTAGAGCAGGGAGACGAGTACGTGATCGAGGAGCCCGTTGAGTACGTTTACGAGGATCAAGCTAACGTCAACTCAGAGAACTTTGCAGGCAAGATGACCATACCCTCGAAATCACTTCTATCTTTGCTTGCTAGATGCTCGCTCTTTTGCTGTGCCTATGCTACGATACCTACCACTTACTTATCATTCCTCCCATATTGCCATGTCAAATCTCTAACCCACCTTGTCCTAGCAAAACCATTGTTTGGCTATGTTACCGCTTTGCTCAGCCCCTCTTATAGCGTTGCTAGTTGCAGGTGAGGTTTGGAGTTTGTTCCTTGTTGGAACATGTTTATTGTTGGGATATCATTATTATATCTTATCTACTTTAATGCATCTATATACTTGGTAAAGGGTGGAAGGCTGTGCCTTATGCCTGGTGTTTTGTTCCACTCTTGCCGCCCTAGTTTCCGTCATACTGGTGTTATATTCCTTGATTTTGCGTTCCTTACACGGTTGGGTTATATGGGAACCCCTCGACAGTTCACCTTGAATAAAACTCCTCTAGCATGGCCCGACTTTGGTTTTACCATTTTCCACCTAGCCACTTTTTCCCTTGGGTTCCGCGGACTCAAGGGTCATCTTTATTTTAAACCCCCGGGCCAGTGCTCCTCTGAGTGTTGGTCCAACCTGTCAGCTGCCGGTGGCCACCAGGGGCAACTCTGGGCTGGCCTATCGGAACCTTGGACAATCCGGTGTGGCCTGAGAACGAGATATGTGCAGCTCCTATCAGGATTTGTAGGCACATTCGGGTGGCTTTGCTGGTTTAGTTTTACCATTGTCGAGATGTCTTGTAACCGGGATTCCGAGTCTGATCGGGTTTTCTTGGGAGAAGGAATATGCTTTGTTGACCATGAGAGCTTGTGGTGGGCTAAGTTAGGACACCCCTGCAGGGATTTGATCTTTCAAAAGTCGTGCCCACGGTTATGGGCAGATGGGAATTTGTTAATGTCCGGTTGTAGAAAACCTAAAACTTAACTTAATTAAAATGAATCAACAGAGTGTGTGGCCGTGATGGTCTCTTTTCGGCGGAGTCCGGGAAGAGAACACGATCTCGTGTTATGCTTGAACGTAGGTTGTTCTAGGATCATTTCTTGATCATAGTTCATCGACCGTGCCTTTGCCTTCTCTTCTTGCTCTCATTTGCGTATGTTAGCCACCATATATGCTAGTGCTTGCCAAAGCTCCACCTCATACCTTTTACCCTTCCTTTAAGCCTAAATAGTCTTGATCGCGAGGGTGTGAGATTGCTGAGTCCCCGTGACTCACAGATTACTTCCAAAACCAGATGCAGGGACCGATGATACTGCTCCAGGAGATTCGACTGAGCTCAAGTGGGAGTTCAATGAGGACTCGGGACGATACTACGTTTCCTTTCCAGACGATCAGTAGTGGTGCCCAGTTGGGGCGATCGGGGGCTTTGTCGCATTTGGGGTTGTTCTTTATTTTGGTTCCGTAGTCGGACCTCGAGTGTATCTGGATGAACGTAATGTTATTTATGCTTTTGTGTGACGTGGCGAGTGTAAGCCAACTATGTACCTCTTTTCCTTATTCATTACATGGATTGTTGTGAAGATTACCTCACTTGCGACATTGCTTACAATGCGGTTATGCCTCTAAGTCGTGCTTCGACACCTGGGAGATATAGCCGCATCGTGGGCGTTACCGAAGCGCACAATTCTCTTCTTTCCATTCATCCAAGCGGTTCGAATATGTACCATGACCTCAAGCAATCATATTTGGTGGACTCGAATGAAGCAAGAGATTGCTCAATTCATGAATGAATGTGATGTCTGTCGAAGGGTGAAAGTAGAACACCAACGACCAGCTGGTCTCCTCCAACCTCTTGTTATTCCAGAATGGAAGTTTGATCATATCGAAATGGATTTTGTCACTGGATTTCCCAATTCCAAGCGTGGGAATGATGCTATCTTTGTTGTCATTGATAAGCTTACAAAAGTGGCTCATTTCCTTCCAATCAAAGAATCTATCACGGCAGCTCAGTTGGCAGAGCTATACACCTCCAGAATGGTCTCGTTGCACGGTATTCCGCAGTTGATCTCTTCAGACCACAGAAGCATTTTCACTTCTAAGTTCTGGGACTCCTTCCAGAAGGCCATGGGCACCAACATTTGCTTCAGCACGGCTTTCCATCCTCAAACAAGTGGCCAAATCGAGTGAGTCAGTCAAATCTTCGAAGACATGCTTAGAGCTTGTGTCATCTCTTTCGGTATGAAGTGGGAAGATTGTATTCCATATGCCGAATTCTCCTACAACAACAACTTCCAAGCAAGTTCGGGCAAGGCCCCATTCGAAATTCTATATGGCAGAAAGTGTTGTACTCCTCTCAATTGGTCTGAGACTAGTGAACACCAACTTCTTGGCAATGACTTGATCACAAAAGCTGAAGAAATGTGTAAAGTCATCCATGAGAATCTCAAAGCCGCGCAATCGCGCCAGAAGAGTTACTATGATAGCAAGCACTGTGACTTGGCTTTCGAGATTGAATACCACGTCTACCTCCACGTATCTTTAATGAAAGGCACTCGGCGCTTCGGTATCAAAGGGAAGCTTTCCCCTAGATACATGGGTCCTTTCAAGATCATTGGCAAAAGAGGCGACCTCGCCTATCAACTCCAGCTTCCGTCTAACTTCGCAAATGTGCATGATGTGTTTCACATGTCGCAGCTTCGCAAGTGCTTCAAGACGCCTAAGCACACTATCAACTTCGATGAGATTGACCTCCAAGAATATTTGTCTTATCATGAGCATCTAGTTGCTATTCTTGAAGAAACCGAGCGCAAAACTCGCAACAAGTCGATCAAATTCCTGAAAGTTAAGTGGTCTCACCATTCCGACCGAGAAGCCACCTCAGAGCGCGAGGATCACCTCCGTTCCGAATATCCGGAGTTCTTTCAGTCCTAGATCTAGGGTCGAGATCCTATTGTAGTGGTGGAGAGTTGTAACGCCCCGCATGTATGATCAATGAATTTGGTAGAATCTACCAACATTCAAAAAAATTGTAACTCCAACTCTTGCCATTTCCGGCTATGTGATATATTTTTTCCTTCGTGGTTGTGTTTTGTATTTGTTTTGCACTTTGTTCATGTCATGCATTTCATCTCATGTCATCATGTGAATCTCATTTGCATTCATGTTCGTCTCATGCATCTAGTTATTTTCTCCGTTGTCCGTTTCGGAATCCGACACTCCCACATGCACCCGTTGCACCTCTCAGATCTTGTTTCGTGAGTGGGATAAAAACGTTCTCGAAGTGGGTCGAGATTTTTCGAGTGGCCTTGGTACATCACCAGTAGGTCGCCTATCAAATTTTGTTCCATTTGGAAGTCTTTTGATGCCCCAACGGTTAACCATGTAACCGCAAAAGCCCCTCTCTCTCATTGCAGCCCAGCACCCCTCCAAAACAGCCCACTAGCCCATCTAAACCCCCTACATGCTCCCCGTCAGTGTATCACGATTGTGTGGGCGAAAACCGCACCTCATTTGGACTCTCCTAGCTCCCCCTACCTATAAATATGCCTCCCCCTCCTCAAAATCCAGGTGAAACCCTAGCCCCACCCTCCTCCGCACCGCCGGACACGTCCGGGCGACGCCCTGGCCAATCATGTCACGCCACATGGGCCACTCCGCCACCCCGCCGCCGAAGCCTGCCGCGGCCCGCGGGAGGCCCTCCCAGCCCGCTCGCCCGCCGCCGCCGCCTAGCGCCCCGCGCCGCCCGCGCAGCGCCGCCTCCGCCCACCGGCGACGCCATCGCCCATCGTCGCCCCGCCGCCAACTGTCACCGCCACCGTGCTCCTCGCCGCTGCTGCGCGCGCCTGACGCCGCCGCCCGTCGCCGCCGCCGCCTCGCCATGGATCCGGTCGGGCCGGACCGGATCGGGCGCCCCCGAGCCTCGCCGGCCCTCTCCTCCAGCTCCGGCCGCCGTCTCCTCCAACTCCGGCGACTTCTCCGGCCGCCTCATAATCCGTGCTGTCTGAAACCCTAGATCCGGAGGGGTATAATTTTTCTCTAAGTCCTAGAATTTTTCATCTCATGTGCTCATCTTTGACAAGTCATATCTCCATGCATATAGCTCTGATTTGCGCATATGATATATCAAAATGTTCGTCTCGTGATGCTCCCAATGTTCGTGTCATTTGCATGCATGTTACTATCCATATTGATGCCCAAATCTTCGTTGCAATAGTGCTATATGATGTTGTCTGCTGGAATTCATCATAACTTGCTAATTTGTCATTTTCATTGCATTTTGTGTGTGCATCCTATGAGCATCATGTCTACATGTTTTAGAAGCATCTCCATGCCATCTTTACAGTGGTGCAAGCCTTGTATTTTTATGATCTCTGTGGTTACTAGCACAATCATAAAAAGTAGGCTATATGATGTTACTGATTTTAGACATTTAGTAATTTTGCTGTCTTTTCCTGTTACATTATGATGCTATGTTGTCTTGTTGCCACAAGTAGATCCATCCATATTTTGATGAACTTTAGTAAGAGTGTTTTGAAGATATGGTTATGCTCTATCCATTCATTCCTCTGGTTGCAATTATGGAGTACTCTAGCTTGTCATCACCATGCTCTATTTTTGATAAATATTGTTGCTGGCAGATTGTTAACATGAAGTTCATTTTTGCCATGTGTCTTGCTAGTGATCCATGCACCCTGTGAACTTGCTCTTGCCATGTTTAGCTTCATAAATGTGTCTACTTACTGTTGGGTACCTTATGATGCCATGAAATGTTTTGTGGTGAGTGGCATGAGCTTGTAAAGTTGCTATCATGAATCTGTTTCTGCCATGCTATGTTTTTCTTTGAAGTCTGAAACTGATCATATCACTTGCCATGTTTGCTTTGATGCTACCATCTTTCCTGTGCATTTTTGGCTAAAGTTCAGTAAGGGAGTTTTTTTATTTGTCTTTAGTACTAGCATGCCATGCCTTTGTTTGCCATGATATGTTTCTGTAGCATGTTGTTTGCTATCTCTAAACATTGCTACCTGATGTTGTTTATGACATGTTTAGTATTTTCACTAAGTCTGTGAAGTTGTTATCATTTGCATTTTTGCCTTGCTATTTTAGGCTTGTTCTGGTGGGTTCTAGCGGGAGCTCAGTGTTCATGATTTGTAGAGCTTCACCTATAATTCACTGTCATGTGCTTTATTTCTATGTTGGAGTGCTGTAGCATGATACGTCTCCATCGTATCTACTTTTCCAAACACTTTTGCCCTTGTTTTGGACTCTAACTTGCATGATTTGAATGGAACTAACCCGGACTGACACTGTTTTCAGCAGAATTGCCATGGTGTTATTTACGTGCAGAAACAAAAGTTCTCAAAATGACCTGAAACTCCATGGAGCGTATTTTTGGAAATAATAAAAAATACTAGCAAAATCAATGCCAGGGGGCCCACACCCTAGCCACGAGGGTGGGGGCGCGCCTGCCCCCCTGGGCACGCCCCCCTACCTCGTGGGCCCCCTGGAGCTCCTCCGACCTCAACTCTAACTCTATATATTCATGTTTGGAGAGAGAGAAAAATCAGGGAGTAGGATTCATCGTGTTTTACGATACGAAGCCGCCGCCAAGCCCTAAAACTCTCGGGAGGGCTGACCTGGAGTCCGTTTAGGGCTCCGGAGAGGGGAATCCATCGCCATCGTCATCATCAACCTTCCTCCATCACCAATTTCATGATGTTCACCGCCGTGCGTGAGTAATTCCATCATAGGCTTGCTGGACGGTGATGGGTTGGATGAGATTTATCATGTAATCGAGTTAGTTTTGTTAGGGTTTGATCCCTAGTATCCACTATGTTCTGAGATTGATGTTGCTATGACTTTGCTATGCTTAATGCTTGTCACTAGAGCCTGAGTGCCATGATTTCAGATCCGAACCTATTATGTTTTCATCAATATATGAGAGTTCTTGATCCTATCTTGCAAGTCTATAGTCACCTACTATGTGTTATGATCTGGCAACCCCGAAGTGACAATAATTGGGACCACTCCCGGTGATGACCGTAATTTGAGGAGTTCATTTATTCCTTATGTGTTAATGCTTTGGTCCGGTACTCTATTAAAAGGAGGCCTTAATATCCCTTAGTTTCCGCTAGGACCCCCACTGCCACGGGAGGGTAGGACAAAAGATGTCATGCAAGTTCTTTTCCATAAGCACGTATGACTATATTCGGAATACATGCCTACATTACATTGATGAATTGGAGCTAGTTCTGTGTCACCCTAGGTTATGACTGTTACATGATGAACCACATCCGGCATAATTCTCTATCACCGATCCATTGCCTACGAGCTTTCCATATATTGTTCTTCGCTTATTTACTTTTCCGTTGCTATTTTTACACTCACTACAAAATACCAAAAACATTACTTTTGATATCATTACCTTTTGCTACCGTTACCACTACTATCATATTACTTTGCTACTAAATACTTTGCTGCAAATATTAAGTTTCTAGGTGTGGTTGAATTGACAACTCAGCTGTTAATACTTGAGAATATTCTTTGGCTCCCCTTGTGTCGAATCAATAAATTTGGGTTGAATACTCTACCCTCAAAAAATGTTGCGATCCCCTATACTTGTGGGTTATCAAGACTATTTTCTGGCGCCGTTGTCGGGGGCATAGCTCTATTCTTTGAGTCACTTGGCATTTATATCTGCTTATAATTATGAAGAACTTGAAAGATCCAAGAACCAAGATTTATCCCTCAACTACGAGGGGAGGTAAGGAACTGCCATCTAGCTCTGCACTTGATTCACCTTCTATTTTGAGTAAGCTTGTGACACCTAAACCTGCTTCTGTTATTCAATCTGATATGTCGCATGTTATTGATGATGCCACTTCTGCTATGCATGATACTTATGATGAAACTACTTCTATGCTTGATAGTACTGTGCCACTTGGTGAATTTCTTGATGAACAACTTGCTAGGGTTAGAGAGAATGAAATTATTGAAACTGATAATATTGATGAAAGTGATGATGAAGACTCTCCCCCTAATAAATATGAATTGCCTGTTGTTCCTGAGGGTTATTTTATGGATGTAGAAGCTACTAGAGCTATTTTAGCTTGTAATGATAGAAGTGATCTTAAGAAGTTATAAGCTAAATGGAAGCAGCAATCCCTTAATGCTAGAATGAAACCTGACCCTGCTTTTGCTACTTCACATATCTGTGTTACTGATAAGGATTATGAATTCTCTGTTGATCCTGATATAATTACTTTGGTTAAATCTGATCCTTTTTATGGCTATGAATCTGAAACTGTTGTGGCACATCTTACTAAATTAAATGATATAGCCACCCTGTTCACTAATGATGAGAGAACTCGCTACTTTTATATCCTTAAAATATTTCCGTTCTCATTAAAGGGTGATGCTAAGATATGGTTTAATTCTCTTGATCCTGGTTGTGTGCGTAGTCCCAAGGATATGATTTATTACTTCTCTGCAAAATATTTCCCTAGTCATAAGAAACAAGCTGCCTGAAGGGATATATATAATTTTGTGCAAATTGAAGAAGAGAGTCTCCCACAAGCTTGGGGAGGCTTCTCCAATTACTTAATGCTTTGCCTGATCATCCTCTTAAGAAAAATGAAATACTTGATATCTTTTATAATGGACTAACCGATGCTTCCAGAGATTACCTGGATAGTTGTGTTGGTTCTGTTTTCAGGGAAAGAACACCGGATGAAGCTGAAATTCTATTAAACAATATGTGGACTAATGAAAATAATTGGACAGTTCCTCAGCCTATTCCTAAACCAACTCCAAAGAAGAGATGTGTTCTATTTCTCAGTCTTGAAGATATGCAAGAGGCAAAGAAATCCATGAAAGAAAAGGGTATTAAAGTTGAAAATGTTAAGAATTTACCTCCTATTGAAGAAATACATGGTCTTAATTTACCACCTGTCAAAGAAATGCATAATTTTAATCCATCTCCTATTGAAGAAATACATGGTCTTGATAACCCGACACAGGTAGTAAAGGTAAATTCTCTCTATAGATAAGATAAAGCTGAAATCCCATTTACTAAGTTTGCTAGCCCATGCTTAGATGAGTTTGATAAATTTATGGTTAAGAAAGAAGACTTCAATGCTTATTTTGGTAGAGAATTAAAACGCGGTGCTGATATGCTTGAACACTTGGGTGATTATATGGCTAATCTCAAAGGTGAACTTAAACTTATTAGTAAGCATGCTTCTATGGTTACCACTCAAGAAGAACAAGTACTTAAAGCTCAAAATGATTTGCTCAATGAATTGAATAGTAAGAATAATGATTTTGCTGTTAGAGTGGCTACTATAACTGGTAAAATGACTCAAGAACCTTTGTATCCTAAAGGCCGCTCTAAGAGAATTGAGCAAGATTCTGAGAGAAATAATATAGATGCACCTAGTCCTTCTAAAAGGAAGAAAAAGAAGAATGATAGGACTTTGCATGCTTCTAGTGAACCTATTACTGAAACACCTGAGAATCCAAATGATATTTCTATTTCTGATGCTGAAACACAATCTGGTAATGAACCTGAAACTAGTGATAATGTTAATGATAATGTTCATGTTGATACCCAACCTAGCAATGATAATGATACAGAAATTGAACCTGTTGTTGATCTTGATAAGCCACAATCAAAGAATTAACGTTATGATAAGAGAGACTTTGTTGCTAGGAAACATGGTAAAGAAAGAGAACCATAGGTTCAAAAACCCATGCCTTTTCCTCCCAAACTATCCAAGAAAAAGGATGACGAGGATTTTGAGCGCTTTGCTGAAATGATTAGACCTATCTTTTTGCGTATGCGATTAACTGATATGCTCAAAATGAATCCTTATGTTAAGTACATGAAAGAAATTGTTACTAATAAAAGAAAGATACCGGGAGCTGAAATTTCCACCATGCTTGCTAATTATACTTTTAAGGGTGGAATACCAAAGAAACTTGGGGATCCAGGAATACCCACTATACCATGCTCCATTAAAAGGAATTATGTTAAAACTGATTTATGTGATCTTGGAGCCGGTGTTAGTGTTATGCCTCTCTCTTTATATCGTAGACTTGATTTGAATAAGTTGACACCTACTGAAATATCTTTGCAAATGGCTGATAAATCAACTGCTATACCTGTCAGTATTTGTGAGGATGTGCCTGTTGTGGTTGCAAACGTTACTATTTTAATGGACTTTGTTATTCTTGATATTCCTGAGGACGATAGTATGTCTATAATTCTTGGAAGACCCTTTTTGAATACTGCAGGGGCTGTTATTGATTGCAACAAAGGCAATGTCACTTTTCATGTTAATGGTAATGAGCATACGGTACACTTTTCGAGGAAACAACCTCAAGTCCACAGTATCAATTCTATTGGAAAAATTCCATCGATTATTTTTGGAGGTTTTGAATTTCCTCTTTCTACTCTCAAGAAGAAATATGATATTATTATTGTTGGGGATGTGCATATCCTCGTTGAGGTAACCTAGTGTTATTCGAAAATTCTCCGGTTCCATGTTATTCGGAAAGAATTTGTTAACAAGACTTGATCAACCTTGTTAATGGATTCCTTTTGATGATCATGAGATGGATGAATTTAGAAAAACACAACTCTCTGTACCATCTTTTTACTTTCTGTTATTTATATTAAATAAAATAAAAATAGTATTTCCTGTCTGTTATCTGAATTATCCATGCAATATAAAAATACCCTGAAAATAAAAGTTCTCCAAATGCCCTGAAATTTAAATATGATTTTTTCTGGAATATTTGAGAATATTTGGCACTGAGAACACGGGAGGGGGGCATCCACCTGGCCATGACGGTGGAGGGCGCGCACTACCCCCTGGGCGCGCGCCCTGCCTTGTGAGCCCACAGTGGACTTCGTCCACTTATTCCTGCACCCACACACTCCTTCTTCCTCTCACAAACACCATTATCCAGCTCAAGCACGAGTTCTAGCTCATTTTGCTGCGGTTTTCAATCTCCTTGCTCAAAGCACCTCTCACAAAACTGCTTTGGGGATTCTTCCTTGGTATGTGACTCCTCCAATGGTCCAATTAGTTTTTGTTCTAGTGCTTTATTCATTGCATATTTTTGCTGCCTAGGTGACCCTGCTCTTGAGCTTGCATGTCAAATTTATGTGGTTCCAAGTAGTTTTGATGCATGATATAGGCTCTAGGCACTTGTAGGAGTAGTTGCTATTAATTTTGTTGAGGTTGGTTCACTTTTATTTGAAGTTTCTAAAAATTTCAGAAATTTTTTAGAGGAGGCAGAAGAGTATAAGAGGAGAGCTGAGATAGCTCGCCTCCAAGCTGCAGCCCACGATGCAATGACTGCTGCATCTCAGTACGACCCCAACTACAACTTTGGATATCCGCCAGGCCAGCCGTGGCCATAGACCAACTTAAGCCAAAAGCCTAAGCTTGGGGGAGTATGTATTTCTCACCGACATTACATTCATGTTCACACACTCATTGCTAGATGTTGGTGCTCATACCTTTTCATTGTATCATCCATTGCTAGTTTATTTCCTTTTTATGCTTTCTTCTTGTGTGTTTGTTAAACCTTAAGAAAAACCAAAAAAATTAGTTGTAGCTTTTAGCTAGTTTTAATTTCCATGTTTGTAGTAGTAATTAAAAAGAAAACCCAAAAATATGTCATGTTCTTCTTTTGCTTGTTGGGAGCTTTCCCGTGTAAATAGTTTTATTTCTTTTCTTTTCTTTCAGGGTCTATAGGAGAAGACCATGATTAAATTGTTGAAGTGGCTCTTATATGCATTATTGTTGATCTGACAAAAGAGCCCCTATTGCCTTGTCTTCTCCTGTTTATTGAATGCTTGCAGATTCCAGCTTAGTCCAATGCACATGCACTATTATTATTATCCACATAGTTCAGTCGTGCAAGTGAAAGGCAATTAGGACGATATATGATGGACTGACTGAGATGAGAAAAGCTGGTATGAACTCGACCTCTCTTGTTTTTGTAAATATGATTAGTTCATTGTTCCTGATTCAGCCTATTATCAATAAACATGTTTGCAATGACAACTAGAGATCATAGTTTCTTGTGCCATGCTTAATTAGCTAGGAGCCTATAATGGTTCACCTTGCTTGCCAACATGCTATTAAAATGGTTGTGATGTGGTATGATAGGGTGGTATCCTCTTTTGAACGATTCGAGTGGCTTGACTTGGCACATGTTCACGCATGTAGTTGAAACAAAATCAACATAGCCTCTACAATATTTATGGTCGTGGTGCATTATATCCTACTCATGCTTGCATTAGGTGTTGATTAATTTTAATGCATGTTCATGACTGTTGTCGCCCTCTAGCTGGTCGCTTCCCAGTCTTTTTCTAGCCTTCACCTGTACTAAGCGGGAATACTGCTTGTGCATCCAACTCCATAAACCCCAAAGTTATTCCATATGGGTCCACCATGCCTACCTATATACAGTATCTACCTGCCGTTCCAAGTAAATTTGTATGTGCCAAACTCTAAACCTTCAAATAAATATCTTGTTTTGTATGCTCGAATAGCTCATGTATCAACTAGGGATGGCTGTATCTTGCATGTTAGGCGGGTTATTCTCAAGAGGAGTGGACTCCGCTCCTCACTCACGAGAGAATGGCTGGTCGTCGGGATACCCAGTCCCATGCTTTATGCAAATCAAATCAAAATAATTGCAAACAAAACTCCCCCTGGGACTCTTGTTAGTTGGAGGCACTCGTTGTTTCGAGCAAGCCATGGATTGATGCTTGTTGGTGGAGGGGGAGTATAAACTTTACCATTATGTTTGGGAACCGCCTGTAATGTGTGTAGCATGGAAGATATCGCCATCTCTTGGTTGTTATGTTGACAATGGAAGTATACCGCTCAAAATATTATTCATCTCTATTTCAAAACTAAGCTCTGGAACCTCTACAAATCCCTGCTTCCCTATGCGAAGGGCCTATCTATTTACTTTTATGTTGAGTCATCACCCTCTTATCAAAAAGCACCAGTTGGAGAGCACCACTGTCAGTTGCATTCATTACTGTTAGTTTACATTGAGTATGACTTGACTGGATCTCTTTTACCATGAATTACAATGTCTAGTCTGTCCTTGATCTTTAAAGGTGCTCTGCATTTATGTTTTGCGGTCTCAGAAAGGGCTAGCGAGATACCATCTTGTTATATCATATTATGATTGTTTTAAGAAAGTGTTGTCATCCGAGATTTATTATTATTGCTCACTAGTTGATTATGCCATTCATATGAGTAAACATGAGACCTAAGCATTATTGTGAATATGGTTAGTTTATAATCTTTGCTGAAAACTTGAATGCTGGCTTTACATATTTACAACAACAAGAGCAAACAGAATTTGTAAAAGTTTTTCTTTATCACTTTTAGTTTGTCAACTAAATTGCTTGAGGACAAGCAAAGGTTTAAGCTCGGAGGAGTTGATACGTCTCCGTCGTATCTACTTTTCCAAACACTTTTGCCCTTGTTTTGGACTCTAACTTGCATGATTTGAATGGAACTAACCCGGACTGACGCTATTTTCAGCAGAATTGCCATGGTGTTATTTATGTGCAGAAACAAAAGTTCTCAAAATGACCTGAAACTCCACGGAGCGTATTTTTGGAAATAATAAAAAATACTGGCAAAAGATCAATGTCAGGGGGCCCACACCCTAGCCACGAGGGTGGGGCGCGCCTGCCCCCTGGGCGCGCCCCTACTTCGTGGGCCCCCTGGAGCTCCTCCGACCTCAACTCCAACTCCATATATTCGTGTTCGGGGAGAAAAAAAATAAGGGAGTAGGATTCGTCGCGTTTTATGATACGGAGCCGCAGCCAAGCCCTAAAACCTCTCGGGAGGGCTGATCTGGAGTCCGTTTGGGGCTTCAGAGAGGGGAATCCGTCACCATCATCATCAAACTTCCTCCGTCACCAATTTCATGATGTTCACCGCCGTGCGTGAGTAATTCCATCATAGGCTTGTTGGACGGTGATGGGTTGGATGAGATTTATCATGTAATCGAGTTAGTTTTGTTAGGGTTTGATCCCTAGTATCCACTATGTTCTGAGATTGATGTTGCTATGACTTTGATGTGCTTAATGCTTGTCACTATAGCCCGAGTGCCATGATTTCAGATCTGAACCTATTATGTTTTCATCAATATATGAGAGTTCTTGGTCCTATATTGCAAGTCTATAGTCACCTACTATGTGTTATGATCCGGCAACCCCGAAGTGACAATAATCGGGATCACTCCCGGTGATGACCGTAGTTTGAGGATTTCATTTATTCACTATGTGTTAATGCTTTGGTCCGGTACTCTATTAAAAGGAGGCCTTAATATCCCTTAGTTTCTGCTAGGACCCCGCTGCCACGGGAGGGTAGGACAAAAGATGTCATGCAAGTTATTTTCCATAAGCATGTGTGACTATATTCGGAATACATGCCAACATTACATTGATGAATTGGAGCTAGTTCTGTGTCAGCCTAGGTTATGACTGTTACATGATGAACCACATCCGGCATAATTCTCTATCACCGATCCATTGCCTACGAGCTTTCCATATATTGTTCTTCGCTTATTTACTTTTCCGTTGCTATTGTTACAATCACTACAAAATACCAAAAACATTACTTTTGATATCATTACCTTTTGCTACCATTACCACTACTATCATATTACTTTTCTACTAAATACTTTGCTGCAGATATTATGTTTCCAGGTGTGGTTGAATTGACACCTCAACTGCTAATACTTGAGAATATTCTTTGGCTCCCCTTGTGTCGAATCAATAAATTTGGGTTGAATACTCTACCCTCGAAAACTGTTGCGATCCCCTATACTTGTGGGTTATCATAGCATAGTTTCTTGTTGCATCTTAAGTACTATGATGTTGTTAAGCGCAGTTTTCCGTCGTTCTTGTTTTGCTCGTCATTTGCAAACTGTGCATCCGTTTCCGGTTACCCTTATATCGATCTCAACCGAAATCACCCCATCTTTTCTAGTGGCATGCTTGTTTTGCCAAGTTGATGCCATGACCATATTTTCCCTTCCAAAGTACCCATATCCATTGCACATCATATCTTGCATTCCATGCCATGTCTTGCATCATGTTGCTTGTGCATTGCACCGTGATTGATTGTTGTTCTGTTGCTTGTATTCTTGCTTTGGATAGAGCCGGGAGACGAGTTCGTGAACAAGGAAATGTTGAGTACGTTAACGAGGAGCAAGATTTCGACAACTCTGAGAACTTTGCAGGCAAGATGATCATTACTCTTGATATCACTTCTATCTTTGCTTGCTAGTTGTTCGTTCTATCGCTATGTCGCGCTACCTACCACTTGTTTATCATGCCTCCCATATTGCCATGTCAAGCCTCTATCCCACCTTCCTAGCAAACCGTTGTTTGGCTATGTTACCGCTTTTGCTCAGCCCCTCTTATAGTGTTGCTAGTTGCAGGTGCCTTGCAGGTTGTTCCATTTTGGAACATGGATATGTTGGGATATCACAATATCTCTTTTTTAATTAATGCATCTATATACTTGGTAAAGGGTGGAAGGCTTGGCCTTTTGCTCGGCGTTTTGTTCCACCTTTGCCGCCTTAGTTTCCATCATACCGGTGTTATGTTCCTTGAATTTTGTGTTCCTAACACGGTCGGGGTGTTATGGGCCCCCCTTGTCTCTTCGCCTAAAGTAAAACTTTCCCGAGGAGATCCAATGTTGGTTTTACCATTTGCATAATAACAACTAAAATTGTGCATAGGGAGTAATTAACCTGTGAACTCTTAATCAACCCCCGGGCCAGTGCTCGACATGAGTGTTGGTCCACCTACCTAGCAGTCGGCGGTGCCGCTCTTTGGCTATCGTCCACTTCGCATAGACGGATGAGTCCATAGATAGAGAGTGTGCGGCTCTGGACACGGATCTGACTCACCGGGAGATCTCCTTGGGATAGTTTTCCTTTCTTCGAAGAGCTTGTGCACCGGGATTCCGAGAATACTCGGTGTGTCCCGTGATGGAGGATTGTCTCCGCGGATCATGAGCTTGTCATGGGCTAAGTTGGGACACCCCTGCAGGGTATAAACTTTCGAGAGCCGTGCATGCGGTTATGTAGCAGATGGGAATTTGTTAATATTCAGTTGTAGAGAACTTGACACTTGACTTAATTAAAATGCGCCAACCGTGTGTGTAACCATGATGGTCTCTTTACGATGAGGTTCGGGAAGGGAACACGATGGGGTTATGTATGAACGTAAGTAGTTCAGGATCACTTCTTGATCACTTCTAGTTTCTCATCTTACTCTTGTTCTCGTATGTTAGCCACCATATTTGCTTAGCGCTTGTTGCAACTCCACCTCATACCCACATCCTACCCATAAGCTTAAATAGACTTGATCTCGCGGGTTTTGAGATTGTTGAGTCCTCATGACTCACAGATACTACCAAAACAGCTGCAGGTGTTGATGATACTAGTGCAGGTGATGCTACCGAACTCAAGTGGGAGTTCGATGAGGACCTTGGCTGTTACTACGTGGCTTTTCCTGATGATCAGTAGTAGACTACGTGGCTTTTCCTGATGATCAGTAGTAGAGCCCAGTTGGGACGATCAGGGGTCTAGCATTTGGGGTTGTCTTCTTTTCTTTTGGATTTGTCCATAGTTAGACTATGTGTGTACTCTGACTGATGTATGATTTATTTGATCATTGTGTGACGTGGTGATTGTAAGTAAACTATCTATTTATCTATCCTTGTTCTTGTACATGGGATTGTGTGAAGATGACCCTTCTTGCGACAAAACCAACATGTGGTTATGCCTTTAAGTCATGCCTCGACACGTGGGAGATATAGCCGCATCTTGGGCGTTACATGGATGAGGCGAGTTCGACTAGGGAGTCCTTCTTCATCCTGCCCCAGAGCCTGTAGTGGTCATGGATTTCAACAAGGTTCTTGCAGGCCAAGCCCGTAACACTGAGCGCGTTTACATCGTAGGTGGTTTCCACCATGGCGAACTTGTAGTCGGTGTTGTTGACAAACCTGTTGAAATGGTCGCAAGGCTTTGTGGCCATGCAGTAGTGGTAGATGAGGACATGATGACGCATGCATAACTGGGCGATGGCAACCTTCTGATCTATGCCGAGACGACCGGCGGTATACTGGAGGTCGATGCCGACCACCTTGTACTTGTATCGAGCAAGCAACTACTCAACGTTGTTGATGTAGTCGTCCACCACGGCCGGGTCAATGGTGTACACCACTGAGAGATCCGTCTCCCTCGCGTGGGTCTGCACTCTATGCTCGCCGAACTCCATTGGAGCGCCGCTAGACATCCCCTCTCTATGTGTCGTCGTGGGTGTGCTTGTTGTGTTCTGGGGCGCGGTCGAAAGGTTGAAGAGACTAAGGTTATAATGGCCGCGGGAATTAAAGGGGAAGCTGAGCGGCCAGGAATATCGGCAGGCTCTGATCGAAGTTCTAATTTGTAGCGCGTAACTCCATTGTGCCACACATAACTGCATCATGTGGCAACGCGCGTGGGACAACCGCATGCATAGGGGGCCCCCGACGTGATCGTCCGCACGCCCAACCACTGGCAGAGAGCGTGCGGAGGGACGCGAGCAGAGCGCTCCACGGTCGCCTCAATGGCAATCAACCATATATATATATGTGCATATAGCAGTTGAACACGCAAGGAAAATTTGTCCACAAGACGAGCGCGCCGACGGACGCGAGCAGAGCGCTCCGCGGTGCCTAACGGCGAGCACAGCGTGCTGTGGCGCCTAACGGCGAGTGAGGGAGTCCTGGATTAGGGGGTGTTCGGGTAGCCGGACTATACCTTTGGTCGGACTCCTGGACTATGAAGATACAAGATTGAAGACTTCGTCCCGTGTCCGGATGGGACTTTCCTTAGCGTGGAAGGCAAGCTGGGCGATGCGGATATTCAAGATCTCCTACCATTGTAACCGACTCTGTGTAACCCTAACCCTATCCGGTGTCTATATAAACCGGAGGGTTGTAGTCTGTAGGCAATCAACTCCATACACAACAATCATACCATAGGCTAGCTTCTAGGGTTTAGCCTCCCTGATCTCGTGGTAGATCTACTCTTGTACTACCCATATCATCAATATTAATCAAGCAGGAGTAGGGTATTACCTCCATCGAGAGGGCCCGAACCTGGGTAAAACAAAGTGTCCCCTGTCTCCTGTTACCATCCGGCCTAGACGCACAGTTCGGGACCCCTACCCGAGATCCGCCGGTTTTGACACCGACATTGGTGCTTTCATTGAGAGTTCCTCTATGTCGTCGCCTTTAGGCCCGATGGCTCCTTTGATCATCAACGACGATGCGGTCCAGGGTGAGATTTTTCTCCCCGGACAGATCTTCGTCTTCGGCGGCTTCGCACTGCGGGCCAATTCACTTGGCCACCTGGAGCAGATCGAAAGCTACGACCCTGGCCATCAAGTCAGGTTTGGAAGCCTAAACTACACGGAATACATCCACGGAGATTTGATCTTCGACGGATTCGAGCCACAGCCAAGCGCGCCGCACTGTCTCGTGGGGCATGATCTAGCTTTGTCGCCGAACAGTACCCTGGAGGCCGCAAACGCACCGGCTCTGACCCTTAATTCGGAGCCAGCTGCGCTAATCGAGGGTGAGCGGTTGGACGTCACCTCGGGGGCTGTAATCTCAAAGGAGATCAAGCCAAACGCCTGCCCCGCACTCTGCACGGCCCGTGACTCCAAGGAGCCGGATTCCTCTCCGAACTCTGAACCCCTCGCGTCCCTGCCGATCGAACCCGATTGGGCGCCAATAATGGAGTTCACCACCGCGGACATCTTTCAGCACTCGCCCTTCGGTGACATCCTGAATTCTCTAAAGTCTCTCTCTTTATCAGGAGAGCCTTGGCCGGATTACGGGCGAGGATGGGATACGGACGATGAAGAAATTCAAAGCCCACCCACCACCCACTTGGTAGCCACTATCGACAATTTAAACGACATGCTCAACTGCGACTCTGGAGACATCGACAACATGGATGACGATGCAGGAGATACCGACGAACCAACGCCCATAGGGCATTGGACAGCCACCTCATCCCATGATGTGTACATGGTGGATACCCCTAAAGGAAGCGACAACGAGGAAAAAGGGGATGGGACGGGAGATCGACCCCCCGAAAAGCAATCAAAGCGTCGGCGTAAACGCAGACCCAAGCCCCGCCTTGACAAAAACCCAGCCATAGAGCAGGACGAGCCGGTAGATGACGAGCAGGCCTTAGAGCAACCGTCCGAATAGGGAAACATGGATAGAGAAACCGAACATCCATCCTCCGGCGAAAACGGCATTCCAGACAACCTCACGCCGAATAAACCTATGGAGCAGAAGAATCTCCATGAGAGACTCGTTGCAACTGCACGCAGCCTAAAAAGCAGAAGCGGAAGCTAAAAACAGCAAAAAATGCACTCCGAATTAGATGGAGCAAAGTAATCAATACCACAGATAAGTACGGCGGCAGTCGCCACACTGAAAGCTATCCGAAAAGAAAGCTACTGCCTGAATTCGACGAAGAGGCCCTAGAGCCCTCGCATTCAAAAAATGAAAAAGCCACACGGTCGGATAGACGACCCCATAAAGCGGCAAGCGACGCCGCACCTAAATCGGCATGCGACCCACTTAAGGATTCGCATAATGGCCCAGTCAGGTCCATCTATGGGCCAAGAAAGCAAGCTCTCGTAAGCAATGCTACGAAACCATCATCAGAATCCGGCACACCCAAATACAGGGGCGCCGCACACCCCCTATGTTTCACCGATGAGGTCCTGGACTATGAATTCCTAGAGGGATTCAAACCCGTAAACATAGAGGCATATGATGGAACAACAGACCCTGGAGTCTGGATCGAGGATTATATCCTCCACATACACATGGCTAGAGGAGATGATCTCCACGCCATAAAATATCTACCCCTTAAGCTTAAAGGGCCAGCTCGACATTGGCTTAAAAGTCTTCCAGAAAACACAATTGGAAGCTGGGAAGAGCTCGAGGATGCTTTCCGAGCAAACTTTCAAGGGACCTATGTCCGTCCCCCGGATGCAGACGATCTTAGTTACATAACTCAACAACCCGGAGAATCAGCTCGGCAGTTCTGGAATAGATTCCTCACTAAAAAGAATCAGATAGTCGACTGTCGGGACGCCGAAGCCTTAGCAGCTTTCAGGCATAATGTCCGAGACGAATGGCTCGCCAGTCACCTCAGCCAAGAAAAGCCAAGAACAATGGCCGCACTAACAAGCCTCATGACCCGCTTTTGTGCAGGGGAGGACAGCTGGTTGGCAAGTTGCAGCCCCAGCAACCCAAGTACATCCGAAACTAGGGATGGAAACGGAAAACCGCGACGCAACAAGGACCGTCACTGGACTAAGGACAAAAATCCAAAGAGCACGGCAGTCAATGCTAGATTCAAAGGCTCACGACAAAATCAGGAAAAATCGCCCCCCTAGGATAACAGGGACGATCCATCCAACCTAAATAAAATCCTGGACAGGATATGTCAGATACACAGTACTCCCCAGAAGCCTGCTAACCATACCCACAGAGACTGTTGGGTTTTCAAACAATCCGGCAGACTCAATGCCGAACACAAGGGGCTCGACACACCAAGCGAAGACGAGGACGAACCCCAAAAGCAGAGCACCAGGAAACAAAAGAACTTCCCACAAGAAGTAAAAACAGTGAATTCACTTCACATAACAAAACGTGCGGCACCCGTAAAGGTACGCACCACACGGCCCATCCCCAAAGGGTCCCGCCACTGGTTGTCAAAACCGATCATCTTCGATCAGCTAGATTATTCTAGGAATATCAAGAATGTAGACTGGACTGCCTTGATACTCGATCCAATAATTGGCGGACTCCAGTTTTCAAATGTCCTTATGGACGGCGGCAGTGGACAAAACCTGATATATCAGGACACAATCCAGCACATGGGGATAAACCCAGCAAAAATCCACTGCAGCAGAACCTCCTTTCAAGGGGTAATACCTGGTCCGGACACCCATTGTACGGGTTTTCTCCGGCTCACAGTCACATTCGGCTCTGCCGATAACCCCCGCCGCGAAAAGCTGACCTTCCATATCGTCCCATTTTCAAGTCGTTATCAAGCACACTGGGACGCGAAGCTTTCGCTCGCTTCAACGCAATACCGCATTATGCATCTCTTACACTTACAATGCCCGGTCCACGAGGCATCATCTCTTTGAAGGGGAAGCACTAAAGTGCGCCTCCCCAAGCGGAGGACTGTGCGGCCGCTTTGACAGCCCCACAGCAAAACGGCCTCACCGGCCAGAAAACTTCGAAATGGGTCATTAAAGACCACGAACACGGATAGACGAGTTCGGTGCAAAATCATCATTGATGCAGGCCTAGAAGCCATATACCCCCGCACTAGGGGCTCCACACATATACAATAAGAGACTAATATATCTTACTTTATACTTTGTTTATTTTAAACTTTTTTCGGCACGACCCATTTTCAACTTAGTTCCTCTCTTTTACAGATGAACGTCGTGTGGCGCCCGTCCAGGATACGGCACAACGGAGACACAGGCGCAGACATGCAGTAGGGACCCGTCCTAAAGGATTCTTTTTAGATTAAGACCCTGCGTAAACCTTTTTTACTGTCTCTTGTTGCTACACATCCCCTGGTTTTTTCTTTCTGATATAACCAAGGAGGAGGCTGGCGTCTTGGCATGTGGCCACGTCAGAATTTTTGCACGTACCTGGACACCAGGGGCTTTTTTAATAAAGAGTGTCGTTTCGCCCGCACTCATAAAGACCGAACACCTTAGGGAGTGTTCGGCGTCGCGAGTTTTGGCATTATATGCATCAGCTCCGAATCATGTCTTTGGTCAAATGTTGGGTTGCCCGGCTCCTGAGTTCGGCTACCTTACGTTCCGCTCTATCGGCTAAGGTAGCACCAGGAGAACTACTGCGATTGTGCCCCCGGTTCGGCCAGGGCGAGCACCTCAGTAGAGAAAGCCGAAAACTGACTGTCATGATGCAGCGTGAGACTGGTCAGCCACTCGATGACCTATCGGAATCTATCAGATTCCTCTGCTTTAACGAAGGGCCGCTTCCCGGTCACGCACACACGCGCCTCGAATTCGGACAAGCGCAGTTGCCACCAAGGAGCTACCTAAAGAGTCTCATTGTAAAACACCTATGGCTAAGTGAAAGTGTTAAAGCATTATAGTCTGGTTGCCTGGCCCGCTGCGCTATCACCTCCTTTATAGGACCAAGACGTTGGGTTAAGTGTGAAAATGCGCCTTCTGCGAGCACCCCCGCACTATGTGCAT
>NC_041382.1:184051979-184068431 GCF_002162155.2 Triticum dicoccoides | reverse complement strand
TTAAAACGGCCGCATAGAAGGTGTTCACAATACTTGAAGGCACAAGTATAAAAAAAGGCCACTACAGTTTATCAAAATACTACTTTTCAATTACATATGCTATCATAACATAGCATCTTTCGAGCACTGCGTCTCTATTACACGAGTGCCTTCAAGGAGTTCCTGAAAATAGTGCTCGGAAGGTACTCGGCTTTTGTCCGAATCTCGGGACGCAACAACAATGGTCTCCATCTCTGCCCAGTATGTCTTAACACGGGCAAGAGCCATCCGTGCGCCCTCTATGCATGCTGACCTCTTCATTGCATTAATAAGCGGCACCGCGTCAAGGAATTGTTGCACCAAGCTGAAATAACTCTTCGGCTCCGATCTCCCAGTCCACAGATGACCCATGACGTACTTCATGGCGAGTCCGGACAATCTATTCAGCTCGGCCCATTGAGCTAGGCGATCGTCCACTGCCAGTGGACGCTCTGGATTGTGGAACTGTGACCAGAAAAGCTTTTCCACTTCACGATGTTTTAGATCTCGAAAGTGTTCGGTCGCATAAGCAGCACTTGCTGCCAAATCCAGATAGGTGTCCTCCACACTCCACATCCGGTCCAACGGAGCAAACTTCGGATCACAAAACTTCCTCCGCAGCATAAAGGGCTTTCCAGCCGCAATCTGTTCGGCCTGACGCAGCCCGTCCTTCGCAGCTCTCATCGCAGAGCGAGCATCCTTGGCATCGGCAATGACCTTCTCTAAATCCGTTTGTCTCACCCAGTCTTCTTTCTCAAGAAGTTTGCAACGGTCTGCAGCGCTCTTTAACTTCTCGGCCATCTCGGCCATCTCTTCTTTGCTTCGGCAGTGAGCAGCCTGTTCGGCTCTCAGCTCTTCAAGGGCCTTCTCGGCAGCCGCATCGCTTTTTCTGGCTTGCTCCTTAGCTCGGGCAAGTTCTGCCCTAAGATTCTCCACGGCGGCCGTACCATCTGCGTCAAGCACACACATTGTAATACACTGGCATGAAGCTCCTCTTACCTGATGCCGCCCAAAGAATTAAATACCTTGAGCCTCATCAAGCCGCTTGTTGACAAGCGCGATGTCGGCATCTGCCACGTCCAGTTGCCGCTTTAGTTCAGCCACATCATCAGTTTGGCTTGATTCCGGACACCTCGCCACCTACATTCAAAGGCGACATCTTAGACCTGGGATTATGATCCTCTGCGTGCCGTCATTTCTTGACACCGCGCAGAGTCTCAGGGGCTACTATCTACACAGGGCGCATCTTACTTATGCGCAACTGACAAAAGTGTACATTATCTAACGTACCTCAAAACCCGTCACTAAACTTTTGACGGCCTCATGCAATCCGCTTTCTGCGGATGAAATCCTTTCAATCACCGTGACCATCAATGCACGATGCTCTTCTGAGATAGAAGCTCACCCCAGCAGAATCCTTAGTTCCTCTGGCCGAGCACCAGACGGTGCCAGACTTGTCCTATGGCCTCTTTCGAAGGCCGGACGCGGAGAGCCTCGGGGGGGCACATAGCTATCTTCCGCCCCTACCGGATTCGGAGAAACCCTCCGCGACGACACCTCAGGGTCGCCCGCCTCGCTGGGCGGCACGGCAGGGGGAGGTGTTCCGCTCTCCATCATCTCCGGAAGAAGATCCCCCGAAGACGAGCTCTGCTGCGAAGGGCTGAGGTCCGATCTACAAGGTAAAATTTCGGTTAATCTTCTCAGATATAAAATCAAGGATTTCTCTCATCCCTCAAAAGGAAAATCTTTTCTACACTTATGGCTCGCTGGAGGGCTGATCCCCTTGAGGGCGTAATCCGGCCAAGGAACTCCCTGGCGTCGGACCCTCTGACGAGGATTTTCTCCCCCGTTTTGAGGCCATGGTTTCCGGGTCGTCAGAGGCGGCTCTCTTGTTCCCCTTAGGAGAGGAATTGTCGGTTCCTCCCTTCGGAGCAGCCTCCTTCGAGGAGGCCATAGCTTCCTTGTCCTCCCCCTCCAAAGGCATTATCTCCAGCATCCTGACCAACATGGGATCCGGCCTGGTTTCAGGAAGGGGAGCCGGACACCTGATCAGCTTCGCCTTCGCTATCCACTCCTATTTAAAAGGACGGCTCTTTTAGGGGCAAGTTTATGACAATTATACGGATAGAAGGTCCGGGCGCAGGGTTGCTTACTTGAGTATCCGGCCGATGGCAGCTTAGGCCTGCGTCCTTGGTTAAATCCGGACACATCTCTTGTGATCCGAAGAACATTCTATACATCTCCGCGGGCGTTGCGCCCATAAAATTCTGGAGAGCTCGCGGTCCCTCTGGATTAAACTCCCACAGGCGAAGGGGCGACGTTTGCCGGGCAATATTCGGCGAATCAGCATGACCTGCGTCACCTTGAGCAAACTAAGGTCTCCTTCCAAGAGATCCTTAATTCGGCCCTGTAACAGGGGCACATCTTTGGGCAAACCCCAATCTAATCCTTTGTTGACCCAAGACGCTAGCTGTGATGGGGGACCCAAGCGAAAGGCAGGAGGCGCCGCCCACTTGGTGCTCCTGGGAGCGGTGATATAGAACCATTCTCGTTGCCACAAGCCAAGCTCTTCTTGAAAGGAGCCCTCGGGCCATGGAGCATCAGCATTCTTACTTATGATAGCGCCTCCGCACTCTGCGTGCCGCCCCTCGATCATCTTCGGCTCCAATCCAAAAGTCTTGAGCCATAATCCGAAGTGAGGAGTAACACGGAGGAACGCTTCGCACACAATGATGAATGAGGAAATATGGAGGATGGACTCCGGAGCTAAGTCATGAAATTCCAGCCCGTAGTAAAACAGCAACCCCCTCACGAAGGGATCCATCGGGAAGCCTAACCCCCGAAGGAAGTGAGACATGAACACTACGCTCTCATCGGGCTGGGGACTGGGAATAGCCTGCCCTTGAGCAGGCAACCTATGCGGAATTTCGGCGGTCAAGAACTTAGCCTCTCTCAACTTTAGCATGTCCTCCTCTGTGACGGAGGAGGGCATCCATCGGCCTTGAAGGTCGGAACCGGACATTGTCGAAGGTCCGAAGCGCCTGGAATCTGGAGCCTGGGGGTGTTGGAACTCGAGGCAATGGGCGAACTCGTTTGAGATTGGAAAAAGGAGTAAGGCCTTGGTCTCTTTATAAGAGGTTGAATACCAGGAGCCCTCCCCATAACCGTTTGGGACTCGCCTTTAATCGAGAAAACATGCTAACGGGCACGATTGGGTTACCCACGTCCGTATTGATGAGAATCCCGTAAAAAGGGCACATGATCTCTGCTTTGACAAGACGTGCCAAGGAAACCGCCTCGCAAAACATGCTGAGGTGGAAAAGTAAAAACGATTTGAGTAAAGGACTTGGCTGTAGTGTGATGGCGCACTACAGAATACATCAGCAGATTTGATTTGTGACAATATTATTCTCTTTGTGGCAATATGTGGAAACTTATTTTGCAGAACTGGACACTACTCTTGGTGTTTATAAATCTTCTATGAAGGACTTGGAGGAGGAACCCGCCTTGCAATGCCGAAGACTTGCGTGCCGGGCTCGTCATCATTAAAGCCTGGTTCAGGGGCTACTGAGGGAGTCCTGGATTAGGGGGTGTTCGGGTAGCCGGACTATACCTTCGGCCGGAGTCCTGGACTATGAAGATACAAGATTGAAGACTTCGTCCTGTGTCCGGATGGGACTTTCCTTGGCATGGAAGGCAAGCTGGGCGATGCGGATATTCAAGATCTCCTACCATTGTAACCGACTCTGTGTAACCCTAACCCTATCCGGTGTCTATATAAACCGGAGGGTTGTAGTCCGTAGGCAATCAACTCCATACACAACAATCATACCATAGGCTACCTTCTAGGGTTTAGCCTCCTTGATCTCGTGGTAGATCTACTCTTGTACTACCCATATCATCAATATTAATCAAGCAGGAGTAGGCTATTACCTCCATCGAGAGGGCCCGAACCTGGGTAAAACAAAGTGTCCCCTGTCTCCTGTTACCATCCGGCCTAGACACACAGTTCGGGACCCCCTACCCGAGATCCGCCGGTTTTGACACCGACAGCGAGCAGAGCTTGCCGAGGGACGCGAGCAGAGACCGGCATAGTGACACATGGCAAAGAAGACGAACTATGCAAGCGATGTCATAGACATCAATCACGAATCAAATTAGAGTTGTGTGTGCGATACGTGGCATATAGTTGATCTATTCAAGCTGTTTGTGATGGAATAAGCCATGTGTGTTGCGGGCAAACGCTTGCTGGTATATACCCTTAAATTTAACCAAAAAAGTGTTAATGCCTGTTACAAAAATTGTATAGCTGGAAACTATGTTCAAATACGACTCCAACGATATAATCTTTGGCGACATGCATTCGTATTTTATTAGTTAAATCCTACTTATAAACCAGGACGGGGGTATAGTAGGTAATTAAATCGCAAACGTTTTTTGTATTAACCGTATGTGTATGTGTCCTTTCGTCCTCCTCTCGCACATCTTGTCACCCCACTGCCGCACACGGCTTACAGCGCAAGCTTTCGCAGCGCGCGGGGGCGTTCTTTTGGCTAAACGGTAGCTCAAAGTGGCACCAATGAATCATTGGTGAGCCCGTTCCCGTGCAACCTCGCAGGTTCCCGCCCAACTCGGTGAAATCCCCCAAAATCCCTATGCTTATCTGGGTGTTCTAACTAAAACGTTTGCGACGAGTGTTTTATATTTAAAAACCGTATTAAACTGCGGCTTGGGCGCCACTAATGTAGACGGTGTAAGCAAGGCGGGCGGCCATGGAAGTCAAAGGGCTCCCTTCCCGGTGAGTCTATGCGGCGTACAGCTCGCACGCTTCCCGGTGAGCCTTCGCATTGGAGTACAGCTCGCACGCCTTCCGTTTAGTCAAGCACGCAAGCACTTGTCCGCATGGCACCTCCTAGCCATTAAAAGAGTGAGGCATGGCGTCACGTGAATGGTCAATAGAACGCACACAATTTAAATTATATAAAATGTTTGAGATGTTACAGTGGCAGCTATTTGTTTCAAAATGCCTTTGTTGGTTGTCATTCGAGTGCGCCTTCTCTCAAAATGGACAAGAAAAATACCATAGCATGTCGGGTGCCATTCCATTATAGCATGCCAAGTTTCATGAATTTTAGACGAGTTTGGGATTTACTAGAATTTAAAAACAAAGTATCTCAACATTTTGCCGGCAATCAACAGCGCCCTGGTGTTTGAAATTCATTCCCATTTCTTGCATGGGACCTAAGCATGCGCCGAAGGACACAGATTTGATTTTTCAACCAATTTATATGCACTGGAGCTTGTGCATGTAGTTCAAATTTGAATTATGCACATGAAATGCCTAGAAAACCAAGTTAATGTATAAAAATGTCCAAATGAACCCCGAAAAATTCCAAAATTAAACACAACACTACTGTTGTTCTATGTTGACACTAGAAATTTTTTGAAAGCAATAAGAGGCAACAGATATCATTTCGTCCCCAAAGGTGGCACGTTCCCTACCGAAACCATCACGCTTGTTGTGAGAAGCTCTGGTTTGTGAGAAGCTTATACCCAAACCTGCCCCAAATAGGACAAAAAATTTACCACGGCATGTTGATGCCGCTCCATGATAGCATGCCAAGTTACATGAATTTCAGATGAGTTTTGGATTTACTATAATTTGAAAACCACGTATCTCAATGTTTGCGGTCGAGTGACAGTGACAGTGTGTTTGAAATTCATTCACATTTCTTGCATGGGACCTGAGCATGCAACCAAGGACACAGATTTGTTTTTTCAACCAGTTTATATGCATTGGAGCTTGTGCATGTAGTTCAAATTTGAATTATGCGCATAAAATGCTTGGAAATTTTAGTTAATGTATAAAAATGTCCAAATGCACCCCGAAAAATTTCAAAATTAAACACAATACTCCTGTTGTTCTATGTTGACACTAGAAATTTTTTGAAAGCAATAAGAGGCAACAGATATCGTTTCGTCCCCAAAGGTGGCACGTTCCCTACTGAAACCATCACGCTTGTCGTGAGAAGCTCTGGTTTGTGAGAAGCTTATACCCAAACCTGCCCCAAATGGGACAAGTTTTTTACCACGGCGTGTTGATGCCCCTTCATGATAGCATGCCAAGTTTCATGAATTTCAAGCGAGTTTTGGATTTACTAGAATTTAAAAACCAGGTATCTCAATGTTTGCGGCCGAGTGACGGTGGCACGGTGTTTGAAATTCATTCTCATTTCTTGCATGGGACCTAAGCATGCAACCAAGGACACATATTTGATTTTTTTCAATCAATTTATATGCACTAGAGAGTGTGCATGTAGTTCAAATTTTAATCATGCACATAAAATGCCTGGAAAACCCGGTTAATGTATTAAAATGTCCAAACGAACCCCGAAAAATCCCGAAATTGAACACAACACTCTTGTTGTTCTAAGTTGGCACTAGAAATTTTTTGAAAGAAATAAGAGGCAACGGATATCATTTCGTCCCCAAAGGTGGCACGTTCCCTACTGAAACCATCACGCTTGTTGTGAGAAGCTCTGGTTGGTGAGAAGCTTATACCCAAGCCGGCCCCAAATGGGACAAAAATTTTACCACGGCATGTTTATGCCGCTCCATGATAGCATGCCAAGTTTCATGAATTTCAGACGAGTTTTGGATCTACTAGAATTTAAAAACCAGGCATCTCAATGTTTGCGGCCGAGTGATGGTGGCAGGGTATTTGAAATTCATTCCCATTTCTTGCATGTGACCTAAGCATGCAACCAAGGACACATATTTGATTTTTCAACCAGTTTATATGCACTGGAGAATGTGCATGTAGTTCAAATTCGAATTATGCGCATGAAATGCCTGGAAAACCCAGTTAATGTATAAAAATGTCCAAACGGACCCCAAAAATTCCAAAATTAAACACAACACTCTTGTTGTTCTATGTTGACACTAGAAATTTTTTGAAAGCAATAAGAGGCAACAGATATCGTTTCGTCCCCAAAGGCGGCACGTCCCCTACCGAAACAATGACGCTTGTTGTGAGAAGCTTATACACAAACCTGCCTCAAATGGGACAAATTTTTTTACCCCGGCATGTTGATGCCGCTCCATGATAGCATGCCAAGTTTCATGAATTCAAGACGAGTTTTGGATTTACTAGAATTTCAAAACCAGGTATCTTAATGTTTGCGGCCGTGTGACGGTGGCAGGGTGTTTGAAATTCATTCCCATTTCTTGCATGGGACCTAAGCATGCAACCAAGGACACATATTTGATTTTTTAACCAGTTTATATGCATTGGAGAATGTGCATGTAGTTCAAATTTGAATTATGCAGATAAAATGCCTGGTAAACCCAGTTAATGTATAAAAATGTCCAAACGAACCCCAAAAAATTCCAAAATTAAACACAACACTCCTCTTGTTCTATGTTGACACTCGAAAATTTTTGAAAGCAATAAGAGGGAATGGATATCGTTTCGTCCCCAAAGGTGGCACGTTCCCTACCGAAACCATCACGCTTGTTGTGAGAAGCTCTGGTTTGTGAGAAGCTTATATCCAAACTTGCACCAAATGGGACAAAAATTTTACCATGGCATGTTGATGTCTCTCCATGATAGCATGCCAAGTTTCATGAATTTCAAACGAATTTTGGATTTACTAGAATTCAAAACCAGGTATCTCAATGTGTGCGGCCGAGTGACGGTGGCAGGTGTGTGACATTCATTCCCATTTCTTGCATGGGACCTAAGCATGCAACCAAGGACACAGATTTGATTTTTCAACCCGTTTATATGCACTAGAGCATGTGCATGTAGTTCAAATTTGAATTATGCACCTGAAATGCTTACAAAACCAAGTTAATGTATAAAAACATCCAAACGAACCCTGAATATTTCCAATTTTTTTACGACACGCCTATAGTTGCATGTTCACTGCAGATAAAAGTTCTAGCAATTCAAACACCATCCTTTGGAGCTGTGACCCCATTACGTAATTCAAATCAAGAAGATAAATCAAGTAGATCGCACGTAGATTATTATCACCAACCGTGTGAGATGCAGCACAAAAGATGTTGGAGCACCATCGGTGTATAGTACGCCTATGTCTTACACGAGAAGGTGTGTCGGCTACAGTCCACAGTCGGCGTGTCAAGCACACTAGCTCACTCCCCAAATATCATTTCACTATTCATTCATCGCTGGTGAAAGATGGGGACGTGGACCCACGTCATGAGGGCAACTTCGGCGGCCCACTCCGGCGAGAGTGTAGCCGCAGCCGCCAGGCGCATGCTAACAGGCTTCGTGAGGGCGACCACAGTCTGCGTCCAGGCGGCCAAGGCAGCCCAAACGGCCATTGTTGCTTCTTAGGCGGCGGCAGCAGCATTTGCCTCGGGGATAGCAACTGGCGAGAGCGGCACATCAGTTGTTCGTTCCGCAGTGGCGGCCTTAGCCCTGATGGAGGCCGCCCACTACCATGTCGAGGCCGTCCACAACCATCTCGTGGCGGTTACCGCACAAATCGAATGAAACTTCTTCGACAACGGTCGGCAACCCATGGCCAAAGAGTTGGCAATCGCCGAGAGAGTTCGAGCAGCCTTTCGTTCCTGCGTGACATACCTTGCCACGGCGGAGCCCGCCAGAGCCCAAATTGCGGCCGCCCACGCCCAGCTCGTGGCGGCCTATTCCAACGATATGGCGGACTCCCCAGGAGACCCTTCCCCAGGAGATCGTCGGGCGCGAGCTGGACATGGAGGCGACGGCGGAGATTGACAAGCACCAGTCGTAGTAGTACTCATTGTTTTGTTTAATTAAGAGCGCCGGTCTTCAATTTGTTAGAGTAATGTTTAGGTCATCTAGCTCTGTTTAATTGTTGAACTTGCTCGATTAAGAAGTGTGGGTGTGTTGTAGTCTCCTTTGTGTACCCAAATTATGCAATGACGTGGATGACCACTGTAACTAGGGAAATTCGAACCAAAATTTTTGATGTAAAAACTCAACACATACGGGTTAAGGTATTTGAATCGTTTGTGATGTTCACATATCCTACAAAGTTCTGAATAAGGGACCGTGTCTGATGACACTTTGTGCGCCAGTTTTTTCGCTGAAGCGATTTCAAATTTTTGGCTTCCACGGAAATATCTACCTCCCCGCCCCCTCCCCCTTACCAAAAGCCACATTTCCCCTGTTTCCGGCTTCCTTTCCAAGTTGAAACCTTCACTCCTTGTTTGCAGCGCCGCCTCCTCGCCAGTGACCCTCCTCCATCCTGCTCGGCCTCGCCTATCTAGGCAGGTAATCCACACCCGACCCCCATCCTCCTTCTCCTTCCACATCCCGCATGCCCCGACCGCCGGTGAGACACCTTCCACCCAAATCACTGACCCCTCCACCAAATAAGCGCCGCCCTAAGCCATGGTGCGTGCAGTATAGCCAGGATCCCAAGGACCATTTGGCAGCGGAGAAGCAAATCTTGACCGGACGCGCGGATGAGGTCGTGATGACTGCCATTCATGTCGACCCCTAGATCTTGGAGGAGCACCTCGCCGTCGAGGCCACCGTCGATGCCTCGCGCGCCGATGATGCGACACGTTTGGCTGTTTGGTTCAATTCTGCAATGCGATGTTCAATTGTTGTGGGTGCATTCTATTATTGGATACCATGTGAGGAATAAATTGAATTTGGCTGTAGTAAATACATGAGAAAAAATACAATTGCTATATTTACAAGTTGTTAAGCATGCTTAGTTTGGTTAACTGTCTAATCTTCTATTAGGAGTATGTTATATTATGCAACGTGGTGCTTAGTTAATGTTTGGTTCATTTGTTGTGGTGTTGAGCTAACTGCTTGGTTCAATTCTGCAATGCGATGTCCAATTGTCGTGGGTAGAATTTTGTATTGTTGTGCATGTGAGGAATAAATCGAATATGGCTGCACTTAATACATGAGAAACATATACAAGTGCTATATTTCCTAATTCTTAATCATGCTTGGTTTGGATAAATGGGTTTTCCATGTGGCTTGAATTAATCTGATGAATCTGCAATGTGCTTATTTTTCATCAACATATTTTACGGATAGCATGTGAACCCTTACTTAACCTGATGACTAACTACCTTATATGTGTTGCAGGGGAAAATGGGAAGCACTGAGGTTTACAATCAAGGTTAGCACGTGCATGGTCCGTTGTCTAATAGCACATTATTGTGCAATTGCAGGAACCATTCTAATATTTAGGTTTTTAACAATTTGGTCTTGCACATGTAGGTCCTGCTGTCAGAGGTTTTGACACACTCTTTGACCCTTTTTGCATATGGGGAAATGAGTTGTCCATGAATATCAGTCAAGTCAAGAAACTCAAAAAGATTGTTAGGATAAAGAAATTAGCGAAAAAATAACAAGATCTTTGTCTACACAATGAAGAAGTCATCAGTTCACTACAGGATGGTACTAACTATTATACATTGCCTTTTTTATTCCTTTGCCCCATTTCCAATATAGAGAAGATATTTATGCACATCCTTGTTTTCAGGCCTTTCCAAAGCAGTTCACTGATGATTACCTCTCAAACCACCTCTATGTCCAGGAGGCGAGGAAGGTTTTCATACAACACCCACAGTTCAATATTGAAGTGTTCCTGAAGAGGACGAAGGACTGACGGTCAATCATCCATAGGCACTGGCCTAAAGTTACAAAGACCTTCAACATGAATGAAGGCTCAATATTCACCTTTCGCTTCAGCAGTTTTCTAGATGAGATGCATCTATCTATATACCGTCTATCATGCTAATTTCACAAGGTTCTACATGTTGCATGTGAAACTTGGTGCTGTTGTAGTTGTGTAATGGGGTAGCTGAGTGCTGAAGCTATATCATGTTGTACTCTGATGTATTTCAATTATGAAATTCTGCTCCTTAATATGGAAATGAAATATATTATGTGCTTAATATGAATGTTAATTAGATTAATAAATGGATTATTAATAATAGGACAATTAGCCTGCTCATGGCAAATTAGCCTGCTAATTGGGTTTTGCTATTGCAAACGGTTATTGAAAAAATACCGTGGGCGATGACCTCAGGCAACGCACACAGTTTCTAGGAATAAACCGTGTTGGATCAATGAACAATCACACACGACTTTCTCTTAAAAACTATTTGCATTAGGCCACCTTGCGCAAACATTTACCACATAAAAACTGTGTGTGATGGACAGCCTTTGCCACACAGTTTCTTCTATGGACCATGTGTGACACATTCAATAACGCAAATGATTTAACGGGAAAAATTGTGTGTGATGTACCTGTGAACGGAAACGTTTTCCTTGGAGCGACTGTGTGCGATGTACATACAAACGGAAACATTTAGTGGGGACTAACTGTGTGGGATGTACTTGCGACCAGAAACAATTTCGCCTATATAATTGTATTTTTTTAGTTCTATTGTACATATTTCCATATTTGAGCGCTCACCAGTTGCACACGACCTCATTTTGCCGAGCGTGTGTGCCAGGAGGGCATATCCCAGACGGTTTCTGGGTCGTGTGGGAAGGACCCCCCCCTATCGCCCACACTCACTAGGCGACGGTTCCAAATGTCATCGTGGAAAGGGGTTAAAACCGTTTCTAGCACCTCGCTGTACTAGTGATGTCATTCCAAGGATTTACTGCGGCTACCTGGTTGACTTCGGCAAGGTCGCGCAATGCCCTTGTTAGAAGAAAAGGTTTCGAAGACCGTAAAAAAGTTGAGCTCGGCATCTTCCGAAGAGTGCCTCTCTGAGGGAATGCTGGTGAGGATGGCCTCACCGCTCTTAGCCACCTACCGGAGTACCCTACATGCCCGAAGGCTATGTGTTGGTTCGGTATTCGGTGTTGTGTGTATCTGACAAGGTTTATTGAGCAGGTCGTCAAAGACAGTTATGTGTCCCGTAAAGGGCTTCACTTTTTTGTCCATGGTATGATGATCAGGTTCCCCATAAGGGTGCATCCTTTTTATCCATCCGGTGGGCTGCTTGAAGGCAGGAGGTTCCCACCGTGCTGTTTGTGCCCTCCAGGTGCTTTCCATTGCACTGTACTTTTGTATGATGTGTGCCAGATCTGCAAAGTGCAGTATGAGGCGGCGGTTGAGGGCGTTAAGGATTCCCTCATCCGTACAATTGCGGCAAAATATTGAAACTGCATCGTCGTCACGGCAGTCCTTGATCCTGTTTCTGACAAGGAGGAACCTGGCCCAAAAGTGGTGGACTGTTTCCTCAGGTTGCTACCGCATGTACATTAGGTCGCATACGTTTGGAGGACCTGAATTGTTTGGGGAATATTGCTTGGGGTGGGTGGGCGGGCTAAAATCTGAATCCTGGCCCATTATTGCATCCGAAGTTTGAAGAATTTGCGAAGTCACTGACCTAGTGTCCGGAGCGTCCTGGCGGTCTTCGAGCTCTATGTTCGGAGGACATGAGGTCTCTTCCCAAAGATGGGTATCCAGCTTGTAGGACTCAGAAATTCGAACATAGCTTGTTCTTAACTTAGGGGGAGAAGTATCATTGGCTTGTTCCTCCACGACCGCTACCCGATGAGTGACCGGCGGGGACCTGATTTCCCTCTAATCGGGTTTAATACCAATCCGACCATAGTCTGTTGCTACTCCCAGGGCGGCGATGCGATAAAGTAGCTCGTTTAAGGACGAGACATTTGTTGGATCCATCTTTTCGGGGTGCTCAAGGCCGATGTGAAGGCGATGTTTAGCGATCTCGAGGGCTGCCCTTGGCTTAAAGGCTGCACAGGCGCCCATGGTCAAACCGCCGAGCTGGAGGAGCTGTCCCGGAGCTAGGGTCTCTCCAGAGGTAATATTGTCGTTAATGACAAGGCGAGCCCTTGATCCCACTGTGGACGGCACAGTGGAACTCTCAATGAAAGCACCAATGTCGGTGTCAAAACCGGCCGATCTCGGGTAAGGGGTCCCGAACTGTGCGTCTGAGGATCAAAGGTAACAGCAGACAAGGGAGACACGATGTTTACCCAGGTTCGGGCCCTCTTAATGGAGGTAAAACCCTACGTCCTTCTTGATTGTATTTGATGAGTATAGGGGTTACAAGAGTTGATCTACCTCGAGATCGTAATGGCTAAACCCTAGATGTCTAGTCTATATGATTCATGTTAGCCTCTACGGACTAAACCCTCCGGTTTATATAGACACCGGAGGGGCCTAGGGTTGTACAGAGTCGGTTTACAAAGAAAGGAAACTACACATACAGGCATTAAGCTTGCCATCCACACCAAGGAGAGTCCCACCCGGACACGGGGGAAGGTCTTATATCTTGTATCTTCATGGCCCATCAGTCCGGCCCATGCTACACAGCTCGGACACCCAAGGACCCCATAATCCAGGACTCCCTCAACTGGGTCAATATGTTAGTCCCAAAAAACGATATAAAGTTGCTATAAAATGATTGTAAATCCAAGAATGATAATATAACAGCATGAATACTTCATAAATTATAGATACGTTGGAGGTGTATCAGTAAGCCACTAAAGAAACATCAAGACAAATATGCTCTCATTGAAAAAACTCTTTCATAGCACCCTTGGATAGATTAGTGCCATTATCAATAATGGTGCTGTGAGGGTAACCAAAGCGGAAGATCACCTTCTTAATGAATTGACCTGTTGTCGCCGCATCACACTTACTGACCGGCTCTGCCTCAACCCATTTGGTAAATTTATCAACCGCCACTAAGAGGGGGGGTCCTTTTTTCCTTAGACCATTTGAAAGGTCCAACCATATCTGGCCCCCAGACTGCAAACAGCCAAGTAATTGGAATCATCCTCAATTCTTAAGCCAACACATGAGCTCGTCTAGAAAATCTGCATCGGCATGAGTCGTCAACCAATAAAACCCACGATGAAAAGCTTTAGCCACAAGAGATTTAGAGCCGACGTGACGGCCAAAATCACCTTCATGAATTTCCCTTAGAATCTCATGACCCTCTTCAGGATAAATACAACACTGGAACACACCTTTGACACTGCATTGGTGTAACTCGCCATTAACAATGGTCATAGACTTAGATCGCCGGGTTATTTGCCTGGCCAAAGTTTCATCCTCATGTAACTCGCCTCGGGTCATATAATCCAAATAAGGAACTGTCCAATCAGGGGTGGCATGAAGAGCCTCCACCAACTATGCCTCTGGGTCAGGAACACCAAGATCTTCTTCAGAAGGCAACTTAACTGAAGGATTTTGCAGCACATAAGAAAAACATTAGGGGGCACCGGCTTACGCTGCGACCCAAGCTGGCTCAAAGCATCGGCCGCCTCATTTTTCCTTCGGTCCAAATGCTCCACCTGATAACCTTTGAGGTGGAGCAAAAGGATCAGGTGGGAAGCTTTGTTAAGGTCTGTGTAGTCCACACACATACGCCAAGTGCCATTTTTCTTAAGTACTAGCACCGGGTTCGCCAACCACTCAGGATGAAAAACTTCAATGATGAACCCCACTGCTAAGAGCCAGGCCACCTCTTCACCAATGGCCTTACGTCTCTCCTCATTAAAATGATGAAGCAATTGCTTGACCGGCTTAAACTTGGGATCAATATTGAGAGTGTGCTCAGCGAGTTCTCTCGGTACACTCGGCATGTCCGAAGGCTTCCATGCAAAGATGTCCCAGTTCTCACGGATGAACTCGATGAGCGCGCTTTCCTATTTTGGATCCATATTGACACTAATAGTGAATTGTTGACCTGAGTCACCAGGGGTAAAGTCAACCTGTTTGGTATCATCTACCGATTTAAACTTCAACAAAGGGTTGTGCTCTGTGGTTGGCTTCTTTAATGGAGTCATATCAGCCGGGTCGACATTGTCTTTATAAAACTTAAGCTCTTCTGTAGCACAAACAGACTCATAAGCAGCATCGCCTTCTTCACATTCCAAGGCTATCTTCCTGTCACCATGTATTGTGATGGTCCCCTTGCGACCCGGCATTTTAAGCTGCAGATACACATAACAAGGCCGTGCCATAAACTTGGCGTAAGCCGGCCGTCCAAACAGAGTGTGATAGGGGATTTTGATTTTAACCACTTCAAAATTGGAAGTCTTTGTCTTCTAGTCATACTCATTGCCAAAAGCCACTTCCAAAGCAATTTTACCAACTGGATATGACGACTTACCAGGCATTACTCCATGAAAGCCTGTAGATGATGGCTGCTACCTCTTTTAGCACTGCGTTGGTTTTCCCCGAAGAGGAAGGGATGATGCAGCAAAGTAGCGTAAGTATTTCCCTCAGTTTTGAGAACCAAGGTATCAATCCAGTAGGAGGCTATGCGCGAGTCCCTCGTACCTGCACAAAACAAATAAATCCTCGCAACCAACGCAAATAGGGGTTGTCAATCCCTATAGGGCCACTTACGAGAGTGAGATCTGATAGATATGATAAGATAATATTTTTGGTATTTTTATGATAAAGATGCAAAGTAAAATAAAGGCAAAATAAAATAGCAAAGTAAATAACTAAGTAGTAGGAGATTGATATGATAAAGATAGACCCGGGGGCCATAGGTTTCACTAGTGGCTTCTCTCGAGAGCATAAGTATTCTACGGTGGGTGAACAAATTACTGTTGAGCAATTGACAGAATTGAGCATAGTTATGAGAATATCTAGGTATGATCATGTATATAGGCATCACGTCCAAGGACAAGTAGACCGACTCCTGCCTGCATCTACTACTATTACTCCACTCATCGACCGCTATACAGCATGCATCTAGAGTATTAAGTTAAAAACAAAGTAACGCCTTAAGCAAGATGACATGATTTAGAGGGATAGACTCATGTAATATGAAGAAAACCCCATCTTGTTATCCTCGATGGCAACAATACAATACGTGCCTTGGTGCCCTTACTGTCACCGGGAAAGGACACCGCAAGATTCAACCCAAAGCTAAGCACTTCTCCCATTGCAAGAAAGATCAATCTAGTAGGCCAAACCAAACTGATAATTCAAAGCAACTTGCAAAGATAACCAATCATACATAAAAGAATTCAAAGAAGATTCAAATATTATTCATAGATAGACTTGATCATAAACCCACAATTCATCGGTCTCAACAAACACACCACAAAAAGAAGATTACATCGAATGGATCTCCACAAGAGAGGAGGAGAACATTGTATTGAGATCCAAAAAGAGAGAAGAAGCCATCTAGATACTAACTATGGACCCGAAGGTATGAAGTAAACTACTCACACTTCATCGGAGAGGCTATGGTGTTGATGTAGAAGCCCTCCGTGATCGATGCCCCCTCCGGCGGAGCTCCAGAACAGGCCCCAAGATGGGATCTCGTGGATACAGAAAGTTACGGCGGTGGAATTAGGGTTTTGGCTCTGTATCTGATTGTTTGGGGGTACGTGGGTATATATAGGAGGAAGAAGTACGTCGGTGGAGCAACAGGGGGCCC